>NW_006771376.1:956627-982167 GCF_000442215.2 Lipotes vexillifer
AAAAAAAAAAAAAAAAAAAATACTGAAACCAGAACAACCAGACCTGTTTTCTATCAGTATTGTAATTAGCACATGGTATATACTGAGATTAACCAGCTAATCTCAGTATTAGCCCAAGGTCGTGACTGTTAACTCTCACTGAAGGTATGAGTGACCGTCATCAAGCCCCACAGTTCAGATTCCTCAGTGGTGGGACCCTGGGCTGGAACAGCCCTCTGCCCTAGGGCTAGGACATGAGTTGTTGGCATATTATCTTACCAAGGACCATATTTTGGTCCAAGAGGTTTGGACATATGCTCCTTCTTCTTCCCAGCAGAAACAACTGTGAAAAAAATGCCATCCAGTCACTTCCTGGCTTGAAATCCTTGCCTGGCTCCCTGGAGTCCCCAGATCCAGTCCAGAGGCTCTGACCGGACCCATGGACCCCCTCCAACACTTGCCTGTTGCTCCCAGCCCACCGCCACCTCTCTCGAACATGCTCCTCATGCTCTAGCCACACTGAGCTACACACAGCTCCTGAAGCCCAGAAATCTTCCTCGTGCTGCTCCCTTTTCCTACAGTTCCCTTCCCCAACCTCGGAAGCAAGTGTGTACTCCTTCCTCAAGGCTCAGATCAAATGCATGTATTTGTCTCAGTGCTTCCAAGGCTTGACACAGAATGGGTACTCAGGAGATACTTGTTTAATAAGGTAGTCAACTAAGTTACTAGCTTGTTTAATAAGGTAGTCAACTAAGTTACGAGTGTGACCTTGACAAAGTTCCTTAACCTCTCTGTGCCCCAGTTTCCTCATCTGAAAAAGGGTTGTTTGTGAATCCTAAATGAGTTAACACATGTGAAAAGCTTCGGACCCTGCCTGCCATATAGTACTCGCTTAATAAATGTTACCTAAGAATAATAGCTGCTTTGGTGCAGGTGAGCTTTTTTCGGAGATCTGTTCTACATGACTGACAATGAACTATATTTAAAATTTGCTCAAAGGCTCCATCTGCAGCCCAGGGACGGCAAGGCCTCCATTAGAGTACAAAGTAAATATGATACCTCACCTAAGCATGACACATGCCTCTCCCCAGTCCTGAAATGCTATTCCTCTTCTGTCCTCCTCGCAGCAAGAGGAAAGACAAATTGATTTTACTCTACGGAACACTCTCCCTGTCTTACAAGGCCACGTTAGTCTCTCCCTTCTTCTCAGCGTTGTCAGTACGTGGTACGTGCCTCATCATCCAGCCCTATAATACGGTGGGGTAGTCATCTGTGTCCGTGCTACCTTCTTGTCATGGGCTGAATTGTGTCTCTCCCAAATTCGTATGTTGAAGTCCTAACCCCCAGCACCTCACAATGTGGCTGTATTTGGAGATAGGGCCTTTAAAAAAAAGGTAATTAAAAAAAAAAAAACAGGTAATTAAGGTAAAATGAGGTCATGTGGGTGGGCCCTAACTGAATGGGACTGGTGTCTGTATAAGAAGAGAAGGAAGACCATGTGAAGATGCAGGAAGAAGACGGCCATCAATAAGCCAAGCAGAGGGGCCTCAGAGGAAAACAACCCTGCTGACACCTTGATCCAGAACTGCGAGACAATATATTTCTGTGGTTTAAACCACCCAGTCTGTGGTACTTTGTCATGGCAGTCCTAGCAAGCTAATATACTCTTCCTCTCTGAGCCATCTGGGAGATTTGAAGTCTGCTATATTCACCTTTATAGTCTCAGTGCCCAAATCATAACTAATAACCACAAAACACTAAAGAATTAACCCTCACCATCACATTAGCTTGAGAAAGTTTAAGGTATTGGCAGAAGGGATGGCACATAAGACAGAGAAGTTTTGACTTTCAAGAACAGAAGTTTCTGGGGCTTCCCTGGTGACACAGTGGTTAAGAATCCGCCTGCCAACGCAGGGGGATACGGGTTCGAGCCCTGGTCCGGGAAGATCCCACGTGCCGCGGAGCAACTAAGCCCGTGCACTACAACTACTGAGCCTGCGCTCTAGAGCCCGTGAGCCACAACTACTGAGCCCGTGTGTGCTAGAGCCCGTGCTCCGCAACAAGAGAAGCCACCGCAATGAGAGGCTTACGCACCGCAACGAAGAGTAGCCCCCCGCTCGCCGCAACTAGAGAGAGCCCGCGCGCAGCAACAAAGACCTGACACAGCCAAAAGTTAATTAATTAATTAATTAATTTTTTTAAAAAAAGGACTTGGCCATCTGGGACCTTTAAAAAAAAATAAAGAACAGAAGTTTCTGGGGTATTGTTCGGCCTCTGGGAGACACCACAGATGATGCCTTCAGACATCAGGGGCAGCTTTTCTGAGGTCCTGCCTTCCTTCCTGACTCGGAGTGAGCTGTGCCACCCACCTGTGCCTAGTCACTCCCTCCTCAGAGGCAAAGAAAAAATGGTGGATCAGCCTCAAGGCATGCTCCATGCATGACCAGCTTGACCTCACCCTCCTAGGAGATTAGTATCTAGGAATTAGAGTCAGGAGAGGGGGATGGACCCCACATGGACAGGGTTTCAGGCAATGAGGCAGGCTGGTGGGAGGGGCATAGGGGCACAGGCAGGGACAGGATGTGCCCCTACAGCCACCTCACTGTGTCCTCACCGTGTCCACGCCCCCTGCCAGCATCTCTGTAATGTTGGCCTTGACGTCCTCAGAGAGCAGCTTGTCATTTCCCAGGAGCCGGTGGAGGATACCTGGGTAATTGGTGAACTCTCTTTTCCGTCTCAGGTCCCAGTAGAAGTTCTCGGTGTATTTTTCAGCTGTGGGGCAGGAAGAAAGAAAATAGAGCGAGGCCAGGACTTCCCTGGTGGTCCATTGGTTAAGAATCTGTGCTTCCACAGGTTAGATCCCTGGTTGAGGAGCTAAGATCCCGCATGCCGTACCATGCGGCCAAAAAATAAATAAATAAATAGAGTGAGGCTCTCTGCAGAGGGGAGGGAAGGAGCATGATCTCTGGTGGGAGGTGGTACAGGGGCTTGGGGTTTCTAGAGCCCTGCACTTTCTAGGCTGCCGTCTTTCTGAGCAGCGCACTCTCTGCTAAATCCTCCATATCTGTTTTCTTGATTTATTGACCACAGCTTTTTGGGGTAAGTGCTATCATCCCCATTTTACAGATAAGGAAACAGAAGTCCATCTAAGATAAAGACTTGCCCAAGGTCACAAGGGTGTCAGGGGCAGGGGCAGGATTTGACTCCAGGCCTGGCATCTTCACCACATCCCAATCAGCCTTCTGCACCCTTTACCAATCTCTCTCACCAAAGCCCTACTCTGTCACCAAGCACAGCTGTGTCTGAAATACTGGTCCTTAACCCATGTTGGGAATCACGGGCTCCTTGGAAGAATATGATGGACCCCTTAAATCCTCTTTCTCCAGAAAAATCTAATCATCCCCATTAGCCAGCCTTCAGCCCACCATATTCAGGGGTTCCTGGGCCTTCCTGATGCCCATCCCTGCCCACCAGAGGGTGGGTTTTCTACATGGCAAGCCAGTGCTCATTGACATAACTTGGGACAAAGAGGCAGGCTGAGATCTGGAGCTTCCAGTTGACTTTCTCTCTCCCTCTGTCTCTTTCTCCCCACTCCCCCAAATCTCATCCCTGCCAACCGAGGCCTGGATTTCCCATCTCCTGAGGTAGACAGGGCTCTCCTGGCCCCCACATATGGCTGCCCAGGGTACAACCCTCACCTTTATTGAAAATTATGTCCCACGCGGCTACATGGTCTCTCCAGGTCTTGGTCCTGAACAGACGGAACAGGTCTGGAGGGAGGTTGAGCATGGGGACACTGGTGTGGAACATCTGGTAGACGGCATCAATGAACTTCTGGGCCTCAGGGTCCACTATTTCATCCAGCATCCCCAGGCGCTCCCCAAACATGACATTGGTGATGGCTGCAGGCGAAGCAAGGTTGAGGAATCTCTTCCAACGCGACCATCTGAGAGCCTCTGCTCCCAGGAAACCATCCCTCCCAACACATAAGAGCCCCTGCACCCAACCTCAGCTTCCTTCAGTAAAGAAACTGAGGCCTGAGTCCCAAAGGGCTAAGATTGCAGGGCTAAGAAAAACTGCCTTTCTGGTGGCCAGTCAGGTCCTTCAGAGGGTCATGTGGCAGACCCTAAAAAGGGATCACTTGAGTGGGAAGCAGAGCCTCCAGCCCAGGCTGGGGTGAAACTGCTCGGCCCCTCTTCCCCCAGCACCCTCAGCAGCCTCTCGGCTTTCCTCCTGGAAAGAGAGGTTTCTCGTCTATAATTGACCAAAGTGGCTAAATACTTCCTGAAACATGTCAGATGGGTGCCTGGGGGACATCAGTCCCTGGTAATTGGCCATCCAGGGCCCACTCTGGCTGGACATAAGAAGACACAACAACTCCAAGGTTTTCCTACCTCCTGGGTCAGGAATCTGAACGCTGATTTCGTGTCAAACTCTGGGTACTCCAAATCTCCTGAAGTGACCACATGAGCCCCCATCCAGCCACAGGGCCTTTGCATGTGCATGTTCCCTCTGCCTACGCTGTCCAACCTCCTTATTCCGTCTGGATAACTCTTACACATCCTCCAATACCCTGCTCGGCTTAACCACCCAACCCTCCCCTTCCCTCCCAGACCTCAAAGGGAAGGTCTCTGTCCCAGGAGAGGGAGATTTGCGGAATGAAGGACCAAGCCAAGCCTGGCTTTTGGAGGAAAGTGGCAATAGGGACCTACATTTTAGAGACTCTTGCCCCCATAGCATGAATCAGATGAGAGCGTGCAGCTCCCCCTGGCTGGCTGATGGCAGAGAATGTGTTCAGCGGATCATCTCAAGCCAATCCCGACATTTCTTCAGGGTCTATGTTGGGTCTCTAGGTGGGACGCTGGGTTCTCCCACCCCCAAGACTGTGGCCATGTAGGTTCAAGCCCCTTACACTCAAAGGCGAAGCGAAACAGGTCTTCCCTGATGTCCCCTGAGAACTTTCCAGAGCCCTGCTGCTTGATGCGCCTGTGCAGGACGTCGACGAAGTCCTGAGACACTGGGTTCAGCAAGGGAATGAAGTTCTTTATGGCCTCTGGAGCCATCACCTCCGTGTTCAGGACCAACCGGTCTTTCTTCCAAGCTCCTGCCTTCCTGAGAAAACATGGGCCCTCGGGCCCTCACGGTCACAAACCCCAGGCCTGGCAAACACAGAGGGGGCTGACTTGGCTCTCCCAGGAGGCTGAGCCGCAGCTCAGAGTCCAGCACTCCATCCACGTCCTCCTCTGCCCTCACCTCCTCCCAGCTTCTGCCTGGCCTGGGCGGGGCAGCGGGGAGAGAAGTGGGGAGGTGTGTGACAGGAAAAAAAGAGGCTGAAGGAGAACAAAACCCCAACCCTGCTCTACTCTCTCTGCTGCTGCTGCTTCAAGCCAGGAAATCATATTCTTAGAGCCTTTAAGCAACTTTCCAACCCTCTAGTCTTTGCCTCTGCTACAGGCCTGCCCTCCTCACCACTTCCCCTTGCTCCTGGCCAATCTCACCTCCTACCATTCAAGGGCCCCTCTACGTCACCTTTTCTGACCCCTGCACAGACACAATTGACCAACCTCTGCACCCTCAACACGTCCCATTAATCACATTGATGGGGAATCTCAGGTGCCCAGAATAGGGTTGATTGCCCATTCTTATTCTCAGCTTGTGACCCATTCTTGAAAATAAATCCATGCAAAGCCCTCTTTGTCGTTTTGGGGCTTTGTTTGTTTACAAGAATGTTATTATAAACTCACCACCCAGCAGCAAAACTAGGAACTTGACAGTAACTTACAGATGCCCACCTGGTCCTCCTACATCCTGCCTCCCCAGCTAAGGGGACCATCAACCTGAATCCCTTGTCTGCTTTTGTATATAGTTTTATCTGCCCGACATGTATTTCTAAAACATGCTTTTTAAAAATGTAAACTTGTTTTCAACTTCTTATAAAAGCTGTCATGATTTGGTTTGTTCACTCAATTTTATACTTCTAGGCATCATCTGTACTATTGTGAGTCACTGAGTCTGTTCTTTTTGACTGGGGTATGCCACTGTCATTCATTCATGCTCCTGTTGGGCATTTAAGTGGTTTCCAGGTTTTCACTATTATGAACAACCGTGTTGCAAACATTCTAGTACATGTCCGCCTCGGGGGGCAGGATATTCTTTGGAGTATATGCTTGAGAGCAGAACGGCTGCATTGTAAGCATGTGAATATTCAACTGCAGGAAGTAATGTCCAACCATTTTCCAAAGTGGTGCCATCAGTTTTCAGCCCCACTAGCAAGCTGTGAGCATTCTAGTTGCTCTATATCCTCACCAACACTTGCTATGGTCACATTTTAAATTTTTGATGAGCAATTTGGTGGAAAACGGTACCTATTACATTTAAATACACTGATTTGCTCATGTTTCTCACTGTTCCTTTAGGCTGTGAGGGACTCACAGTGGCAGGGCCCTGCCCTACTTGTGACTCAGAACCAGCACAAGGACTGGTACATAGTAGGCACTCAATAAAATGGGACTTAATGAATGAACCAGTAAATGAGGAGTTTTCAAGGTCTTTAATTACTCAGTAAGATCTTCTGCCTGATCATGTCGCTGAGGGTTGGCAGGGCAGTTCACCATCCCCATCATCTGTTTTATGGAGGCAGGAAGATGACAGGGATTTGTCTAGAGGCCCCAGCTAGAAAGAAAAGGCAGGGCACGCATGGCCCCAGCCCCTCACCCCCAGCCTCTGCCCTCGCCACAGCTGCCCATCATCTCCCTCCAGCCCCTGGGAGATGGCCCAAGACTCACTTCAACAGGACCCCGACGGGTTTCTCGTAATACTGGTGATAGGCAACCCAGGGTGGGATGTTGTATCGTTCCGGGTTGGGTCCCTCGAACTTAAAGAGAAGGGCCACATCTTCAGGGTCGATGATATAAACTGACTCCAAATTGCCGAGCTTCTCTCTGGAGGGGCAGAGAAGGGGGTGCTGTGATGTAAGGTTTGAGGAGAGCCACGCACACCCTGGGCAATCAGGACACGGTTCTCGGCTCGTCTGTAACCACCTTGTGGCTGACAGTGCAGAGCAGACAGGCCTGGGAGTGGATTCCGTTCCACAACCTCCTCGCTGTGTGACCTAAGTCTCTTACCCTCTCTGAGTCTCAGTTTCCTCAGTGGAGATAAATGCAGTACCTGTCTTACAGGATTGCTGAAGGATAAGATGATATGAAGTCTAGGGGTGTGATTCCCGTTAGACATTCTATAAGTGACAGCTTTGTGCTTATCTTATCATCACAGTGGCTCCTGCCTACCTCAGCACATCCCCAAGACTTACCCAGGGCCTTCTATGGACCATCAAGTCCTCCATGTTCATTCTTCCTTTATGTCTACACTCTCAGCACCCTCCACCCTTTCACCCAGGCAGAGCTCAGAAACATGGCACCTTCGTGGCAGCTTGGAGTGACCCTGTACTGAAGTGACTCCATTCAGCTTGTCAGGCAAGCCAGGCACCGGGCCAGGCAATCCTTTCTAGGCTCTAGGATTGAAGTTCTGGGAGTGGCTGCCCTGTCCCCTGGAATCAGATGTCCAACAAAGTACCTTGTCGCTATTAAAATAAAACTACAGTAAAATATCAGACCCTGTGTATAAATATACCTCAAAGCACTTTGCAGATAGTATTAAAGCACAGCTATTGTGAAACAACAGAAAATTCTACTTCTCACTTGCATCTGCCTTTTGCATAAGAAAGTTAATTCAAGATACCCTTTAAAAAACAAAAAACGGTCATGAAGAACCTAGGGGCAAGATGGGAATAAAGACGCAGACTTACTAGAAACCTCACTTGAGGACATGGGGAGGGCGAAGGGTAAGCTGGGACAAAGTGAGAGAGTTGCATGGACATATATACACTACCAAATGTAAAATAGATAGCTAGTGGGAAGCAGCCGCATTGCACAGGGAGAACAGCTCCGGTGCTTTGTGACCAGCTAGAAGGGTGGGATAGGGAGGATGGGAGGGAGGGAGACGCAAGAGGGAAGAGATATGGGGACATATGTATATGTATAACTGATTCACTTTGTTATAAAGCAGAAACTAACACACCATTGTAAAGCAATTATACTCCAATAAAAATGTTAAGAAAAAAAAGGAATTAAATATATTTATAAATTATGTCCTTAGAGTAAAATAACAAAATAAAAGATACTTATTTCTAAAGAAAAAAAAAAAGATACACTTTAAGGTAAAATATCATGTAACATACAGGTATAAGCCAAATTCTCATTCTCTCTCTCTCCCCCCTCCCTCCCCTCTCTTCCTCCCTCTTCCTGGAGAAAGGAGAGGGAGGGGGAAGGGGGAAGGGAAGGATGGGGAGATGGGAAGAGCACTGCTTTAACCACTGACCCATAGAGCCTGGGCCTGCCTTCCCCAAGTCTCCTTGGCAAGCCATGGCCTCCTTTTTTTTTTTTTTTGAATTTTAATTTTATTTTTTATACAGCAGGTTCTTATTAGTTATCTATTTTATACATATTAGTGTACATATGTCAATCCACGGCCTCCTAGAAAATCCTCTCAGTGTTTTCCCAGCTGCCACACGGCCTCAAACCACTGACTCCATTTAAAAAAAAAAGCTAAGCAAAGTCCTTGAACTGCTATTGTTATTATCAATTCCACCTCTGGGAATCTAGCCCAAGGCAGCTATCTGACATCAGACAATGATGCCTGATGGATGAGAATGTTCACAGCAAAAAAATGGAAAAGGATGTCTAATAGCAAAAAAAAAAAAACCTAGAGTGGACTAAATGTCCACTTTAAAGAACTCGCTAAAAAAACATGCCTTATCCATGCTATGGGCTACTATGCTGCCTTTTCAAATTATCTTAAAGTGAGAAAAGAGAAAAGAAGTCCTCCATACATTGTTATAGGACAACGCCAAAGAGCGTATAAATATATTCACATTCTGAATGGAACATAAATATTATCAAAACTGAGATTGTATCTGATTTCAATTTTTCTAAATTGTTTGATAAAGAACAGGGACAGCCTTGTATTAAGGAAAAATCCACAAAACTTGTATTTTAAATTCCTAACATTCATTTAGAAGTTTGTTATTTCAAGGCTATAGTTAGAATAGTGACACACTGAACTGTAAGTTAGACAATCAGGGTTCCAGCCTTGGCTTTGCCCTGATGAGCCGTGTGACATTGGTAAGACCCTTCTCCTCTCCGGGCCTCAGTTTCCTCATCTGTAAAGTGGGGATAATAGCACCAACTTTAAGGACACGTGCCAAGGCTCAGATGAAAGTGACTCAGAAAGTAGAAAGGGGTTTTATAAAATAAAGAGCTCCTACAGGGACTAGGGGCAGGAAGGATGAGGCGGGGTGGAAGAAGGGGATAACGAGAGAGCTCCATGAATGAGGTTGGGGATAGAGGCCTGGAAGAGAGAGAAAGAGAAAGACAGACAGACAAGGAAGAGAGACGCAGGAGCAGACTTCTCCCAAGCCTGACATTCAGCCTGGCGGCGGGGGGTGGGGGGTGGGGGGACAGCGCCCTGCCTCCAGCCAGCTATAAAAAAGGCACTTAAGACTTCAAAAGGCATTGTGGGAGAGGGAGGAAGTGACCCTGATGAGGGAGTAGCTGGTCCCCTACACAAACTAGCCTCCTCCCCCAGCCCACCTATCCAACCAGCTAACATGTCCTACATGCCCTTTCCTCATCTCGACCCTTTCACTTAAAGTAAAAGTAAAGTATTGTCCCTCCTGGTGTCCCCTCCCTGCCCTCAACCACCACCTTCGCCACCTCCCATCACCCTCACCTATGCTCTCAGAAAAGAACCCAGGTGTGTCTTGAAGCCCACTCACCTTAGAAACTGCTAGACCAGAACAAGTGCGGCCTCCCACCAAGGGCAGCCCCCAGGCCCCACCCCCATCCCAGGGCAAGAAGGTGGGGTACACAGTGGTCAAAAGACCAAAGGCCCTTCCTCCTGGCTGAAAGCTAGGCAGATGCTTGGGGAAGAGGGGCTCCAGCCAGGCCTAGTGGGAGGGACAAAATCAGCTGCTCCAGAGCTGCACAGGGCCAAGGGGCGAGGCCAGCACCCCAGCAGGACAGGGTTCTAGCTGAGTGACCAGGGCAAGAATCCTAACCTCTCTGAACTTCCTTCTCTTCTGATAATAGGGATGATAAACTTACCTTGCAAGGTGTCCTGCGGATAATGGATGTAGGGAGGCATTTGTCAGGGCTTGTTCTCTTAGCATTCCCACCTCCCTAAAGTTTCAAAGGGTATAGGACCTGGGGACTGTTGAGGCCTCAGGGCTGGAAAGTGAACCCACTGTCTGGGAAGCCTTATCCCTTCTCCTGCCACCCCCAGGCAGGAAGAAATAAAGTCAGAGGTGAACAAGAGCCTGGAAGGGGAGGGCAGACCATGCGAGGAGAGGGGAGCACAGCAGGGCTGCCCTATCCCACCAGCCCCCAACCTCTGCCAGGCTTACCTGTAAATGGGGCCATACTTCTGGAAGTTCTGGACGTGGTGATAGTGGATTTTCTGTGAGCCCTTCTCCCTCCAGAAACGGTATAGGTTAAGCCAGCCATTGTCACCAGGGGTGGGGATCTCGTTGAAGGGGCGAGGGGTTTTAGTGGAGATGCCGGCTCCCTCTCCAGTGCCCACCCTGGGATGCCCCAGGCCCTCCCGCGGGGTGCTCAGGAGGGGCTGGCAGCCTCTGACCAGGACTGAGTGGAGGGGAAGCCCCCTGGCCAGCATGCTGCCCCTACAACTGCTCCTACTGCAGCAGGGCCTGCCGAGGTGACTCTGGCCCTGGGCCCCTGGGGCCCAGCTTATAACCACCAGCTCAAGGTTAAGCGAGAAGCTGACAAAGCGGTCAGCCTCCCTCCTCCTCCCGCTGGCTCCAGCCCACATAGCCCCTCCCAGACTCGGGTACTGTAAAGAAAGAATGTTGTCCACCATTCCAGTTCTACAATGATCAAGCCATTAGCCACTGCGGTCACCCACCTGAGGGGAACCCCTCCGTGCACCCTGAGGGAGACTTCAGGATGAAGAAAAACAGGAAGCATTTGGATTATACTGGCCCCTAGAGAGTTAAGATGTATATCTAAGGAAAAATTTCCATGGCCCTGGATTCTTGCACCTTCCCCTACATAGGAAAGCACTAAAAGCATTAACTTGAGATGTCCTTTGTTTGTGATTAGCAGTAATCTTTTCATGGTAGGCTACATGGTTTTTTTCCAGCAAAAAGTTCATATAAATTGTGGCTTCTCCCTTACTTCTCTGGAGCAGACCCTCAGAGCTATCTGGAAGGCTGTCTCCTAGGCGATAGCCCTGTAGGGTAGCAACACTTGCCACCCCAAAATGTCTCTTTGGGATGCAGATTATTTCAGGATGAAAACAATCAAGGCCCAAAAGACCTGGGAAGTGACTGACCTTCCCTTTAACCGCCTGAAGAAGTTAGATAGAGGGTCTGTTTCAGGAATCACCAAAGACATCGGCAAAGAATATGGGCTAAGTGTGGTGGGGGAATCGTAGAGACCAGAGACCACCTTGCATCCCATAGTCTCTGCATGGCCAGCAAACATTTGTTTACCAAACATTTGCTTTCCCATCTCCACGTCCCTTCAAAGTCCTAAACCCCTACCTCCGGCATCCTCTTTTGTCTCCAGTTGAAGATGGTGCTTAAGGTGACATTTTCAGCTATTTTGGCGAGTTAGTTTTCCTGAGCCCCTCCCATGTATGTGTGTTATTTTTCTTTTTTTAAAGATGTATTTATTTATTTCGGATATGGACCAGTTTTAAAGTCTTTATTGAATTTGTTACAATATTGCTTCTGTTTTATGTTTTGGTTTTTTGGCCACGAGGCATGTGGGATCTTAGCTCCCCAACCAGGGATCGAACCTGCACCCCCTGCACTGGAAGGCGAAGTCCTAACCACTGGACCACCAGGGAAATCCCTAGATGTGTTACTAAATTTTGTTTTATTTTCTTCTGATGAGACATCAGTCTCGTGTCAATTTCATTCTTAGACCAGCCAGAAGAACCTAGAAGGGTAGAGGAAAACGGCTTCCTCCCCAACAGGTGGCAACGAGGGTGGGATGCAACTTTACTGGCTGGCCACTACTCACTCCAAAGCTGCCACAGTTAAGAGACCCTGGGATAACTGACAAAAGTCCCCAGAATGTAAGAATTCTTACTATGTCAGTCTCCCGGATCTCTGCCTTCAGGGTCTGTTGGAAACGAGACTGGTGAGTTTTTCTCTTTTCTAAAATAGATTAGCTGGAGAAAGTATCTGTGGGCAGCTCCTTGGACTGGGTAACTCTTGGTTTGAAATTTGGCAGGGTACCCTTGCTTTGTTGATTCTTCTGCTCCCAGAAATGTTCAGTGTTTTCCTTTGTCTCTGTTTCTGGTGTCCTTTCTCATAAGGAGGAAAACCATTCAGATGATTAGGTTTTCCCTTCATCTTGTTCTATGTCTTGAGAGCATGGCTTGTAAACCAGTGAGAATAGTCTCTCTGGTCTCTGCCACCTGGAAGGTGCACACATCAGTGTGCATTTGGCAGCCCGTTGAATAGACTGGGGTTCCTAGCAGTCTCTTTGTCCAGCCATGCCAGCTCTCAGGGGAGTTTGTCATATAGGGTCCCAGTCCATATGGGGGCCTTTGTCATCTCAACCCTCATTGCTTTATTAGTGATGTGACAAAGGTCTTTAATTTCTTAGACTATTTTTTTTTTTTTTTTTTTTTCTCACTGTTGTGGCCTCTCGCGTGGCGGAGCACAGGCTCCGGACGCGCAGGCTCAGCGGCCATGGCTCACGGGCCCAGCCGCTCCGTGGCATGAGGGATCTTCCCGGCCTGGGGCACGAACCCGTGTCCCCTGCATCGGCAGGCATACTCTCAACCACTGCGCCACCAGGGAAGCCCTCTTAGACTATTTTTGAGACTAAACTTTCTGGATCTTGTGAGGGCTACATCCTTTACACTAACTTGTAGGGATGCCTCTTGCACCTTATTGGTTTGAGTCACTATTAGGACCCTACTTGGCAACGGCCAGACGATGGATCCTTTAAATTGGAAAAACGTCTAAATTGATAAAATATTTTAGAGGGCTCTCATCATAAATAGCCATTTTATTGGTACCTATGAAAAGAATAAACTAAAGGGTGGATACAAGAAATATAACAACTAATTTTAAGAACTCCCTAATGAGAAAAAAAAAACAAAACAAAACAGTTTGGGAAGACTTACGGAGTTTGGTATCGCAGCTTCCCCTCATAGGGAACAAGGTGGAAATTTTTAAAGGGTTATTTAAAAATAAGGTAAATAAGGCTTCCCTGGTGGCGCAGTGGTTGAGAGTCTGCCTGCCGATGCAGGGGGCACGGGTTCATGCCCCGGTCCGGGAGAATCCCTCATGCCGCAGAGCGGCTGGGCCCGTGAGCCATGGCCGCTGAGCCTGCGCGTCCCGAGCCTGTGCTCCGCAACGGGAGAGGCCACAGCAGTGAGAGGCCCGCATACTGCAAAAAAATAAAAAATAAAAAATAAATAAAAATAAGGTAAATAAAACAAATATTGAAAATAGTGGAGAGATTCCCTGGTGGCACAATGATTAAGAATCCACCTGCCAACGCAGGGGACACGGGTTCGATCCCTGGTCCAGGAAGATCCCACATATATGCTGCAGAGCAACTAAGTCCATGGGCCATAACTACTGAGCCTGCGCTCTAGAACACGTGAGCCACAACTACTGAGCCCACGTGCCACAACTACTGAAGCCCGTGTGCCTAGAGCCCATGCTCTGCAACAAGGGAAGCCACAACAACGAGAAGCCCATGCACTGCAACGTAGAGTAGCCCCTGCTCGCTGCAACTAGAGAAAGCCCGCGCACAGAAACGAAGACAGAACACAGCCAAAAATAAAAACAAATAAATAAATAAATTTATTTTAAAAAAAGAAAGTAGTGGAATAAAGAGAAATCAGGAAGGGAAGAGTCACTGGACTCTTCCAGCAGAATGGAAATCTTTAGATGGTTATTAAGAAATGGGATAAATAAAACAGACATTGATGGGATTAAAACAAAGATTTTAATACAGCATTACCTAACATTGGATGGGCCAAAGGGACCCCCTATTGATCCCCCCAAACATTAAAGGGCCCCAAACATGTCTACTCTATTTACCCCTACTTTAGAAAAATGTTAGAGGCTGGAAGCAAAAAAAATACACTGAAAAACCTGACCAGCAATTGCTTAGGGCAACAGTTAGACCAATTAATCAAGTAAAAGAGCCACAGAAGGCCCTGGGACCCTTTGCTCCCCACCTCAGCGAGGACCCAAAGCCTTTTATACAGGAGTGGATAAAACAGTCAGGGGATACAAGGAAGAAGTTCCTGGGACTCCTTGTGAAACCGAGTCCCCCTAAAACCGAGTTCCCCTGCCAAGTTTTTTTTTTTTTTTTTTTTGTTTTTTTTTTTCTGGTACATGGGCCTCTCACTGTTGTGGCCTCACCTGTTGCAGAGCACAAGCTCTGGACGTGCAGGCTCAGAGTGTCCCCTACATCGGCAGGTGGACTCTCAACCACTGCGCCACCAGGGAAGCCCCCCTGCCAAGTTTATGATTAACCTCTCTATCCAAAACTTTATTCCCTTTCTTGTCCCATTCCTGTTTCCCTTAGGATTGAGGTGTATCAAAGAAAAAGGGAGATTAAAACTGAGTAGGACCCTGTAGGGCCTTCCCCATGACAAGACCCCACTGTGTCCCCCGCTTCTTTTTTGTAGAAAAACTTTAGTCTCCTAGACCTTCCCCAAGTTTCAAAGAGCAGGCAGAAGTTAATAAGAGAAGTGAGGGAATGCAGAAACAAAGGAAAAGCAGTCAATCAAGAAAAGTAATAGTAGCTTAAACAACAGTTCAGTGATAAAACAGAGTCCTAGTTCCTCCTCAAGGGCTATAGATAACAATCTGGTGCATGTCTTAGAGTTGTTCTGCAGAAATTAAGACCGCCCCACACCTGGTAAAGGATGGCGACTACACAATGACCACGTGTAGAGCCCAGACTGGTTGGAACCAGAAGACTGGTGATAAAGATTCCTGAAATATCACCCTGCTACCTCACCACCAGCCAATCAGAAGAAAGTTCACAAGCTGCAACCATCACCCCGAAAGTTGCCTTTAAAAACCCTTCCCTGGTGGTCCGGTGGTTAAGAATCCGCCTTCCAATGCACGGGACGTGGGTTCGACCCCTGATCGGGGAACTAAGATCCCACATGCCGCGGGGCAACTAAGCCCGAGTGCCACAACTACTGAGCCCACACTCCGCAAACTACAGAGCAGAGCCTCTGCTCTGGAGCCCCTGCACTACAACTACAGAGCCCACGTGCTCTGGAGCCCATGCGCCGCAATTAGAGAGCCCGTGCGCTGCCACGAAGATCCCATGTGCCGCAACTAAGACCCGATGCAGCCAAAAAAAAAAAAAAATACCCTTCCCTGAAAGCCACAGGGGCGTTCAGGTGTTTTGAGCATAAACTGTCCATTCTCATTGCTTAGTGCCCTGCAATAAACGCTGTACTTTCTTTCACCACAACCCAATGCCAGTAAATTGGCTTTGCCGTGGAGTCAGGCAAGTGGACCCAAATTCGATTTGGTAGCAGGGGTAAGATAAAGACTTGCTGATGGGGTCCTAATGGAGGCTATGGTTAAAGGTATAAGAGTTAACAGAATTGGGATGAAAGTTTATAAGGAAATTGGTGTATCTGAATGGGCTTTTTGTAATATGGTTGCATCTCTTTTGCCTGATTGTATTGTGAGGATAGACATTGTGTCTCACTGGGGAACACTTCCCCCACCTGGTATTTTAAGACAGGGCATAGAAATCCAACCTTCAGGCAATGTTAACTGAACATGCTATAGAAACCGGTAGGGTTGCCTGAACCCACACAGTGTGAGGTAAAACCTGGGGACTAATATTCAGGTGCTAACATGAGCAATAGTGGAAGATTTTTGCCTCTAGGGTGAACTGGTCTGGGGTTGGCTTGTGCGCTTGGAAAGAGGGTCTCTGTTGAATGCCTCATGCAAACTTTTGAAGGCATGATACACTGAACCCTGACGTTGTAGAACATAAAATTCCTTTGATTTCTAGTTTAGTTGGAAATCTCTCTGATACAAAGAAGCAAATTAAAGAAAATGTAGTTGGGCAAATCAATCTTTTGATATCATTTAGACAGCAGCCCAGTTCTTCAGGGAATTGAAAGCAACTGTCTTTGTCTTGCAAAACTTACAAAATCAGAAATATAAATACAGCACGCAATATCCTGAGACTGAGCCTAGTTAATTTGATCAGGTAGAGCTTGAAACCAAAGGAAAAAAGAGGAAAAGTGGCCTTTTAAAAACTACAAACTGCTGGAAAGGCTCCCTTACCCAAAATCTAGTTCACAGCCTGATTCTAGTTCATGCCTGATTCATGACTAAAATTTTTAAATGAAAGCTATGAGGTCTCTGGTTGTGTCTGTCTATAGGTCTCAATGTGTATATTACTGGTGTGGTATTTTTCTACCTCTTGATAACATTGCCAATATTAATTTGTGAAAAAGCTTTATTTAATTGGCTTAAAAGTAATCACTTATAAATGAAATATTTCTAAATTTCAGAAGTGTAATAGAAACGAACCCAAATGTTTTTCAAGTTCATGTGATGTAGGACTACTCTTTAGTAAATAAAAGCAAATTTTTAATTATTGATTTAATTTAAATAGGCATGTCTTAATGTTATCAGCATTAAACTTAAAACTCAAAACTTTTATTCTACCCAGGTTTACCAAAAGTCAAATAAGTTTAAGTTATCTCTGTTACAAAATTTGTCAGCAAGAAAAATATCTTGGGATGATGGGTGATTTAAGAGAGGAAAAAACAGTGTTTCAGCAGAAACTGTAACACGACGGTTGTGGATATTAGATTCTAGTTCTGTTTATCATCTTTGAGATTTTGTTTTTCTATCAGTAAACTGGACTGTATCCTGAATTCTTATAATTTCCTCAAAGGTTTGACTACAAAGCTCCAAACTTTTCCAATTTTTCTCCTACTTTGACTTGGAATCATTGAGAACTAAAACTGCACTTTTCTGAAGCCCTGCAAACTAAAGCTAGATGACTTGATAGAAATTTCAGAGAAATCGCAATAGCTCATGTTTAGACAATTTTAATTTCTGTTGTTTGGGCCACTCAGGAAGCTTACCTAAATACCTGACAACATCATCAGAGACATTTCAAACTTCAAAAGGTGCTTCGACCCTGACGTCTAGAAGTCTTCTTGACTGGCAGCTCTCAGGACTCAGACACTGGGTTTGTAACTTGCTCCAATCCTTAATGCCTCTTATTAAATACCCGATTGCTTGCACCCCATAGGCCTAACTTTGAGAATCCCCCTGTATCACCATTTCCTAAAATGAATTTTACTGACCTGCTGTCAGGGCTAAGAGAGTGGTTTAAGGAAGTGGAACAATCCACCAACTCAGCTTCTGGACGGTGAAAATTCTTAAAAAGTTTCAAAGGCAGGACTGTAGGGAAGCAAAACTTGCCACCCCAAAATGTCTCTTTGGAATGCAGATTATTTCAAGATGAGAACAATCAAAAGACTCAGGAAGAAACTTTTGACCATCTCCCTAACTACCTAAAGAAGTTAGATAGAGGGCCTGTTTCAGGAATCACCAGAGACATCGGCAAAGAATATGGGCTAAGTGTGGTGAGGGAAATTCTTAGAGACCAGAGACCACTCTGCATCCCATAGTCTCTGCATGGCCAGCAAACATTTATTTACCAAACATTTGCTTTCCCATCTCCACATCCCTTCAAAGTCCTAAACCCCTACCTCCGGCATCCTCTTTTGTCTCCAGCTGAAGATGGTGTTTATGGTGAAGGTAGCAGCCATTTTGGCGAGTTACTCAGTTCTTCTCAGTCTTTCTCCTGCGTTCATGCTACTAAATTTTGTTTTATTTTCTCCTGTTAATCTGTCTCATGTCAATTTCATTCCTAGACCAGCCAGAAGGAACTAGAAAGGTAGAGGAAGATGTTTTCCTCCTGACAGGCCTCAGTAAGTCCCCAAATAAAACTGAAACCCACTGCTCTGACGTGGTGCATTTTTTTCAGTTGATAGTACCAAGGCTTGGTCTGGATTTCCTGCAGTCAGAGAGGCTCCCCAAAGCACAAGGAGACCCCTCTGTCTCTGTCCTCAGTGCCAGCCCCAGTGGGCCCTTGAAATGGTATAGATTTGTGCCAGTCCTCTGCTGGGGCCTCCTGCTGACCCCTGCTCTGGGACGCATTGAAAACTGAGTCCCCCTAAAACTGAGTTCCCTTACCGAGTTTATGATTAATCTCTCTGGCCAAAACTTTATTACCTTTCTCATCCCCTCTGACCTCAATCCTGTTCTAACTGTGCTACCAGAGTCCGATGACTAAAATTGTTGTTGTCAATAACATCGTTAATGTACTAAAATTGCTGCTGTAGCCATCATCAACAATGTACAAACTCAGGTTGTTTCTCCAGGACAAGATGAGCTAACAGACCCCCAAGCCATGGACCACTTGGCCAGAGATCATAAACCAGAGACATCCTGACTCCTATGATTAAGAAATGTCACAGAAATGTCACAAGACCATGATTAACCCCAACTTCTTTGTTCTTCCCCTTTAAAAAACCTTTAACTCAAAGACCGAGTGGGAGTGGATCTGAGGCTTGTCTCCTACTCCCTTTCTTGGCACCCTGCAATAAACACTGTACTTTCCTTCGCCACAACATGGTGTCAGCAGATTGGCTTTGTTGCACATCAGACAAACAGACCCAAATTTGGTTCAGTAACACTAGCTGCTGGCAGACATCCATGAGGATTTGCAGACAGCCTGGGGTTAGAGGTAATAATGAGGGGCCCAAGAGGAGGTCGGAGCCACCTTGCAGCTTTGGGGCAACATACATCTTAGTTGCAGCTCCATTATTTATATGTATATGATTATAAACTGTTTTTATATAGTTTCATGATTTTTAAAGTTCTACTCTTTCTGCTCATAAAATAAAACCCTATATTTTCTGAAAATGTTGTAATTAATAGGTATTGCTATTATTATTTTTAAAGATATTACTATCTAAAAATAAAATTGAATTACAGTCATATTTGTTCAGAGTAGAACACTAAGGAAAAGGACAAACATGAAAAAGTAAAACCTCCTGAGTCTTTCATGTTGAGTGAAAGAAGCCAGACACAAAAGAGTACATACTGTTGGATTCCATTTTGACAAAGTTCAAGAATTTGTAAAATGAATTTATGGTGTTAGAAGTGGTTCTCTCATGGGGTAGTAACTAGGAGAAGGGATGGGACAACTTTCTGGGCTGCTGGAAATTTCTGTGTCTTGATCTGTGTGTTTACATATGTAAAAATTCACCTGAGCCATACACTTGTGATATTTGCATCCTATGGAATATATATAATTAAAATGTAAAGAAAAACATTCATCTTTTTCTAATAGATTCTTTTTCCTATAAAAAAACAATGGGCCTAGGGCTTCCCTGGTTGTGCAGTGGTTAAGAATCCGCCTGCCCATGCAGGGGACACGGGTTCAAGCCCTGGTCTGGGAAGATCCCACATGCCCTGGAGATATTAAGCCTGTGCACCACAACTACTGAAGCCTGTGCACCTGGAGCCTGTGCTCCACAGCAAGAGAAGCCACCACAATGAGAAGCCCGTGCACCGCAACGTAGAGTAGCCCCTGCTCGCCTCAACTAGAGAAAGCCCACCAGCAGCAATGAAGACCCAACACAGCCTAAAATAAATAAATTAAAAAACAAAACAAAAAACCACAATGGGCCTTTACAAAGAGAACACTGCCTCTCTAATTAGGAGTTAAACCCAAATCAAGCTTTAGTGCAAATCTTCGATCCTTAGGTACAGTGGAAGGAAGGAAGTCCCTGGCTGTGGGTGAGCGAATAGTCACTGGGGGCAGAGCCCAGAGGACCGGGGAGGGTACTGGAAGCCCTGGCCCTGAGAAGCTCTGCACAGCACTGCCCTCTGGCAGGGAAGGGGCAGCAATTCGCTCAGTGGGTTCCCGCAAGGATGACAGCATTGCCACCTCTGAACCTCTGTCCTGCTGTCCCAGAAGGCAGACATCAGACTCACTGTTTATGGGGCCAGTGAATCAAAAACTGGCTTTTATCAAAAACTGCTGGACAGCCAGTGCTGGGCTGCCCAGGGACAAATGCCCATACCTTGCTCTCTCTGGAGATTCTCCATCTGACAACTCCACACCACCTCTGGAGGCAGAAGCCAGAAGCTCACTTTCCCAGCATCCCTTATACCTGGTACACAGGCAAGCCGATGACTTGGGCTCCACCATTCAAATGCTCCCTTGTGAAATTTTAGTTGAGAAGGTAGTGACATGGAGAGGCAGCACCATGTGGAAGGTATCTGGCACCCGTGGTGGCAGAGACCTCCAGCCTGGGCCAGCTGCAGCATGTGAGCCCTGTGGGGTCAGTGGGTGGCCACCAAGGCATCCCCGGATGTGATTCAACTGATGTTCCTGACACCATAGCATCCAAGCCTGATTATCTACCTTCCCGGAGATTTTGTGAACTATATAGTATCCCTTGATAAATTCCTTCCCTGAGAAATATTAGCTAGAGTGAATTCTGTTCTTGACAACTAAGGATGCTCAATGAATCAATAGTAAACAACTATTATATTGCTAAAAGTCCATCACAATTCTACATGACAAACATCGCTTGCAACTAAATTAATACAGCTAAGATGGATCATTGTGTACCAATCTACTTTTAATTTATGCCCTATAGACTCATTACGGGGACATTCTGGGAACCAGAGAGGAAGTCTCATAACAAAGTGGTGTTTGATGGAAACAAATAGGTTTGCTATGGGGACTGCCACTGTAACACCTGTCATTCCATCACCCCGAGATAAACATAAACCATATGCGGACTGAAAAAAAATGCACAATGTGAGAACTGTGAGTTTCAGCTTTATTGGGGGACTTACTGAGGAATATAGCCCAGGAGACAGCCGCTCAGATAGCTCTGAGGAACTGATCCAAAGCGGAGGGAGGTCAGTATATACGTGATTTTGGAGAAGGGGTACATGCAGTGAAACACACATCTCGGTAGAAGGTTACTGTTAGTCATGAGGAACCGATATCACAGCAAATTATTTTAATGCTTTTCTAAGTATGAGAAGATGCAAGAATCTGGGTTCAGACAATTTTCTCCTGAAAATATCTAACTTCTGAGGGCCTGTTCTACCTGTTTTCCCAGAGCACAGAGTGCTTCATTCCTTCATTCCTGCATTCCTTTTAGGGTAAACTGTAGGTAGAACTTGATGGTGGGCGTACATTTTGATGTATTTCCCTTAGTCCTTGTTTCCTGGATCCTGTATCTCTCCTGTTTTCAGTATCTTACTTAGAAAGAGTGCATGAAATGTAAAATGTTGAGATCCTGCTTATCTGACAATATCTTTATTCTACCCTCACCCTCAGTGAAAGTTTAGCTGGATATAGAATTCTGGAATTGCTGCTGAAAAGTCCAAATCCATTCTGATTCCTGAGCTTTCACATTTGTCTTTCTTCCCCGCCTCCAGTTGCTCATAGGACCTTCTCTTTATTTTGGCTGCTTTAGATTTCACAATGCATCTTATCACATTAGTTCTTGGGCTTGTTACTTGGTGAGCCATTTTATTATTATTTATTTATTTATTTATTTTAATTTACTTGGCTGCGTCGGGTCTTAGTTGCAGCACACAGGCTCTTCACTGTGGCGGGCGGGCTCTCTAGTTGTGGTGCACGGGTTCAGTAATTGCAGCACACAGGCTTAGTTACCCCATGGCATGTGGGATCTTAGTTCCCTGACCAGGGATCAAACCCGCTTCGCCTGCATTGGAAGGCGGATTCTTAACCACTGGACCACCAGGGAAGTACCAGTAAGCCCTTTTTTTTTTTTTTTTCGCGGTACGCGGGCCTCTCACTGTTGTGGCCTCTCCCCTTGCGGAGCACAGGCTCCAGACGCGCAGGCTCAGCGGCCATGGCTCACGGGCCCAGCCGCTCCGCGGCATGTGGGATCTTCCCGGACCGGGGCACGAACCCGTGTCCCCTGCATCGGCAGGCGGACTCTCAACCACTGCGCCACCAGTGAAGCCCAAGCCCTTTTAATCTGGAAACTCATGTCCTCAAATTCCTGGACATTTTCTTGTATAATTTATTTCATAATTTCTCCCTTTTATTTTTCTTTTCTCTATTTCTAGAACTCCTAGTAGTTATATGTGAACCTCCTGGATTTATCTTTTTTTTTTTCTTTTCTCTCCTGTATTACATTTCTTGGTCTCTTCATTCCACCCAATGAGAGACACCCTACTACAGCTTCCAGCCCCTCTGTTGCAATTTTTATTTCCACTATCCATTGTCTAGTTTCCTAGGGCCGTTTCCCGTATCTGCATTTGGACACAATATGGACATGACAGCTTCTCAAACCTCTGAAGGTATTAATCATAGGGGTTTTTTCTTTTTAAGTTTTTTTGTTTTCAGTTTTCTTTTGTTCTCTGTATCATCTCTGTTTCCTCTGAGTTCCTTTTCCTATTTGTTTTGGTCCCTACCTTTCATGTTAGAAGTTTCTTCAAATGCCTACTAATTTTTGGCAGATCCCTAGTTGTCCTGCGTGGACTCCAAATTTAACAGTCAGGACCCAAAAGGCTGACCAGTTTGGAGCACGTGAGCAGGGCTTGCCCAGCTGTGGCTTTGGGACAAGATCATCAGAGAGGACTCTGACAGATCCCGAATGTCAGCGGCTGTATGACTTTTCACTTAGGCTGATCATTTTCCCCAAGGAAGAATCTTGTAATTTTCAGTATGAGACCTCTCACTTACCTCACTGTGGCTGGTGTCCCCAGGCCCAGAGCCTTCCTGGTTCAATGAATCCAAGGAGCAAACCTCAATGCTTTGACCCAGAAACCCTCCAGGTGTTCTGTGCACACAGCAATGATCATCACATTCATACAACTTTCTGTGCTGCCTCATCGTTACCAAAATTGTCATAAGCATTTCTCGCTTATTATTAAATACTAGTGAGCTATCTCTTGGAAAAGTTGCATCACATTCTGTGAACGAGGTTATCTGTGCCTTATTCTTTTAAGTTCAAAACTCTGAGGTTCAGAATTCAACTTGGGTGATAAGGTAGGAACAGATCATGTCAGGTCACAACCAAGGAGTGGGGGGACTGGTGCTTTTATTTATTCCCATACCTGCAGCATTCGACATCTCTATTCCAGACGCTGGGCCAGGTGATGGCTTAGAGGACGGGTCCAAGGGCCATGCAGGCCCTGCCCTCAGGGACAACACAGTTAGGGGAGGCGGTGAGAAAGCCATGAAGCAGGGAAGGATAGAAGGACTCTGGACTCCAAAGAGAGGGATGAAGCGGGATTCTCTGGCTGTGGCTCAGTGGTCTCCATGGGCTCTCAGATGAGAATCCATGAAAGAGGACAAGGGAGAAGCTTGCTGGTTTCATGCCAATTTCCTCCTCTCCAAGGCGACAGTTGAAGGATCAGTTCCAGAGAACGAATGAGAAGGGAATGGGAGAGGATGAAACAGGGAGGGGTTAGTTAGATCACAGCTTGGAATCAAGCCAACCAGCTTGGCTATGGTTCTGCCTCTTACCAGCTGGTGACCCGAGAAACTTACGGCTCTTCACTGAGAGTGTCCCCCTGGGTCATATGAGTCACCTGACAGGGTCATCGGAAGTCCGAGAACACTGTCCTCAGAACCCTCTGCAGAAGCCTTGCACTCCAGAACCATGGGTGTGGACCTTCCCGTGGAGGAGTGAGGTGATGGGTGGAAGGAACCTGGACAGTGCCCGAATGGGGCAGACAGGTCCAATCAGGGCACCTTTCGCTTTCCTTCTTTGGGGCGATATAAGGGAAACCTATGTAGGCAGAGAGGAGCAGAGGGAAAAGGAGAGGCCAGGGTGGGAGGCAGGGCTTGGAGTCCAGTTGCAGGGGATTGAGGGAGTGGGAGCAAAGCAGGTGGGAACAGGAAGGAGATCGGCTGCAGAGAAAGCTCTTTCTGAGTCACACCATGCCTGGCAGTGATGAGAAGGTCTCGGGGTGAGGGAGGAGTAAAGCAAATTGCAAGATGGGAAATGACTTCCTGGGCACTGTATCTCTGCCCGGGGCCCTGCCCTGTACCCCTACAAGAGGGAAGAACTCGGCCCCCAGTGAGCAGCACACAGCCCTGCTCAGCTGCTTGACACTCACCCCGCAGGCCACCCACATCTCTGTCTCATCCTGACCTCCTGGTCCATGGCTCCAGAATCCTCCTCAGCCCCCTTCAACACACTGCCAATGGGGGCCAACCAGACAGCCTCAACAGAAGTAGAGAGGTGTGCTCCCAGGCTGCTTGCCTCCCAAGCATCTGGATTCAGAAAAATCAAAAAGAGCCTGGGGCTTCCCTGGTGGCGCAGTGGTTGAGAGTCCGCCTGCCGATGCAGGGGATACTGGTTCGTGCCCCGGTCTGGGAAGATCCCACATGCTGTGGAGCGGCTGGGCCCGTGAGCCATGGCCGCTGAGCCTGCTCGTCCGGAGCCTGTGCTCCACAATGGGAGAGGCCACAACAGTGAGAGGCCCACATACCGCAAAAAAAAAAAAAAAAGAGCCTGGTTTTTCATTTCTGCACCTGGAAAAGCCCTGTAACTTTCCCTGTCTGTATTGATAGAATATAGTGAATGTTTACTATGTGCAGGGCATGTTACAGGCATTATTCCACTTAATCTTCACACTTCCCTTATGAGGTAGGTTCCAATGCTTTCCCTGTTTTACAGATGAGGAAACTGAGGCCTAGACAGAATGGGTGTTTGCCCAAAGAGACAGCACTAACTGGAGATAGAGCTGGGATTCAAACTCAGGTAATCCCTCTCCCAGGCCTGGGCTCTCAGCCCCATCACCATGCCATTGAGAAGTGGACCTGAGGACACTAATGAGAGCAGTAACAATGTGACAAAACCCTGCAAACTGTAGAGCGATGACCTCATTACCCTAACTGAGCTAGGCTGAGAGACCTAGAAAGGCCCTTAAGGGTCATTTCTTTGGTCTCCCATGGTACAGATCGGAGGACCCCAGAGAGGGACGGAGACCTACCCTGGGTCACTAGAGCAAGGCAGAAGCAGAAGCAAGCCTGAAGCCAGGCCTCGAGCCCCGCAAAGAGCCAGAGGGGCCCAAGTCAAGAGTGGCCACTTAGAGGGACTTCCCTGGTGGTCTAGTGGTTTAGAATCCACCTTCCAATGCAGGGGTCGCAGGTTCAATCCCTGGCTGGGGAACTAAGATCCCACATGCCGCGGGGCAAATAAGCCCATGCACCATAACTACTGAGCCCGCGCGCTCTGGAGCCAGCGCCACAACTAGAGAGGAGCCCGCGCGCCACAACAAAAGATCCCGCGTGCCACAACTAAGACCCGACACAGCCAAATAAATAAATAAATATTTTTAAAAATATGATAATAATAATAAACTCAGCCTCATAGAAGATTTATCATTTAAAACAAACCAAAAAAAAAAAAAAAAAAAAAGAGGGCA
>NW_006771376.1:982312-985047 GCF_000442215.2 Lipotes vexillifer
AAAAAGGAGTGGCCATTTGGAGAGGCATGGCTGACTCCTGCCCACAGCCTGCACTGTGTAAGACCAGCTGGGCAATCACTGCAGACTTCCACAGAGTAGGTGCCTGGCTATGACAGTGGGGAAGGCCAGAGCAAGAAGAGGAGGTGATGAGAAGGCCTTTATTCCCCAGGCCTTGGAAGAATTTGAACAAACAAAGCAATTTCACCTTGAACTCCAATCCCCGTCATCCCTCCCCAGCTGGCCCTGATCTGGGGCTGTAATTCAGCATGGCTGACTCAGAAGGAGCCCCGGATCCCTTGAGTTGAGGTCTGCGGTCAGGCCACTCTGGACTCACTTCAAGATCTTGGCAAATCAGGTCAGCACCAAACCCAGGATGTCAATTCCAGTCTACACACTGGCTCTGTTGCTTTCCTCTCTGATCTGTCTCCTCAGCCCCTTCCCACCACACCACACCCCCAGACCCATCCCAGCCACCACACACAGCCTCTCCCTGCACCCACCACTTCCCCAGACAACAAGGATCAATCATAATAGAATTTCAACAAAACTACAGCCCACTTGATGAAAGCGTGTTTGTCAGGAAGCACACACACCATGTAGCACACTTCATGACTACAATCTACACTCTACCTTATGTTTTACATTGGACAATATGATATTTCTCCTTCACCCCCCCCAAAATGTTACCTGCTGGCAAATAAAGGATATATTTAAAGCACACATATAAGAGACAGAAAGAGTGGCGGTTGCTTCGAGCTAAGGGGATGATATCTAAAGGGAATGGGTTTCTTTGGGGGGGGGGATGAACATGAAAATGTTCTAAAATTGATTTATGTAATGGCTGTACAACTCTCTGAACATACTAAGAACCGTTGAATTATACACTTTAAGTGAGTGAATTGTGTAGTATGTGAACTGCATCTCAACAAAGCTGTTACCACACACACACACACACACACACACACACACACACACACACACAGGCTCACACACTCACAAGCTGACATCCTCCTAACGCTTCTGTTGTGTTTATCAGCCCGTAGATCACCCGGAACAGTAAAAGTTGTCCCTACACAGCCACTTGACCCAGGATTCCAATAGTGTTGGATCACTTCCAACAAATTCGGAGCAGCAATTTTTTAGAAAAAAAAAATTTTTTTAATTTATATGTATTTTATATTTATATATTATATTTGTATATTTTATATTTATATATTATATTTGTTTATCTTATATTTATGTATATTTTCTGTCTGCACTTGTCAAGAGTGGTCGATGTTCTCCTATAGGGGAGGGGCCACTGCCCCATCCAGGCATGACTTTCTGATAAAGAGAGTCTGGCGGGAGCCTGTTTTGCCTCACTGATGACCTTGAGCCTGGAATGACATCAGCCCGGGAAGGCCAAGTCTCACAGGCAGCACTGAGACAATGAGCTTCCACAAAGAAAAGCAAGTCAACTTGTTTTCCTTCATAGAATCTTAGAACCAAGGTGAAATTTGTATATTTCTGACTTAAAGCCAATCTCTTTAAGTGGCCCCACAGTCCTCCGTGGAAGGAACCCTAACTGGCATGGCGTGAAAGATATGGTCCTGTTCTTGACAGCACCCCAACTCTGGTCAGGCCTCCGTCCTTCCCCCTCAGCCCATGAGTCTGGGGCACTGACCCCTAGGAGTGGCCCAGGCCAGAGGCTATCGGCTTCATCCTACCCCCTCGCCAGTCACTGGTTGAAGAACAGGCCTGTGATCAGTCTGAGACTGTGGATCAATAAGACATGAGGGAGGGTATGAGGACGGCTTCTGGGAGAGAGGCTTCTTCACTTTTCTGAAAGAATTTCTATATGCACATCTTTCTCTTTGCACAAGGATGACTATGTTAGTTATCTATTCCTGCTTAACGAACTACCCCAAAACTTAGTGGCTTAAACAACAAATGTTTTTTACCTCACAGTTCCTGAGGGCCAGGAATCCAGGAGCAACTCTGCTGGATGGCTCTAGCTTAGGGTTTCTCATGAGGGCTGCTCTCACCTGAGGTTTGTCCAGGGCCAAGGATGAGCTTCCAAGCTCATTGGATTAAACTGGCACTACCTCAAGACCTTTCAGTGGCTGCTGGCGGGGGGACTCAGTTCTCTCTGCATGTTGGTCAGAGGCCTCAGTTTTTCACCGCAGGGGCATCTTCCAGGGATACTTGAGTGTCCTCACAACATGGCAGCTGGCTTTCCCCAGAGCAAGTGATCTGAGTGACAGCAAGCTGAAAGCTGCATTCCCTTTTATGCCCTAATCTCTGAATTTACATGCTGTCACTTCTGCTTTTCTCTATGTGTTAGAAGCGAGTGCCTAAGTCAAGCCCCACTCGAGGAGAAGGGAATTGGGTTTCCACCTTTTAAAGGAAGTGTCAAGGAATTTGTGGACATATTTTAATCCTCACTGAGGAAGCCTACAGCCCCCCAAATTCTGGGCAGCCATCTTTGCAATTACAAAGGGGAGCCAGTTTTTAGAAAGATGTAAAGAAATCAGGCCCTTGATGCCACTGTAGAAATGCTGGATTAAACCAGCTCTAAACAGAGCCTACTTGGAGACTTTCCAGTTACATGAGCCGACGAATTCTCTTTATAGTTTCAGCTAGTTTGAGTGGGGATTTCTACTTCTTGGAATCAAATGTCTCCTGATCCCCTGGTAGGAATGAAAAAGACAGCACAGAGTCACATGGTCCAGTCACCCATGGCATATATATATATA
>NW_006771376.1:985097-988845 GCF_000442215.2 Lipotes vexillifer
TTTTGGTTGTACCACACGGCTTGTGGGATCTAAGTTCCCCAGCCAGGGATTGAACCTGGGCCACAGCAGTGAAAGCACTGAGCCCTAACCACTGGACCACCAGGGAATTCCCAACCTATGGTATATTTCAAGGACAATCCTACCCACTGCCTGGAGGTATCCAGGACACTGCCGACCCACCCACTGGGCTGCCCTGCGCACAGGTGCCAGTGAGCTCTTTCTTAAGTAACCATCAGCCTAGGAGCACCCTCCATCTGATGAGGAGACTCGGTCAAAAATAAACTCCAGGGACTTCCCTGGTGGTGCAGTGGTTAAGAATCTGCCTGCCAATGCAAAGGACACAGGTTCAAGCCCTGGTCCAGGAAGATCCCACATGCCACGGAGCAACTAAACCTGTGCGCCACAACTACTGAGCCAGCACACTAGAGCCCACGAGCCACAACTACTGAGACCACGTGCCACAACTACTGAAGCCCGTGCACCTAGAGCCCGTGCTCCACAACAAGAGAAGCCACCGCAATGAGAAGCCCGCGCACCACAACGAAGAGTAGCCCCCACTCACCGCAACTAGAGAAAGCCCGCGCGCAGCAACGAAGACCCAATGCAGCCATAAATAAATAAATAAATAATTTTTTAAAAAAGAATAAACTCCAGGACAGCCACACAGCTGTCATTTTCTCATTTAGTTTCCCAGACAGAATGTTCAAATACTAGGTTTTTAAGATCAAAACCAAACCCAGGGAGACCTTTTAGTTGAGTCCCAGCAATGAGACCAGGTTCGTGCGCTCAGACTTTGATGGGTCCTACACCCTCCCTATGCCTTCAACTTCCAACTTTGTTCAACACCTGCATGTCATGGGAAAAGCGTAAACAATTTTAAGAATCTGACAAATATGTGGTCGAGTTTCATATCTAACCCAACCAGCTATGGGGCTTGTGGCAAATGCTCAGCTTCCTCATCTGTTCATGGAAAAATTAGCCCCACCCCACCAAGTATAGTAGGAAGTAATGAAATCATATATAGAGAGAGATATATATGTATTTCATATATATATATATATATATATATATATATACATATGTATATTATTTTTTCCTCCCTTTCCGTTCCTGCCAGGGCCCAAACTGAAACTTTCACCCTCTCAAAAGTGACGGGAAGTTGTGGTCCACCCTCAGCAAGCCCTTCACGATGGGAACGTGAATTCTCTGAGGGATGCGGTTGGATTCATGAGCAGGCATGCCCGAGCCCCTCTTGGCTGTCTCAGGAGGGCTGGCCAGTGCTTACAAAGCCCTTGTTCTCTCCTCTCCCCTCATCTCTTACATTCTGGAACTACCCTGTAGTTCTCAGAGTGGAGGTAATACACTTTTAACTCCATCTAAAATTCTGCCTATGACCGAGAAGGTGATTATATTGACTGGGATCAGATTTGGATGGATAAACAGAAAATTCAAACCACAGGCTTACGCAAAATAGGAATGGGTTTTTTCTCACATAAAGGTCAGTCTGGGGCTAGTTGGTCAGTCTTGTGGAAAACCCAGGCTCCATCTTTCTGCTCCATTCATGCCAGCACCTGCTTTGCAGCCCCATGGCCACGTCATGGTCCAAGATGCTATCAGAGCTCTAACCATGCTTCTGGCCAGAAAAAGGAGGAAGAACTACAGAAGACAAAAGGAGCCCTCCCTGTTGAGCCAGCTCCATGTAAGCAGCCTTCCTCGAGGTCCCACACAAGTCCAGTTACATCCCATTGGCCAGAATTTACCTGAATGATTGCACCTAGCTACAAGGAGACTGGGAAATGTAGTTTTTATCTTGATGGCAACACACCCAGATAGCAGTCTTGACTGCAGTAAATTAGGCCAAGTCAAGGAAGAAAGTGAAGGGAGCCTGGTTCTTCCATCCAAGAATAAAGCTGACAATCTGACCCTGTCTGACATCTGGGTCTATTACTTAATCACTGCAGAACTTGCAGGGGGGCAGAAATGTGCCTGGAAACTCAGAAATCCCCAGCATCTAGCACAGTGCCTGGCACAGAATAGATGACCAGTATTTTCATTTCTGTGGTAGACACTGTGGGGTAATTCCCTGTCTCATGATTGACACCCTGTTCTCTGGGAAAGACCCCAAAAACACAGAGATGGGTCCTGGCCACAGAGGACAATTCTACTTGAGTGTCGACTCACCCAGACTGGACCATTCATGGTCCCTTCCAGAACCTTCCAAAGTTTATGTGAGGAAAGAGCCACAATCCTTCTCTGACGGCCAAGCAGTGAGGAGTAAGGCCATGTTCTGTCCACCCGGAGGGAGGAAGTGAGTGAAGAGAATGAAACCAGAGCCAGAAAAACTCAGAGAAGAGCTCTAAGCACACAGGTCATGGCCAAGACCTTGTCTCTGTTCCCAGAGCCCCAGAGGCCCAGCTACACCTCTTTCCTTCTGGTAAACCCCCAGTCTGCACCACCCAAATCAAGCTGGGTTTCTGTCACTTGCCATCAACAACTCTGACTACTGCAATTACCTTTCCCCTTCCAATAGGGAAGAGACTTCATGTCTATAACACTTTTAATTATAGAATAATATTTGTCAGAATTCTTTCAGTAACAAGTGGCAGAAACCTAGCTCAAACTGGCTTAAACAAAAATAAATACATAAATAAATAAAAATTCATTGACATAAATTGGAAAAGTCAGCATAGAAGCTGGTGATCCAGTGGTGTTTCAGGGCTCACATGCCCTCTCTCCCTGTCTCTCTCTTTTTTTTTAAATTTATTTATTTTATTTATTTATTTTTGTCTCTTTTGGGTCTTCGTTGCTGCGCGCAGGCTTTCTCTAGTTGCAGCGAGCTACTCTTCATTGAGGTGTGCAGGCTTCTCGTTGTGGTGGCTTCTCTTCTTGCGGAGCATGGGCTCTAGGCTTGTGGGCTTCAGTAGCTGTGGCTCGCGGGCTGTAGAGTGTAGGCTCAGTAGTTGTGGCACACGGGCTTAGTTGCTCCGCGGCGTGTGGGATCTTCCCGGATCAGGGCTCGAACCAGTGTCCCCTGCATTGGCAGGCGATTCTTAACCACTGTGCCACCAGGGAAGCCCTCTTCCTGTCTCTTGATTCTCCTTTCTTCCACGTTGTCTGTGCCCTCCTGCAGCCACCTGAATACGGCAAGAAGCAGCCAAGGCAGCTGCAGACTCCATGATCCCCAGAGCTCACCCTCCTAGAGGTAGAGGGACCCCCTACTCCAACATCCACAGATCTTACAGAGGAGGTCTGATTGGCCAGCTGGGGTCACATGCAGACCTCTTAGTCAATCATAGTGAACAGGGCCATTATACTAGGCCTGATGGGCAGGATTGTGTCACCACCCACCCCTGCAGCCAGGGACCAGCAACCTCTGTGGTTGATGGGGCCGCAGGATGGGGAAAAGGCAGTCTCCAATTCAGGGAGGCACTGGGCAGACCACAGACACAGTAATACTATTCTGCACTGTGAAACAAGCAAAAGCTTTGGAGCCAGAGGGACGTGGGTTTAAATCCTAGGTCAGCCACTGAGTGAACATGTGGCCTTGGACAAGCTCCTTCAGCCTTAATTTTTTCATCTTTAAAATGGGGTTAATCAGGAGTTCCCTGGTGGACTAGTGGTTAGGACTCTGCACTTTCACTGCCATGGCCTGAGTTCAATCCCTGGTCAGGGAACTAAGATCCCACAAGCTGCGCCACGTGGCCAAAAAATAAATAAATTTTTTAAAAACGGGGCTAATCATTCCTGC
>NW_006771376.1:988855-1006264 GCF_000442215.2 Lipotes vexillifer
CAGAGTTGTTGTAAGGATTAAGTAAGATAATAAAGTACTTACAAAATCATGGGTTCTCAAAGTAGCCCTCCTAACTTCATTGCATTTGATAGCACCCTACTACCCCCTGTGACTTAGCTTAGGGTGTGGATGCCATACATGAAAATTATGTGTTTCTTTTCTCATGCACAGATCCAGGCTGTGTGAAACTGTCACTAAGTCAAACTGCACTCACCCCTACCTTATTCCCTCCTCAGAGTGAGTTTCTTCTATGTTCTAACTCCACCCTGACTCTAACAGTCTAAATAGTCTGGAGTGGGAGGTGGGAAGGACCTAGAGATGTTTGGAGAGAAATCCGCCCTGGAGACAAGTCTCAAGGTTGTGGCCTTTCTAATATTAAGGAGCAGAAGGTGACTCTTAAAACATTTTTTTTTGAGATTTTTTTAAATTCCATTTTAAAATTTTATTTTATTCTATTTTATTTTTTGATTTTATTTTTGGCTGCATTGTGTCTTCGTTGCTGCACGCGGGCTTTCTCTAGTTGTGGAGAGCGGGGGCTACTCTTCCTTGCGGTGCGCGGGTTTCTCCTTGCAGTGGCTTCTCTTGTTGCAGAGCACTGGGTCTAAGGGTGTGAGCTTCAGTAGTTGTGGAGCGCAGGCTCAGTAGTTATGGCACAGGGGCTTAGTTGCTCCGCGGCATATGGGATCTTCCCGGACCAGGGCTCGAGCCCGTGTCTCCTGCGTTGGCAGGCGATTCTTAACCACTATGCCACCAGGGAAGTCCCAGACATTTTTTTATTATTATTAAATTAGCACTAAATTCTTTTTGTTCTTTCTCCCTTCCCCTTCCTTCCTTCCTTTCACCTTAGGAGGGGTCATATGGTCTTCTGAGGGTCAGGAGACCTTCCCAGGATGGAATGACATCTGTCCTCCCTGTCCAGGCTGGCGATTAAGTAGCCAACGTTGATAAAGACTGAGTGCTCATGCCCTGGAGGCGAGGGGACCCCACTTGGGGAACTCTTTTTTCTTTTTTTTTTTTTTTGGCGGTACGCGGGCCTCTCACTGTTGTGGCCTCTCCCGTTGCAGATCACAGGCTCCGGATGCGCAGGCTCAGCAGCCATGGCTCACGGGCCCAGCCGCTCCGCGGTATGTGGGACCCTCATGGACCGGGGCACAAACCCGTGTCCCCTGCATCGGCAGGCAGACTCTCAACCACTGCGCCACCAGGGAAGCCCATTGGGGAACTTTTTCTTTTAGTGGGTCCTGGGCTATTCCTTCTGGCCAGAGAGAGTGAAATGAAGGAAACTATGGGACAGAGTTGACAGAACTTTTGTGTTGAGAGTAAAACAGGGTGGAGGAGGGGAGAAGTTAGGACCTGGAAGCCAGGGGACCATAGCCCTCAACAGAGAAGTGTTCCCAGTTTGGGGATCCCTGCAAAGGACATCTCTGAGGACTGGCCCCTGGTGCCACCCATCACAGCCCTCCGATGAGAACTTTACAAGGGCCGAGCACCCACATGGACTTCCCATGGGGTGAGCGCAAGCCTGAGCCCTATTCTTCCCTCATCTACCTGGTGGGTCCCTCCCTGCACCCATAAGACCCCTGTAAATCCAGAGGAGCCCCCGTACCCCAACTTGAGAGGTGAGTAAGTAACCCAGAATATTCCCTGCCAGTTTTCAGGGAGGAGACACTACGCCTCTCTCTCCCCATCACCACCACTGTCGCCTCCCTGTCCCCAGGCCTTCCTGTGTCCCATGCCCACCCCAGCAGCCTCACTGCCTCACTGGCCCCTGCCTCATCCTGAGACAAAGCACAGTTTTAGGACCTCTATAAGCCCAGGCATTTTTATTTTTGACAGCTGCACCCCACATCCGTGCAAACATATTAAAATATTTTAAACCTCTGTAAAATTTTTGAAGGGATATTTATAATTCTGCTCTTGAAACCATTTGGCTAGGAGTAACTGATTTAAATTACAATTGGGGAATTCTTGTAAAATGAGAAAAACCTAGCCCACACATTCTTTCAAATGTAATGAAATTTTTATGAATACTAAATTTAACAATTAATGAGGTTGATATAACATTACAGTAGGACATTTGATTAAGAATTTATTGATTTCAATTTTGTGGTGTTCTTATTTTAGAGCCGGTAATTTTTTTCCAGCTATCAAATATTCAAACGGGGCCCCTGTGGAGGCCCCAGGCCATGGGCTCCTGTTGCGGGCAACATAGAAGTAACCTGGGCCAATACATCTTCCCTATCCTCCACCCCAAGCATACACCCCTTTACACAACACACACACACACACACACACACACACACACACACACACATGCTAAGGACAAACGTGACCTTGGCTAGACTGTGGAGACAGAGTCTAGCTCCCAATGAGGAAGACACCAGTTAAGATCAGGGATGAAAACAAGGTCATATCATGTCATGTCATACGTCATGTAAGAAAGGGCTTCCTTACTGCAACCAGTGGCTGGAGCTGCTAAGGGCATGGAGGCTGAAACAGGCCAGGCTTGGAGGTTGGCACAGGTGCTTTTTCCCTACCAAGGAGGGTGAGTAGATGGGGCGGGAGGGGGAGGGACCACTTGCCCTTGTTTTCACAGCCAGCCACAGACCAGTTGCCCAAACCTATATGGGGACTGCAGCCTGTGTTCAGGGCAGGCGACATCAGGACTAGTGGGCTGTGAGAGGTTTCTCTGTGGCACAAGGGCAGTGCCCTACAAAGAGGATGTGGAAAGGTTGGCAGACAGACATACAGTCAGACATACAGACGGACAGAATGGTGCAGAGAGGAGAGTAGGAAGAAGCTGGGGAGAGCAAATGGCTGAGAAGGACCTAGAATGAGGGCAGGGAGAAAAGCGGGAATAGAGCTGGTTTGTGTGCCAGTTCTCAGGGGAAGGCAAGCAGGATCTCCCAGGATTGGGGTGGCCCTGGGACAGCAGCAGCTGGGTGTCAGGGCCAGCCCGGGGTGGGGGGTGGGGGTGTAGTGACGTGGCCAGGAATGGCAGGGCACTAGTTCCTCTGAGAGCCCTTGTGGTGTTACCAAAGCCTTCTGCAGAGACAGAGGGCTCTGGAGGGACATCTGCGCTTGGTACTCTCCCAGTACCCCAGCCTCCCTCGAAACAGGAGGCAGGGTCTGGGCTGAGGCAGCCTTCAGCCAGGACTGCAGCAAGGGCTGAGGCAGAGAAATGCCACTTTGTCCTCTCCTGAATCTCTTTGAGGCATCCAGGTATCCACAGTGTACCAGCCGCCTCCCTCGCCCCAGAGCTTGTCAGCGCCTCTGAAGTTAAACACTGTGCCACTAGGTGGAGCCAAAGCCCACGGCAACAGCGTGGGGCTGGGACGCTCAGCCGCCAGGGTTTAAGAGGATGGTGGGCTTGGGAGGCAGAGGACAGGGGAAGAGAGGATGAGTCTAGAGCGGGGCCAGAGAGGGGACGGGACAGCCGGCCCCAGCCCAAGGTGGACTTATTTGGCTTAGAAAGCCTTCCCTAGCAGTAAAGGCTAAATCGTCCCAGAGCGGACCCCGGCAGCCACAAAGCCCCATTTGTCAGGCGAGTCTGAGGCCCGTCAAGGGGAGCCAGGACTGGGCTGAAGCCAGAGCCCGCGCCACAGCTCCCTCCCTTGCCCCGTTCCTGGAATCCGTGCCCTGCCGGTGGAGAGGGCGCACGTGAAGAAGGTACCGCCTCCAGAAAGGGCAATCCCGGGCAGAGCCCGCTTGGCCCGGGGCCCTACGACTGGCACAGGCACTTGGCTGCCGAACCCTCCACCACCCTCAGGGGTGGGACGGGGTGGGGCAAACGGAGGCCCGGGCTTCTGCAGACGAGCGCGGGTAACCCAGCATCAGAACACGCCAAGCGCAGCTGCTGCAGGTGGAGGCGGTGGGGGTTGCTGAGGTTCTCGGATTGGCTGGAGGTGAGAGGGCGGGATCAAGGGCGTGGCTGAGAGATGTAAAAACCCGGAGAACGGACCTGGCTCAGATGTTAAGCGTTCCACTGAAGCCAAGGCAGGAGCTATAGAGCTGACCGGCACCTGGGGTGAGCATCGGCCATGTTGTCCCCAAGCACAGGTGTGCTGCGGGAGACCAAGCTCAAGGCTACCAGAGTAGCCTTGTGACTTCCAGAACTCGGGGGCCCCGAGGACTCTTTCCTGCACCTCCCCTTTGTCTCACTTACCTCCCATCAGCAGAACCAGATAGGTATCCAGACCTTCTCCAACCCGTCCGCCCCCTCTCACAGCAGCCATGCTCTCCCTTTACCTTCATCTTTCCCTTAAAAAAGAAAAAAAAAAAATCTCTCCCCAGGGCCCACGGATACATCGCACTTAGCTTTGCACAGCAAAAGCGCTCAGCACAGAACGCCCTACTCTTCTGTGGTTGTCCTTTCACTTCTCAGTGTCTGTAGAGGGGGAGGATGGAGCGGGGGGGGGGAGGCCACATGGCCACTGGTTGCTACGAGTGCATTACTCATTCCCCACACATGTACTGACCACCTACTATGTGCTAGACCCTGTGATGGGAACCAGAGATAGAGCTGTGAGCAAAACCGACACGGACTCTGCTGTTACACAGCTTTCACACCCAACTGTAGGACAGAGAGAGAGAGAGAGAGAGAGAGAATTTGAGGACGCGGACTGGTTATCCCCAGCGCTGGGAATGTGGGTGGACAGTGTTTGCCTTAACTGGTGGAGTAAGGAGGTTTGCAGAAACGTGTTGGGGGTGTCAAAGCTCATCACACTTGTAAAAACAGAAATGGTCTGTTACCATCAATATCGAGACGATACACTGCCCCCTTGTTGTACCGGGGTTTTGCTTCAAGCAAACTAATATGCAAATGCCAGTCCATAGGTGAGTTCTATTTGGGAGAAACGGGAAGAAATTAGTTGTTCGACTCTATCCAAAAATCAACCATAAAGTTTCCTTAAATGGCAGACTTCCTTTGAAATCTAAAGGAAGAAATTATCTTTCTAGACACACCAAGTTAACCACCTTGCCTTCCCTTAGAACAGTGCAGTCAGTGGACACTAGAGGGCAGCAGAGAGATGGAGATGCCAGAGAGAAGAGCCATGGGTTAGTTCCTACCTGCCCCAGAAGGCATGAGCAGCCTAATAAAAACAACACCAATAATAGTTCACATTCATTGAGTGCTTACTCTAGGCCAGGTATCCTTCTAATTGCTTTATAAAAAAATTACCTCATTTGATCCTCCCACCAACCCTATGAGGTAGTTACAGTTGTGTTAATCCCATTCTACGGTTGAAGGAGAGGCTGAGTAACTTGCCTGAGGTCACATAGCGACTAAGGAGTAAATCCCAGATATACACCCTGGATACAGCTGGATAGAGCTGTAGAGCCTGCATGCCTCACACTGCAATTCTGCTTCCTGGGAAGAAGATGCACAATGAAGGAGACAGCTGAGGTCCCTAGAGACATACAAATAAAAAAAAGAGCCCAGTGGGCTCTCCAAGGCCAGTTCTGGAAGCAGGCACCAGACAAGGGCTTCGAGCTAATCAAGGACCTTGGGTCACCTGTCAGGTAAGATCAGAAAGTCTGGCCCCTCCACAGGGCCATGAGGAGGTAACACCAGCCCTCATCACCACCTGCAACTGGATCCAGCCCTCCTTTACCCCTGGGTGCCCACCTCCATGGTGTACCCTTAAACTGTTGTGGCCTCTCTGGCTGAGACATGTGATGTTGGCTTCAACCCACGCTCCCCTCAACCCTCAGACAGCCCTGCCTGCCCCACCATCAGCCTGGCTCAGGCCTCCTCACCGTGGTGAAGGGGCCGGTCAGAAGTGGCGATGGCTGCTGACAGGTTGGGGTCCAAGGAGGATCAAGAGCACGTTGCTGGGGGTCCTGTCTGGGACCACCTTGAGAGGAATTTCAGCCCAGAGTCCAGCCCTTTCTTGGGTTTCTTCCCAGTTTAACAACCACTAATTGAGCTGCTGCTGTGTGCAGGTACTGTGCTAACGGCACAGGTTACAAGGAGAACTTGCTGGGTGACTTGAACAAGCTGTTTACCATCCCCCCTGCCCTCGGTTAGTTCCTCTCTCATAAATTAAGAGGTTGGAGACCAGGGGTTCCTAACTCGGGACTGAAGTGTCCTCTGACATTATATGTGTGTGTGTCCGAGTACATCTTTCTAGGTCAGGGTTTCTCAACCTCAGCGCTATTGATGTTTTGGCCTGGATCATTCTTTCTTGTGAGGGCCTGTCCTGTGCACTGTGTGATATTTAACAACATCCATGGCCTTTACCCACTAGATGCCAGTGGCGCCCCTTTCCCAGTTGTGATGATAAAAAAATGTCTCCAGATATTGCCAAATGTGCCCTGGGTGCCAGGGGTGGGGGGCACAAAACTGCCCCTGGTTGAGAACCACTATAAAAAGCTGCAGGAAAGCCCTGGGCTAAGTGAACTGCAAGTTCATCAGTATCACCCTCTGTAGAATGAGGGGTAGAGCCGGGTTGCCTTGTGTGTGGCAATGGATAGAAAGTGTTCAGCCTCCCCTTCCTTCCTCGTTCCTGACCTGGGATTCTCAAGGGTCTGCTCCCCAAAGAGAGGAGTGCCACTTTTAAGAAAGAACCTGAAAAGACCAACTCTTACCCAAAGTTCTGCGGGAGGGGGGACTTCCAACACCCTCTCTGAAACCAGCTCAGCCTTTCTGCCCACACCTGTTGCCGTGGCCAGGCTGGAAGGGGTGCGGGAAGGTGGCATGCTGCCATGGACCATTTGCGAAAGGAAGTGGCAGGACCTCCTCCGGGCCCAGCTCTCCGTGAGCCCTGCCAAGGCCGCCCACACCTGCCGACTCTCTGGGGTCCCTCAGCCCTGTCTTGGGAAGTATGTCTCCCCTCCACCCCAGTGCCCACAGATGCAGGCCCCAGCCGTAGGCCTTGCCTGTGCCTCCACAAGAGCCCCGAGAGGAAAATGGGGCAACGGCCAGAGTCAGCAATGGTGGCAGATGTTGGAAGCAGATAACCCTGCATCTGGAGGTAAAGCCCACATTCTTTCTCTCCTCTTGTTGGGCAACACTTCACTGAGCATTGCTGTGTGTCAAGGCAGAAGGTCAGAGACGAATTCAGTAGTGAGCTGAGAAATGTTTCACAACCAGCTCTCTGGGATGCGGCGAGGGGCCCCGATGTGCGGCATTTTCCCATTTCTTTCTTTTTTTTTAAATAAATTTATTTATTTATTTATATTTTTTATTTTTGGCTGCGTTGGGTCTTCGTTGCTGCGAACGAGCTTTCTCTAGTTGCGGCGAGCGGGGGCTACTCTTTGTTGCGGTGCGCGGGCTTCTCATTGCAGTGGCTTCTCTTGTAGAGGAGCACAGGCTCTAGGTGCGCGGGCTTCAGTAGTTGTGGCTCGTGGGCTCAGTAGTTGTGGCGCACAGGCTTAGTTGCTCCACGGCATGTGGGATCTTTCCGGACCAGGGCTCCAACCCGTGTCCCCTACATTGGCAGGTGGATTTTTAACCACTGCGCCACCAGGGAAGTCTGCATTTGTCCATTTCTGTGGTGTTAACACTTCTACTGCAGCAGGTATCAGCCACCAAATGTGATGTCGTTGAATGCTGGGCTGGTTCACACCATTGTATACTGTGTCTCCACCACCAGGTACGACGGACATAAATAACCTTATGAGCATGGGTAACAGTAAAATCGTTAGGAAGTGAAGGGGTTTTAGGGTGTATTTCCCTTTTTAACGAAATGTATTTAATTGTAAATTTATGTAATTTAATTACTAACAATGGCTGCATTTAACAACCAGTTCACAAAATTCCTCAAAATGTAACCACCAGTTCTCAAAAAGCCAGTACAAGCCAGCTCCAGTTCCTTACTGAGAATTGAATGGGGTCCATGACCTCAAGACCATAACCTCTAAGGAAGACAGGTCCACCAAGGGTAGGATCATTGTCGGCGGATAGAGGGACACACTGCAGCCATGGAGAACCCGGGGAGGCACTGACCCTACCCAGAGGTTCAGGGAAGGCTTCCTGGAGGAGGTGCTGTCACACATCAACCAGAGGGAAGAGTAAGGTATCCCAGAGATGGGGGAGGGGGGTGTGCCAGGCTGAAGGGAGTAGTGAGGAAGCACCAAGAGAGGAGAAAGCACTTGGCATGGACCAAGACCCCAAATGAGAGGATCAGTCTGGCTGAGGGAAAGGCTGGGTTCCAGCGCCGGTTCTGCCATTGACGCCTCTGTCAGTCCAGGCAAGTTCCCTCCTTCTCCAGGCTTCTCCCTTCTGTCACACTGGGGCCTTGAACCATGTTGTCTCCAGGCCCCAGGGGTCTGTGGAGCGGCCTTGTGAGTACAGTAAACTCGTGGTGAGGGTCTGGCCCACGGCAGGCCTTCCACTACCAAGTCTTCACCTCTCTTCCCCTCCCCTCTTCACCCGGTTCCCCCAGGTGATCCGCGAAACTCCAGGTTTGGCTGCAGAAAGGAACTATAATTACAGTCATTTATAGAACAGTGTGTTCCTTCTCCTAATTACCAAGCAGTGCAATTTCAATTAAACGTCTAAGGAAACATCCCGGGAGCCCCCTCCCCAGGGTCAGCCTGTCAACGGGAATGGAATGGGGGGCTGGCAGCTACTGCTGGATCTCCTTGCTAGCTTTCCTCCTGTGACGCCAGGCAGGAAACCCTGGCTCAGAGGCCTGCTCTGAAGTGGGCGTGGGGTGAAACGAGGCAGGGGAAGTGCCCCAAGAAGAGGGGCTTGAGACCTGGGGAGTGCCAGGAGCTCTTTGTGGTGAGGCAGGAGGCCTGGGGTCCACCACACACAAGTCAGAGCTTGCAGCCAAGGAAGGGGTCTGTTTAATGTTTAGGAAGCAATGCCCCCCAACTAGATGCAGATTCTCTGGCCTCATATCTCTCACCACTTACGGCAAAAATCCCCTCAGAAACAGCCCACACCCTGCAGGGCCACCCAGCCCTGCCTCACACACCTCCTGTGACAGGGAGCTCAGGACCCCAAGAAGAAGCCTCTGTTATGTTTGGGTGTTCCACTGATGAGAAAGCTCTTCCTCAAATCAAGAGAAACCCCTGTCTGGGCTTCCCTGGGGGCGCAGTGGTTAAGAATCTGCCTGTCAATGCAGGGGACACAGGTTTGAGCCCTGGTCCGGCAAGATCTCACACGTCGCGGAGCAACTAAGCCCGTGTGCCACAACTACTGAGCCTGCACGCCTGGAGCCCGTGTTCCGCAACAAGAGAAGCCACCGCAATGAGAAGCCTGTGCACTACAATGAAGAATAGCTCCCACTCGCCGCAACTAGAGAAAGCCCGCGCGCAGCGATGAAGACCCAACGCAGCCAAAAATAAATTAATTAATTTAAAAAAAAAAGAGAAACCTCCGTCTGTGCAATTCCTGCCCACAAGTCCTCTCTCTCTCTCTCTCTCTCTCTCTCTCTCTCTCTCACACACACACAGACACACACACACACACACACACACACACACACCCCTGCCCCCGCCGCCCCAGCGCTACTGTTCCCTCTGTCCTGGGGGCACCGATGGACCCTGCTGCCCACTGGTCCTCTCCCGGGAATGTGTCTGACCCCCAAACCTTGTCTGGGCCCTCAGCAACCCCAGTTTCTGGGAGGACCCTGATTTGCGGCTCCTGGGGCTTCTCCCTGTACACACACTCCTAGGTGCCAACGTCCAGCCCCACAGCTCTGGGCAAATAACTCCCAAGTGGCTCTGCTCCTGAGCCCCAGACCCTGGCCCCTCCCCTGACCCATACCCACGCCACCCCCAAACCGAACGCCGCCTGCTCTCTTGGCCCTGCCCCCCTTGCCCAGTCTTCAACGCCTCAAACTCCAGCACCTCCTTCTCCCAAGTGTGTCCAAACCCATCTGTCTCTTCCAAAACCCCTGGCCCTGCCCCACTCAGGCCTCCATCCTCTGTCACCTAGAACACTGCAAAGCCCCCTAGCTGGTCTCCCCACCTGAGTCCTCGGGGGCAGCAGAGCTAGCAGGTGCACGTCTCCAGGTGGAATCCACTCCCATCTCCTCCACTGCTAGCTGGGCTCACAGGCCTCGAGCAAGCCACTTAATGTCTCTGCATCCTTTACTTACTATTAGCAGCCCTCTCCTAGGGTCGCCTGTGAACAGTATGGTTCCCAAGGAATTCAGAGTGGCCAGTAGGGGATGGGAGGAAGAGTGATGAGGTGAGGCAGAAGGGGCACAAAGGCCCGGTCCCTGAGGCCTTCCATGTTCAACTAAGGCCTGTGCACTTGCTCCTGAGATGAGAGGGGAGCTTTCAGGATGAAGTCTCTGATCAGTTTGGTATCTTAGATGGTGCCAGGGGATGTCCTGCCTTCTCTCCTGCAGAAGCTGAGACCTGCCCTGCCCAGGGGGTGCTGGGCAGGGTTGGGGGGGAAGAGTGGGGGCTCTGACTCCAGACCCCACCAGCCCCCTGGACTACTCTAGTACTGGTAAGCCCTGGCTCAGCCCTCCCTCTCACCAGACCTCAGGCCTCTCTCACCTCGAGGAACCAGGACTGGACAACCCTGCAGAGGTCCGACCTGAATTCCAACCCTCAGAAGGTGGGCTTGTGGCCAGCAAATGCCACTAGTCTGGCGTGGCCCTACAGGCAGGAGTGTGAGGAAGCGTGGCCTCTGACACACCACCTACAGAGCTCTTTTGCAAATATGTTATTAGCTTGTTTAATCCTTATAACAGCTCTGGGAGTTGGGTGTTATCCCATTTTACTGCGGGCAAGCTGAATAATGTTATGGTCCTATTACGTACCCATCAGGAGCCTGCTCAGAATGCACAGTATCTGGGTGAGGGAGGAAATACTTAAGCCAGCAGGGCCAACCAGGCCCAAGGCAGATGAAGGACCAAGCAGGGAGGGGCTGCGGTGGGGAGGTGCGGGTGTGGCCCTAGGGAGGGCTCCCTGAGCTAGGGCCTGCCAGACACCAAGGAGAGAGGCACGGAGGGGCCAGGAAAACAGGAATGGGGGCAAGAGGTAGGCTGAGAGAGAGCCCTAAAGCTGAGGTCTGGGGGAAACCTCCTTATGTCAACCTGCTCATTGAACAGATGGGGAAATTGAGGCCAAGGTAAGAACAGAAACTTGCCTCAGGCCACTCAGCCTGCCAGAGGCCAGGCTGGGACCTGTCCCCTAGGCTGGGGCTCAACCTCCACTCTCAGTGTCCTGAGCCCGCCTGGGGCCTGGTGGGGAGACAGGCCAGGCTGAGGGTGGTCCCAGGGGCCATGTAGCCTGGCCTTAGGGAGAAATAAAGATCAGCCCCTCTGGGGCCCCAGCAGCTCACTGGGCTTACTGGGTTTACCAGCAGACACCAGATGAAACTTCCATCCCCTCGAGCCTCTCTGAGTGGCCAGCAGAGAGGGGTACTGCCCCAGAACAGGAAGCTTCCAGGCTCCCAGCCACCTCCCCAAGGGTCCATCCCGAGGTCCAAGGGCAGTTGGGGTGGGGGACATGGAATGGGAGGGGAGGGGCAGAACAGGGTTTCCAGGGGTGGGAAGAGTGCACAGAGCTGAACTTCAGGACTCCTGGGTGCTGTCCTCATGCCAGTCCCCTCTTCCTTCTGTGTCCAGTTTCCCCACCTGAGCACTGGAGAAAAGAAGCCCTTTCACCCTCCTTCCATGCCCACCAGCGTAGAGAACATTTTGGAATGTGCACCCGGCTCCATCCAACCTCTGCTCTCTAGAAAAGAGAATGCATCCGAGGCTGCAGCCCTGCACAGAAAGTTGTCTTGCAATTAGACCTAAGAAGGAACTAACTTCCCAAGGTCTCCACACTGAGTGTCCCTGATGGACCCTGGGATTGTCCCTTTACCAAAATCCTACTCTGGGGGGCAAGGAGGATGACCAGACTGCTGTGGGGAGAGAGGAGCTGGAAGTCTCTGCTGCCATCTCAGGCCTCCCTTAGGCGAAGGGAGAGAATTTTCCCCAGGAAGCCAAGGGAGGGGAGTCTGAAGGATGATCCCTTCAAGCCCTAGAAGAGATCTCAGTATAGGGCAATGGCCTCCCTGGGGTAGAGGGCTCTATGTCACCCCTCAGTAGCCCTAAGACTACTCGCTGGAGAGGTTTCCTATAACCAGTCTCCTAGAATCTGGTGGCAGCTGGAATCCGTGCTCTGACTGAAAGCTCACTATCTCCAGAAGCCTCCCTTCAAAGTCCCAGAGGTCCACCTTCTAGGGGCAAAAGTCCCAGGGCAGGACGCAGTGCAATGTCCGGGACATTGAGGATATCGGGGGTCCCCAGGCCAGAAAGACCCCACAACTCTGCCTCTCCCAAATTTTAAAATGCCCAGGAGGCTGGAGTGTCCCATCCAGGTGGCTGTAGTTTGCTGGGGTAAGTCATACCCTCCCGGGTCCTCAGCACCCAGCCTGGCTATGCCGTGTAGGGGATGGTCTCCCAGGAGCCCCTTTCAGTATCACCCTCCTCGGGAGCCCATCAGTGTCCCCATACACCCAAGTCTGGGCACTGTCTTCAGGAAAGCCCCCTGTAAGGACCAGTTGTCCCAGTTCCCCATTTATTCTCACAAGCTGACTGGTACCTCTGCCCAGAGAGCAGACAGGTGGGGCAGGGGGCTGGGGAGTCACAGCAGCAGTACCCTGGGGACAGAGGGGCAAGGAAAATCGAGATGGGGACCCATGGGGGACAGCGTCCTGGCAGGTCCTAGGCTTGCACTCCCTGGAGGGGCCGGTGACTCACAGGGACAGGCAGGGGGCGTTTCCTCCCAGAGCCGAAACCAGACAGGGCCGCGCTGGAGGGAGAAACACCCCATCCTGTAGGCTTCATCCTGTAGGTGTATGTCCGGGTCTGCGTTCTGAGTCACCGTGTCCTCTCCCCCTGCTTCACGCTGACGTCTGAGTCTGGCTATGGAGTTTATGGTTTGAATACCCTGCCCTGCCTCACTGTCACCATCACCCTGGTTCAACTGCCATTACCTTTGGCTTGGACCACAATAAGAGCTTCAAATCGAAAGTCTCCCCCCCCCCCGCCCCCGCTTCTGGGGCCTTTATCACATTGACATTGTCAGTCAAGGCAGGCGTCCTGGGGCGCCCCTCTCCTCTCCACTCCAGCCACCCCAGCTCTTCCTCGGCCCCTTCTACTCTTCTGCTCACCGGTCTTTGCTCCTCTATTCCCTCTGCCTGGAATTCCCCTCCCACCCCGTGCTTTGCCCAGTTATTACCAATTATTAATAATAACGGGGCTTCCCTGGTGGCGCAGTGGTTGAGAGTCCGCCTGCCGATGCAGGGGACACGGGTTTGTGCCCCTGTCCGGGAAGATCCCACATGCCGCGGAGCGGCTGGGCCCGTGAGCCATGGCCGCTGAGTCTGCGCTGAGTCCGGAGCCTGTGCTCCACAACGGGAGAGGCCACAACAGTGAGAGGCCCGCGTACCGCAAAAAAAAATAAAATAAAATAAAGGCTTTGCCCAGTTATTATTATCTTCCAGTTTCAACCCATGTCACTTCCTCCAAGAAGCCTTCCCTGACCTCCCAACTAAGTCAAATTCTCCATTACATGTGCCCCTGGCACCATGCATCCCTCTCTCTAGCCCTTGTCAGAGTAGCATGTATTTTGTGAGGTTTAGTTGTGTGGTTAGGGGTGAGTGCCTGCCTCCTCCACTAGATCGGAACTGGGTCTAGGTTGGCCTCCATCACCTCCACAGCATGTGGCACATCACCAGGCACATAGTAGGCACTCAATAAACATGTACTGAATGAATGGATTCCCAGCCATCGGGATGTCCCATGGTGAGTCTGCAGCCCCTCTCCTCCCACCTACCCTCAACCCTGCCCCACAAGGCCCCAGGTCCCCTCTCGCTGACCCTTCTCATCTGTAATATCCAGAGCCTTCTAATGGTTGGGCTCTGTGGTGGGGACAGGGCAGGCAGCCTGCCCCCAGGCCCCAGGGTCAAGACCAGACTAAAGACCGCTGTAAATTCCCCAACAGGTGCCAGAGATAGCCTCAGAGACACCAACTGCCCTAATCTAGTCCCTCAGAGGAGCCCTCCTCCCTGACTTTACATCTGACTACTGTTTCACACTCAGGGCCTGTGGCCCTCAGAGACTGTCTAGCCTCCATCTAGAACCAGATACTCAGAGAGGTTCAGGGCCCAGCCCAAGGTCACACAACAAGGCTGCCACAGAGCCGCACCAAGAATCCAGGGCGCCAGCTCCAGCTTAGGGTTCTCCCTGTGCTATTATAAACGTGGCTATTTTTAGGAAGCTAATTAGAAAGTCAAATATGACTCCTGCTAATAATAATACCACCTTTATGCTTTCAGTCTCTGCATCACCTCATTTGCTCCTGCAACAGCCAGGTGGGCTGGGCAGTGAAGCAGGAGATGATCTCATTAGAAAGATATGGTCCAGAAAGAGGAAATGACTGGTCCTCCAGCCCATCCCACAAGCCCAGCTCAGTGATGCTCCCAGAAGGGCACAGTGTCCCAGAGTCTCCAGTCCCCTGCCCCTAGCAGCCTCCCCTCCATGTCAGCTGCAGCCACAAACCTTCCTTTTTACAGCCCTCATGTGGGCTCAAAGCCTGGTATTCACTGGTGTTCTTTCCCCTGCAAGTCTCTAGCACGTGTCAGGGATAGTTCTGGGCAAGGAGGCATGGGCAACCTAGCTGTGCAGCCTGGGCTACCCCTCAGCTTGGGACCCCAGTTAGAGAGAAGGACAGCTTTGCCCCCAAAGGGGCTAAGGTCAGATCCAGCTCCTCGTGCTGCAGCCCCAGCTCCTTCCCACTCCCCGCCGTCCTGCAGAAGCTCCCGGGACATCTGGTGGCATCAGACAGGGCCGGATGAACGCAAACATGAGATCAGATCCTCGATTGCTTCCCGAGCGCTTCCCAGAGGAGGGAGGTGCTTCCCACCAGGATGCAGCTGGGTCGTTGTGTCTGGGATATGGGGTGGGGGACGGGGTGTGTCTGTCTCTCAGATGGGCAACTGAAGCATAGGTGAGTGCTGTGAACATCACGAGCCCATCGCCTCTTGTAAGGTCCTAAGGGCTCAGCACACACAGACGGGGGTGGCAGAGTAAGATCAAGAAGGTACACGGCTGGTTCCCAGGAACCGGGTCATGGGTCTGACTGGTCAGACTGGCTGGGGAGCTCTGCAGTCAGGAGACTTCTCAGAAAGGGGGCGCTGGCAGGGCTCGAGGGCCACAAGGAGGGGGGTGGCACTGAGATGGGCACAGCAGGTGCAAAGGTGTGGGAAAGAGGACAGTCTCAGTGATTCCCCTCTCAGATTAATGCCGCTGGCCTGGGTCACACCTGAGCCAGGGAGGCTGGCCTGCAGGGGGAGAATCTGGGGTCCCCCACATGTGGTAACTGCCCCAGGCACTGCCCGCCATCATGGAGCCTCTTCACTGACTGACAGATCAGGCCACTGGTCCCTGTTGAGCCAGCAGAGAGGGGTGGCTTGCCAGGAGGGAGACAGCGGCCATCAGGACGACGAAGGAGAAGAGGCCTCCAGGGTGGCCCACAGCCCAGGGGTGATGGGTGCGTCTCCCTCCCTCCATTACCTGGTGGGATGAGGTGGGTACCCCCTTACCCAGTCCCAGACCCAGTCCCCAATGACAAGGAGTCCCCATCCCAAGGGAGCTGTGCTGGCTGCAGGACAGCAGCCACACCTGGCAGGGGACAGCAATGATGCTGACACAGCAAGAACGAGGCCGTCAGCGAACAAAGACGGGGATGGGAGCTGAGTCTGCAGGAGTCATTCGTTCCTAAGGTGGCAGCCGGCACCACAGGCTACGTGGCTGAGGGAGGATGAGTGTTCCAGTCCAGGGTGTTCCCGACCACATACTTGGGAGCAGGGCTGGTACCAGCCCCTCCTGGCCACAGCTTTGGGCACAGGTCAGCCTTGCCGGGAAATCCCTGTCACTGCCCTCCGCCCAGGGCCCAGGGCCCTCCTCTCCCAATGAGACATGGTCTCTGAATTGCTTCTCAACCCTGACAGTGGGGTCTGTTCACCACACCCTTTAGGACAAGAGGGGGAATGTACAGTACAGTAATGGGAGACTAGAAGAGGTCCTGCTGAGCCCAAAGGCAGGTGGCACCGATGGGGGAGGATGATCGCCTGAGGCAGATGTTGTGCCCTCGTGAGACAGGCACCCAGGAGCCGGCCAGGCGGCAGGACAGGTGTGGGAGCCCCGACATCGGGACTGTCACACGGCACCAGGGAAGGAGCTGCCAGGCCCAATGAGGGTTAGGAGCTTCAGGGAAGCAGTGGCTTTTCAGCTGAGTGAGCGAGAAACATTGGCTAAAGTAGCGTCGGTGTCCCACTTTCCTGCCACAGGCTAGGCAGGGCTGCCCACTGTCCACAGGGCCCAGCTCCGAGCCGTCCACAGAACCAGAGTAGGCAGGGTAGGGTCAGGGTCCTGGGGAGGTGGGAGCAGGCGGCAGCAGACACTCCTCTCCCTTCCCGCCTGACTCCCCAACCCCCGCAAGAGGAAAGTGAGGTGTGCTGGGTAGCAAGGGATGGGTTGGTGCTGGAAAGGAGCCCCCTGGTGTCTGGGGGGAGGGAAGGCCAGCTCCCTAGACTGTAAGCTCAGCAAGGCACAGTGGCCCATGTCACCCTGCTCCAGTGGGGCTCTGGGATGCCTCAAGTACTGGGACGCAAGCAAGGTGAGGACGTTCACTCCGGAGCCAGGTCCTGGGCGTGTCCTGAGAGCAGCATCAAACTTAGATCTAGGCAAGGAGGGCTCTTGCCTTGGACCCCACATTCCAGAAGAACGTGCTCTGGTCCTCCTCTGCCCTCACCACCTGCAATAGGGGAGCAAAACGTCGGTGAGCCAGGGGGACATGCCCACCCAAGGCCCATGTCCCTCCTCCAAAGGCAGGACCCCAGAATTCCCCGCCCCACGGTCTGCATGGGCCTTTCCCCAGAGCAGCTATTGCCAGGTGTGTGGACGGACCACGAACCAACGGCCTGGGGAGGTCACACGCAAGGCCCAGGTTGGGGCCAGGGGCAGGGCTGGGGATTGGCTCTCCCCACTCTGTCACGTTCCAGCACTGGACTCCAGGAGTCCAAGAATTCTAAATGCAGCCTGGCCTCCCAGGTGATTATGAAGGTACATTTGTCAATGTAGGAGGCTAAAACATATTCTGTTTAGCAGTTTGTTAGCTTGATTATAAGAAATCTCTAGATATGTGTTATGTAGGCTTCCATTTGTACTCTGCCCTGAGCCTCACAAATGTCAGGGGTGGGCCTGTCAGAGGTGCTTCCTAATTCTTGCTCTGAAGCTCGTGGCCTCCTTCCTAAGGGAGGCCCTGAAAGGAGTCATGACCTCTAAAGCCCCAGGGTGAGCCATCACCTCCCGGGAACAGGGCCAAGTCCTAAAACTCCGCTCCTGGATTCCTGGCACCTAGCGGCTGACAGTGGGGGGGGGGGGGGGGGATGGATTTTTTTTTTTTTTTTTTTTTTTTTTTTTTTGAAGAATTTTTTTTTTT
>NW_006771376.1:1006334-1031809 GCF_000442215.2 Lipotes vexillifer
GGGGGGGGGGGGGGGGGCATCGTCCCAGGAAGCTGCGGCCCTGGGGGAAAGGAAGCAGGATTTACTGAGCACCTCCTATGAACCAGGCTCTAGAACGATCTCCCTTCATCCTCAGCAACCCTCTGGGGACGGTGTCATTGTGAGCACCCAAGCTTTGCAGGTGAGGAAATGGAGGTTCAGAGAGCTCACAGGCCTTGCCCAGGGTGAAACAGGTGGCCTCAAAGCCTCATCTCTGAGTCCAGAGCCTGCACTCTTTGTACTCAAGTGGGCACAGAGAAATGTGGGGCATTTCTGGCTGGGGTGTTTGTGGGGCACTGGGGCCAAGTAGAGAGCAGGCTGCTGGCCGGGGGGTCACAATTGGGAAGCCAGGTCCAGCCTCCGTGTGTGGACCCCAAGCTCTGGCCACCAGCAGCCAATCCTGAGTCCCCGTAGAAACTGAATGGTGTCCATGAAGCCAGCCGTGTGCCAGGTGCCCCCTCGGAAACTTTCTCAGGCCCTGAGGGCCTGAGCGACTTTCACCAGGGATGGAGGAACTCTCTCACATCTGTGAGAGCCACAGGAAACCAAGGCATCCGGGAAACCAGCACCCAAGATAGGAGTGGAAGATTGAGAATTTACCCTCTCACAGCAAGCTTGTGGCCAGCCATATGCCGATAACCCCATGGCCAGGCCTTTCCTTGTCATGTCAGTGACCTCACCACTCAATACATGGGGTCTGGCACCTGTTCACACCATGGGCAGGGAGTGGTGTGTGTGTGTGTGTGTGTGTGTGTGTGTGTGTGTGTGTGTAGGGGTAGGGCTATCAACGGGGTTAGTTCCTTTTCCCTAAAGTTAAAAGGTTGTTCCAGGGACTTCCCTGGTGGCACAGTGGTTAAGAATCCGCCTGCCAATGCAGGGGATCCCTGGTCCGGGAAGATCCCACATGCTGCAGAGCAACTGAGCCCATGTGCCACAATTATTGAGCCTGCGCCCTGGAGCCCGCGAGCCACAACTACTGAAGCCTGCACGCCTAGAGCTTGTGCTCCACAACAAGAGAAGCCACCGCAATGAGAAGCCCACGCACCGCAACCAAGAGTAGCCTCCCCTCAACTCAACTAGAGAAAGACGGCACGCAGCAACAAAGACCCAATGCAGCCAAAACTAAAATAAATTAATTAAGTAAGTAAATTTTTAAAAAAAGGTTGTTCCAATTTTCAGAAGAGAGGAAGTAGGTGGATTCCTAAGAAACCTTAGACAGGAGGGGGAAGATCCACGCCCAGACAAGTGTGTAGCTCTGAAGATTCAGTAGGTGAGGTCCAGGTGAATCCTCATTAGCCCCACCTCCAGATGGCCATTCCCTGCTGGGACCTCTGGCGCAGGCCCTGGAAGTGTGGTGAGCACCTTGAGGCGCCCGCAGGCTAGGAGCGCGAGACAGACACAGGGCCAGGGGGCATCTCTGGTCAGGTCACGCTCGGCAAAGACTCCTCGGCACCCGGGGCCTGCTGTCAGGACCCAGATGCTCCCGCATCTCTGCGGTCAGGCCTCAGCCTCTCTCCCCAGCTGTCCCTTTGGTCCTGCTTCCCAGATGTCACAGGGCTTCCCCGCCTCCATGTCTTTGTTAAAGCTGCCCTCCCACCCTGCCCACCCTCCTTCCATCTCTGTGTCCATAGGGCTGCCCCACGTGGAAGCCCTTCTGTTTGGGGGCCCTCTGAGGGTTGCCCACTTTAGGCGTGGGGGCAGAGCCAGGCTGGGAGAGGGGCCTGCACCCACACGTCCTGGACATTTTTTCAAAAGGCACCCCTGCTTTCACTGAGTTTCTTTTATGGTCTTCTTATCACAGTGGAAACAACCATCATGTTTTCTGTAAAAGATGTCGACACTTCCCTCCGCTCCTGCCTTTGTCCCTTGCTTGGCCCTGACCACATTCCCCCTCCCATAACCTCCTTGGCATCTCTCTCCTCCCTCCTCGAGACTCAGGAACCGGGAGCGCAGCTCCTCAGACGTGTCCCAGACAGGCTCCAGGAAACGTGTCGGCATCGGCCTTGTCTCGCCTGCATCCCAACCTCCCCCCACTTCCTGCTGCTACCTCTTGGCATCAAACCCACTGCTTGAGTTTCTCCCATCCTACCAGAACCCTCTCTCAACAGCTCCCCTCACCCTGACCTCCAGGCTCTGCCTCCTGAAAGCAAGACTCCACTTAACGCTTCCATCACCACCCACCTCCCACCTCTTAACCCCTGAGATCTGACTCCCACCCAACACTCCACCAAGGTCACGGGCAGCATCTCTATGGTTATTCCGTGCCACATCTCTGCCCACATCTCACTCTGTTTCTCAGCATTGTTCCATGCTTCTGGCCACTTACTCTCTCTCTTGAAACATGGGCCCTCCTGACTCCTGAGATGCACAGCCAGATCTCCTCGCACCTCTCTGACCGCTGCTCCTACTGGCCCCTTCTTGGTTCGCCCCACTCCTCCCGGTGCCACCTTCAAGTGCATCCCCACCCAGAGCTCTGTCCTGGGCCTTTTCCTCTCTCTGCCCACACCACCCCAAGGAGACAGACCTCTTCCACCCCCAGCTTCCCCTCCTGCATCCTCCAGACGCTTGCCCTCCAGCTCCTCTCTGGAGCTCCAGACCAGATAACGCACATGCCCGCTGGACACTGCTTCCCGGGTGCCCCTCAGCCACTCACAGCTTGTCATCTTCCCCAAACTTTCCCTCGCTTCTCTCTCCATCATGCGTGGCCCAGATGCTGAAACCAAGCACCACCTTTCACTTTCTCCCTCCTGATCTACTTCCGTCTCAAGGCATTAAATGCCATCTGTGCTGTTGACACCCAAACACCCAGATGTACCGCCTGCCATCTCCCTGTCCAGATCTCTCCCCAGTTGCCCACTCTGTGCTCCACTTGAATCTAACAAACGTTTCAGATGTTCCTGCCCCTCGGCCTGCGATGCCCCTCCCCCACACATCTGCAAGGCTCACTCCCTCACCCTCTTTATGTCTTCATTCGAATGTCACCTTCTTGATAAGGCCCACCCCATGCTGACCACCCCATTTAAAACTTCAGAAGCCTCCTTGACCAGGACTGCCATTCACCCTTACCTTTATTTTATTTTTTTCACAGTTCTAACAGACTATGTAATTAACATACCTGTTGTGTATATGATCTATTGTCTGTCTCCACCAGCTAAAACGAAAGCTCTTTAAGAGCAGAGATCTTTGTCTGCGTTGGTGACCGAGGCAAGCCCAATACTTGGAACAGTGCCTGGCACCCACGGGGCACTGACGATTTTGCTAACATGAGTGAATGAATGAATGGATCTGGGCTCCTCCCCCTCTACAGCAGCTACACCCCACTCACCACTGGGGTCTTGTTTCCACCTCCTTAAAAGCTTTCAAATCTACACCTGAATCCCCATCCCCAAAGCTACTGCTTTCCCCCCAGGCCCTCATCGCTTCTAGTCCGGGTTGTTACACAGCCTCCTGATTCTCCCTGCCCTCCAGCTAGCCCTCTCCAGGATACGCCCCTCCAGGCCACCACTCTGAGAGGCAGGATAGCAAAGCGATTCATGTGTGGGCTCAGGAACCAGGCTGGCTGGGTTCTTTCTCTGGCTCTGCTGTGCGATTTGGGGCTAGTCCCCTAACCTCTCTGTGTTCCATTCCCTCTTTTGTAAAATAAGGATGACGATAGCACCTCCCTCATGGGGTTTGCAGTTGTCAGAGAGGTTTAAATGAGACAATGTGGGACTTCCCTGGTGGTCCAATGGTAAAGAATCCGCCTTACAATGCAGGGACGCGGGTTCGATCCCTGGTCAGGGAACTAAGATCCCACAGCAACTAAGCCCGCGCGCCACAACTACTGAGCTTGCGCGCCTCAGCTAGAGAGCTCGCATCCCACAAACTACAGAGCCCACGCTCTCTAGAACCCACGTGCCACAACTAAAGAGAAGCCCATGTGCCACAACGAAAAGATCCCGCATGCCTCAACAGAGATTCCACATGCCGCAACTAAGACCCAACACAGCCAAAAATAAATAAATTTTTTTAAAAAAGACTATTAAAAAAATAATGAGGCATTGTGCATAAAGCACATTATAAATGGGAGTTACTGCTTTGCAGTTGCCAGATCTTGTTACCAGAAAAAGCAGGTCAGCACCTGTTGAAAACTGTCCCTTGGCTCCTGGAGGTTTTCAGTTTCTTCTCTGAGCCCAGGGACCCTCCCAAGCTAGTCTCCACCTCACTTGCCCGTAACTGCCCCTTCATTCCAGGCACACTGAACTCTCCGTGTCTCCTGAGCACGCCACGCTGCTTCTTGCCCCAGTCCTGGGCATGAGCTGTTTTCTCTGTGCTTCAATGACTTGTACTTGCTTTTTGACTTGACAAAAATCCCAGAGCTTTTTTGCACATTCATACATAGAAAGCTTCCACATTCTTTTTCACATCTGCATAGTATTCCATACCCTAGTTTAAGCAAGTCTCACACTGATGGATACAGAGGGTGTTTCCAATCTTTTGCTGTCACACAGTACTGCTATGAATGATCTTGTGCATCGTCATATGTGTGCAGGTGTCTCTGTAGGACAAATTCCCAGAAGTGGTATTGCTGGGTCAAAGGTAACTAGCAAGGTGTGATGTGCTACTTTCTCACTGTCTCACCAACCTGGTATTCACAAGCAGAGCCTGGATCTGGACCCAGGACTGGGTGACTCCAAATTTATGCTCTCCCCTCTGTACCAACCTGCCTACCCTCAGAAGTAGGACCCGAGTTCAGGGAGGGACTGAGGGCAGCCCAGAGGAGCCAGCCCCAGGCCACACCACAGCTCAGGTGGTTCATGTAGGCAGGCAACCTCCTGCTGGCCCTCACAGAGGCAGAGCTGAGTCAGTTGCCATCTGCCAGGCCAGCTTCGTGCAGGAGGCCTCCCTGCACAGACGTGCAAGTGGTCCAGGAGCGTCCCAGCTCTCCACCCCCACGCTGGCTTCAGGGAGAGTTCCTGCTCCTTATGAGTCCTTGGGGTCCTTTCAGAGCGGTTCTGCCCACCCTCTGCCCTTCTGTCCCCACACATCCACTCCGCTCCAGTCAGTCATATGGAAACGCTTGCAGTTCCCCCAGATGTGTCATTCTGCTCCCTTCCTCCGTGCCTCTGACCACGAAGTTTCCCTCTGCTCCTTCTGTGCCTAGCTAACTCCTACTTGTCCACAAAGGCAGAATTCAAGAACTGCTTTGGCCAGCCTAAGGTAGTACCTGCTGTGCTAACACAGTACCTCGTTGGTTTTAAATGCTCCCCGCCTGGGTTCACTGCTGTCAGCGCTCTGGCTAGCATTGGAGCACTCATCCCAAAGGCGCAATGCCATCCTGATGTCTGTCCTCACAGGGGCACAGGTCTGGCTGCGGCAGCCCAGGGCTTATGCTCGGGCAGCTAAGCCGGCCCAGGGGAGTTTCAGCCATGCAGAGCCTCTGGTGTTGCCAAAATCCCCCACCCCGCAGTGTCGCAGCAGCAGGGCAGCCCCAAGAAAAGCCAGTCCCTCAGAGGCCCTTTGCTAAACATCCAAAAATTGTCCCCGAAGCCCTACAGGAGCTCCGAGACGGGGAAGTGAGACCTTCGGGAGCCCAGGATGACCAGAGGCACTTCAGCGACAGCATCTTCTGGACTTCCCCCCACGATTCAAGTTTCTTCACAGCAGCCACTGCGACAGGCCTGGGGACTTCCGGGGGAAAAGATCAAAAGATAACGTCAGCCTGAGTGAGCTGAGCTCCCCCACAAGAGGAGGAAATGAGGTGTGGGGTGAGGGGAACGAGGGGGCAGATGGTGGGCTTGAGAGACATGTGGTCCCTCCTAGCTCCCAGAGTTTCAGGCCCCCAGGGCCGGCAGGTCAAGGTGTGTGAGGGAAAGTCAAAGCAGGCCTGAGGTCCCTCTGCCACTGACCAGAGTCCCTAAAGGATGTACCCCCAACCCTGGAAAAACCCCAGAGAACCAAAGACATGGAAGCAGCCCCAGACACCTCTCCCACAGGGCCGCAAAGGTCCCTGACAAAGCCAAGGTGGTCCAAGGCCCCAAATGGGGACCAGCTTTGATAAACCTGGGGTGTGGTCTCTGAGCTCACATCGCCATGGGGAGATGGAAAGTGTTCTTCCAGGCTGAGGCAGGGCCCGGGACTGCCAGCCCACCCACCTGAGCACCCCAGTCAGGCTGGTCCCACCTGTCTGCACCCCCATCAGCACCACCACCACTGCCTTTTCCAGTGCCCTGAGCACACTGGTTGAGGAACCAGGGCCTCTCCTGCTGTCTGGGAGGATGGGGACTGTGTCCCACACTTGCCCACAACACCTGTTATGGCCAGGGACTTACCTTTGGGCCCTGTGAGTCACTGAGTATGGAATGAGGGGGTGAGCGCTTTTCGGCTTAGCCCTATAAAGTAGGAGTTCATTGAGCAAACATTCCCCAAGCCCTGTTTTGGGGCCAGTCACTAGTCCCTGGAGGTTCCAAGGCTTCAAAATGTGAAAGCAGGAGAGGCCATCAACTTGTCACATTGTCTGTCAGCCAGGCCCTGCCCTAGCTCACCCCCACCCACTGAGGATGGGCTCAGCCAGGCCTCCAATCTCCTCTCTCAGACTGTGGGATCTGGTAGGGACAGGAAGGCAGGCTGAAGGTGGTGGCCCACTGACAGGTGTTGGGCCCATCACCCAACCCCACCCCCAAGGAACAAGATGAGCTTGACTAACAGTCACCCCAATACCACCCAACCCACCGCCAATCCCAGGGTCTCAAGGGGCAAGTGAAGCAGAACTGAAACTGAGGAGGGGAGAAACCAGTCTGAGCAGTCCCCAGGGACCTCTGTTGCTCACCCCTCACTCACATCAGAGCCCTTTCCCCCCGGCCTGGGAAAATCTTCGAAACTTGGCTTCCTGCTACCTGGGCCCCCACCCTTTCAGCCTTCTGACAACTCCCCTTCCCTCCCCTCAGCTTCATGCTACCCCAGGCTTCACCCCAGCAGGGCTAAAAGGACCCCAGGCTGGGAGTCTGGAGATCAGGGCTCTGGTCTTCCCTCTGCCACTGGCCTCTAGGGTGACCCTTGGCAAGTCTTTTCCCCCCTGAGCCTCAGTTTCCTCTTCTGGCTTGGGCTGCTGACCTGTGACGTGAAGATGAGGACTCAGCACAAAGGAACAGGCTCTAGTGGGTGAAGTTCAGGCAAGGAGGGGACTTCTCAGATAAGCAACACTGAGGCACTTGGCACCTGACCACCACCCTTCCCAGGGGCATGAGTACTGGGAACGGGGCCAGGGAAGGAACTGGAGACCACGGCATAAATGTCACCTGCTCTGAAGACTGCCCTGCTTGTCCCTCGCACGTTGGGCCCCCTGTTACTCTTCCTTCACTCACCACCAGCTGCCACTGTTTTATGTCTGTGTCCCCTTGGCTCTGTCAGAGCAGCCTGAGGCTCAGTACCGCCTGCATCCTTTAGCCCAAGCACAGGCCCCGCACCAAGTAGGTGCTCAACAAAACATGTGTTGAAAGAATAAAGGCACAGAAAATAACAAGTGTTGGTGAGGAGGTGGAGAAATTGGAACCACACATTGCTGGTGGGAATGTAAAATGGTATAACTTCTGTGGAAAACAGTTTGGCAGGTCCCCAGAAGTTAAACATAGAATCACCATATGATTCCACAATTCCACTCCCAGGTAGATAGATACCCAAAAGAATTGAAAACATATGTTCATACAAAAACTTGTACACCAGTGTTCATACAGCATTATTCATAATAGCCAAAAAGTAGAAACAACCCAAGTGTCCAGGAATTAATGAATGGATAAACAAAATATGGCGTATCCACACAATGGACTCGTATTCGGCAATAAAGAGATGTGAAGAACTGATACATACTATAGCATGGATGAATCTTGAAAACATTATGCTAAGTGAAAGAAAACCAGACACACAGTCCATACATATGGTTCCATTTATATGAAATGTTCAGAATGGGCAAATCCATAAAGACAGAAAGGCAATTAGTGGGGGCAGGGGGAAGGGGAAGTGACTGCTAACAGGTATGGAATTTCTTTCGGGGTGATGGCATGTTTTGTAATTAGATAGTTGTGGTGGCCACACAATGTTATGAATATACTGAAAACCACTGGACTGTACACTTTAAAAGGGTGATTTTTATCTCGATTAAATACATAAACAAATAAAAGCAAACAACCTCCCTAGGGACTAGTTGGAAGGCCAACCCTGTCCATCTGGCTGGTTTGCTCACCTATTCATGTCCCTCTGAAAACACCATCCCACAGGAGCCATTCTTTGTCCTGGGGAAGGCTACACACTCACACCCCACCCCTGCCCCCAAGACTCAGCCTGCAAGGAGTAGGTGGGAGGCGAAGAGACCCAGTGGGCCTTGTAGGAGGATGAAGCCCTCACCTTGTGTCCCACCTTCAGGGCAGGTACCCTCATGACAAGGGGACTAGGGGGTTGGCTGCACTCTGGGCGCTGGCACCGGTCCTGTCTCCTCCTTCAGTTTTCCCATCAGGAATCTGCCTCACAGGGTAGGATGAGGTATGACAGAGCCTGAGACTGGGGCACCATCCCAAAGGCCTCTCTCTTGGCTTGCATTCCAGCAGTGTATGGACCAGCAGTTGGGAAGTTCTTCCTTTGGTCTGACTGATGTAACCAGCTCGGAGACACTAGTGGGCAGAGGTTTCCGCTGAGTCAGCCTGATTCAGCCTTACTCAACTTTGGGTCCCCATGGAGGTCCTTGTGCTCAAATGCTCACTTCATGTTGATGAAGCAGGATGTGGGCTCCCTCCAGCCCCCAAAGCAGCTGTTCCCTGAAATGGTTCCAGCCAAGAGAAGGCTGATCCCCTCCCCACCCTCCTGCGGCAGCCCTCTAGCCAGAACAGAGGGGTTGGGACCCCACGAAACCTGCCTCTAGTCCCTCAGAGGATAGATAGATTGGCAGGTGCCCCCCCCCTCACTGAGCCTTTTAGAATGAGTGGTCCCGTTATATTCCTCTGATGTCCAAGCATCAGGTCTGAGCGGATGGTGTGAGAGGAGCCCTGGTCCCCTGGGGCTGAGTCTGCCCCAGGCCTGATCTCTTTCATTTTGTCAGAGTGACCCGTCCACCTACCTTTATGCTCACCTCTGCCTTATATATCCCGTATGTCAACCACAAGCCCAGCAAAGAAGAGGAGCTTAATAAATACACAATGAGTGAATGAGATCAGATAAAACAGCCCAAAAGCCCAGTTTTTTTGTTTGTTTGTTTGTTTTTGTTTGTTTGTTTGTTTTTTCGCGGGCCTCTCACTGTTGTGGCCTCTCCCATTGTGGAGCACAGGCTCCAGACGCGCAGGCTCAGCGGCCATGGCTCACGGGCCCAGCCGCTCCGCGGCATGTGGGATTAATTGCATTTTTTTTTTTTTTTGCTGTGAAGTTTTGGTAAACTGCTTACCCTCTCTGTGCTTGAGTTCCTTTAATAAAATGGAGACAATGATAGTATCAACCTCATAGGGCTGGCGAGAAAATTAACTAAGATGATTCATATAAGACTTCCAGAACAGTCCCAGGCATATGTGTGATGATCTATGGTGTGCAGTCACTGTTATTACTATTTGTAATATAGCCCTCATAGTCTTCCCCTTTGCAGACCAGCCGGGTGGCTGGCTGACTGACACCTTTTTCTGGCAAAGAGATTGGAGATCAGTGACACCTTTCAGGAGATCTCTGGGCTCCTGCTGGGTCAGCCCCAGTCCCTGGAGGACCGTTAGCTCTTGCCCCAGTGGTGATATGTGCCCCCTCCCAGGTGCCCAGCCCTGGCTCCTTCTGCCCCTCACAAGCCTTCTGTGCACAGAGCCTGCACTCAGGTGCTCAGTAAGTGGGCTGCTCTGAACAGAGCGCCGGTCATGGGCTGAGGGTGGCGGACAAGGAGGCTCCAGGGACCACCTGAGCCCGGATGCCAGGGTAGGGCAGGCCCTCCGTGTCTCCAGGGGCTTCCTGCCTGCACAACCCCCCTCTTCCAGTGAGATCACTTCAACCCTGGGAGACCAGGAAGTTTGGTTATTCCAGGAAAACCCTGACCCACCCAGGAAACCCAAGTACCTGGCATGGCCTCATCTGGCCCATTGTCCTGAAAGGGTGGGAACAGAGGCCTCTGTCACCATGACCCCCTTCCCGACCGCCAGGGACATCCAGCCCCAGCTCTCTGTGGGCAGGGTACACGCAGAGTCAGCCTTTCTCCCTGCAGCCACTTCACCCTGGGGCTTCCTGTGGTCCAGTTGTCCTCTGTCGCCAGCTCCCAGATGGGTCATTGAACATCTCAGCAGGACCACAGGGAATGTCTAAAACACCCTCTGGACCAGGGCACCGTCCCCACATGGCACCCTCCTGTTCCACCTCCCCTGCTCACCTCCTTGGAGCCCTCTCTCTCTCTCTCTACAGGTCTTGTTGGCCCAGGGATTCCCCACTAAATTCCCCAGATATCAGTGGAGGTCCCAGCCTAGGTCTTCAAGCTCCCAGTTGCCAGTTCCAGGGAGGCAGGGACAGCTGGGAAATGAGACATGGGTCTGCCCTGAGCGTGCAGACACACAAAAAGAGAGCTTGTCAACCCCCCCGCTATCTGAGTATGTAGGCAGGACCCTAGGAGAGGGTTCTGTGAGTGGGTGCACATGTGCACATATGTGCATGTCTGTGTGTGTGTACATGTGAGCAGGTAATGTGTGTGGTCCCACGTGCCTGTTATGTGTATACATGAAAGGCACAGAGGTAAAGAATCCCACAATTGCATCTTCCCTGGTGAGGGCTGTCAGGGGCCTGACTCTTCTCTCATTACACTGACACTCTGCCTGTGTTTCTACTCATGACCTGGGGTAGGGGTGGGGGTGTCTCCAGGGGAGGTGAGTAAGCAGCAGGTGGAGTTCAGGAAAAGCTCTATCAGGGCTAGGACGTCAACAATCCCACACCTCCTCACTCACAGGTCCAGTCTTGGCCTTCTCCAAGGGCTGTAGTTTCCTCAGGCTGAGAAATGGGTCTAAGGTCCCAAGGATGCTAGCCAGGGCACAGAAGGGCTCCAGGTGGCTCTGGGTTCCTGAGGTGGCTGGGGGAGGGGAGCACATCTGACAGGCCCCAGAACCAGGAACAAATGTCCTAAAACTGTCTGACACTTCAAGGTAGCCTATGGGCACAGAGAAGGGCTTCCACCTTCTGGGAGATGAGGGAGCAGTAGGGGGTGAGAAAACCTCAAACATCTAAATAGCGGCTTCAACACCTTCACCTTGGCCAAGAAGCATCTAGATCACACCCACCCCTGCTTCCTTGGGGGAGGGTGCTGTGTGGGAACAGGAAGAGGCAAAGAATCCCACAATTCCCTGGTGGCGCAGTGGTTGAGAGTCCACCTGCCGATGCAGGGGACACGGGTTCGTGCCCCGGTCCGGGAAGATCCCACATGCCGCGGAGCGGCTGGGCCCGTGAGCTATGGCCGCTGAGCCTGCGCGTCCGGAGCCTGTGCTCCGCCACGGGAGAGGCCGCAACAGTGAGAGACCCGCGTGCCGCAAAAAAAAAAAGAATCCAGGGTTCTAGGCCAGGCTCTGATAGGCCAGGTAGCTCTGGCTCCCTCCCCCTGGCCTCACCAGCCCATCTCTCTGCTGGCGGGGAAGCTGATGCCCACACAGGCTGTCTGCCTCTCAGGGCTGTGGCCAGGCTACTGGAAGATGTCAGGGCAAGGAGGGGCATTGGTAATAGGACTCCCAGCACCAGCTGTGGAAAGCACTGCTCCATGACCTCAGCATTTCCCCCAGATTCGCCCCCGACCAGAAGAGGAAAGTGACTGTGACATCCGCTGGCCCCACTTCCTGCAGCTGGGACCCTGCTCAGCTCAAGCCGGGAAACCGTCATGGGCGAACAGTGTCACCTGCATGCTCACTATTGCCACGAGGAAGGCCCCCACAGAGGGGGGCCTCAAACCTCATTCTTTAGACTCAGACCGGGATGTGCCCCCAACAATGATTACCCAGCCTCAGAGTGAGGGGATAGGTCCCAGCTGGGCATCAGGGTTCAGAGATTCTGGTCCCAACTCTGCCAGATGCTCCAGATTGCCTTGAGTACCTCCTCCCTCTTTGCCTCAGTGGGGAGCCCCCGCTGCCCACCTGCAGCCCTGATGAGTAGGCAGGGACCCCAGAAGCTCAGATCTGGAAGGCAGCAGGGCTTCCCACAAATCATAGATATGGAAGGCCCATATGGGGGAACAGGGCCCTGGCACTGAGCGCTCCCCCTGGGCTCTACACACGGTAGTGACAGAATGGCAACAGCCCTACCATGGGCTGCCACATGTAAGAGGGACAGCCCCCTCCCCATGGGGCAGAACAGAGACACCTGAAGGACCCATGCCTGGGAGGGAGGGAGGCAGCAGACCTGCCCTACTACCTTCCAGCCCCACCGCTCCATCTTGTTCAACCAGCCCTTCCAAACAGCTCACCCTTTCCCATGGTCTCTCATACCACTTGGTTTTACATGTGCTGGCTCCACTGCCTGGAACACCCTCACCTGCCTCTGTGTCTGGCCAGCATCCCCTCAAGAACAGGAGAGTGAACAGAGCATGGAGTCTGGAGGTCCAGGGGTCCAGGGTCCTGTCTGCTAGGGAGGGCAGAGCAGTAGGCAAACCCTCATCAGGCCTGACAGTGACCACACTGAGCTCAGGGTCCCCAGAGGCCAAGACAGACCAAGGCCAAGGAGACAGGGGTTGGTAGCTGGGACAGACCTTGCAGACAGTCTGGGTTGCGGAGGAGCTGGTGGGCACAGGGCCCAGCTTCGCGCGGTTGGCTGTGAGGGAGGCTGGAACTGCAGACTATTTTTAGGCTCCTGTTGGATTGGAGAGACAAGGATGCTCCAGGCTACAGCCCGTGCTCACTGGGGAAAGACTAAAGTGGGACCGGTTCCCCTTGGAGCTCAAGGTCTCCAGAGCTTTCTCTTTTGTCCTTAGAGACCAGGAGCTGGGGTCAGGAAGTAGACCAGAAGCATGTCCAGTACCCCTAGACATGCAAACACCCGTGAGGGATTTCCATATCATTTGCACACTGCCCTGCTTCCTCATCAGAAGGAACAGAAAGGTCCCTTTCAGAGGACCCTTGGCGGAGAAGCACACTCACCCGAGTCCACTTCCAACTGCCCCTCCTGGGTATCAGGAAAGTCAGGAGAGGGTGATGAAGCTCGAAAATCAGAAAGCACAAACAGGGGATTTTAGCAGGGTAGCAAATATGTTCCATCTGATCACTCAGTGGTAGCTCCCTGAAGAACAATGCTGACAAGGATTCATTCATTCAATCCACAGATAATCATTTGAGTATCTACTGTGTGCCAGACACTATTCTAGGTGATGGAGATTTAGCTGTGAGCAAAAATGACAAAATGCCCTCATGAAGCAGGAATTCTACAGCAGTGTGGCCCACAGGTAATTTTAACTTTTCTAACAGCCACATTAAATAGGAGTTAAAAGGAACAGAGGAGATGAACTTTTACAATATATTTTATATAACCCAATCTATCCAAAACGTTTTCATTTCTATGTGTAATCAATACGATAATTTATTAATAAGATAAATTATTTTTTATATTACATCTTCAAAATCTAGTATGTCTTTTATACTTCCGGCACATCTCAATTCACTTGAGTTACATTTCAAGTTCTCAGTAGCCCTTGGAGAATGCAGTTCTAGAGGAAATTCCTCATCTGAGCGCAGGAGAAAGGAATGCCACGATTGATTAGTGATGTCTGCTATGGACCTGGGCCCGTCCCCTGAGCTGTATAAAATTGCAGGCCATGTGTTGGCCTCTGTGTTATAGGCCCAACCCCAAGCACGTGTTCATCTCTACCTAGCCCTTTTGAGCCCATTCACTTTGCCCAACCTGAGAAAACTGCCAATCTGACTTCTGGGACTTTAATCAGGTGTAGGTCCAGTAGTTCTGGCATGGGCACCATCCTACCAAATGGCACCAGCACATCAACAGGACGAGGGCCTCCTGGGTGTGGTCCTGTGCTCTTTCCTCTTGTGTGGGAGGGCTTGTGGCCAGTGACACTGGGAATGCGGGTTTTGCTTTTGTTTTTCCCCCAAGGCCTTTTTCTCCCAAAGCTAAATAATATCAACATAAAAGTGTTTCCTGAGCCTGAATTAGCCATTTCAAGCCCACTCCACCAGCCCACACCCACAGACCTCCCCGACCAGAACCCTAGCTGGGAAAGCCCATCCCAGACTCTCCACTTGCTTTTCCAGACAATGAGAAGCTAAAATTGGGCCATGGAGACAGCTGGAAATGCCTGGGGATTGGGGGAGGGGAGGGGGGAGGGGGGCAGTGGTGAGCTTGGAGTGAGGGAGGCAAGGATAAGGTATGAGAAAAACTGGATCTCAGGTCCACGTCATCCTTACCATCACTACCATCATCATCCACCCCACCCCTGCTCAAAATCCTTCAATGACTCCCTAGAACCTACGGGATAAAGATCTAGGACCTTGGCCCCAGGAACTGGCACTAATGGGGTAATTCAAGAACCTCTCCCCCCTTTCATCTTATTCATTCATCCAACAAGAATGTATCATAGGCACTATTCTAGGTGCTAGAGATGCAGCTGTGACCAAAACAGACACATGTTTCTCTGCCTTCCTGGAGCTCACATTACTGCAACTAATCCTACAACACCCTAAGTCTTCGCACACCCCTAGGCCCTTGCAAATGCTGTTCCCTCTTCCATTCTTCGGTGACTTCTCTACCTGGGGGCGCATCTACTCATCGTCCAAGGCCCACTCCATGCTTTCCCTGACACCTCCCCCAAAATGGGTTGGTTCCCCTCCCACCTAGGACCCTCGCAAGTATGGTCACCATCCAGCCCCACATCTGCCTCCCCTACCAGGATGCAAGGGCTTGAGGGCAGGGCCTGTGCCTTCCCTCACCAGGACCCCAGGACCCAAATCCAGGTGCACTCCCCCTAAAGCTCCATCTTCCCCCCAGCTCGGGACTGAGCAGGAGAGGCATGGAGGCCGGGTGGGGTCTAGGACTCCTCTGAAGAATTCAAGGTCATTCTGAAACCTCTGCCTGGGACCATCCTACTCCTGGCATTCCAGGGCAGAGGCTCGGAGGAGCAAAGGCACAGACTGTTTCCAGCAAAGGAAGGTGGAGGACTAAGGGAAGACAGGGATAGAGAAGACCAGGGCACTCAGGACTGTGAATGCTGCGAGCTGTTAAAGGGTTTCAAGCAGCAGAGAGATGAGATGGCAGTGGCCTTCCCCCAAGCGAGACAGGATGGCAGGACACTGACCGATGGGGGTAAACCTCAATGGCCCTTAGAATTATGAAGTAAAGGGCTTCCCTGGTGGCGCAGTGGTTGAGAGTCCGCCTGCCGATGCAGGGGGCACGGGTTCGTGCCCCGGTCCGGGAAGATCCCACATGCCGCGGAGCGGCTGGGCCCGTGAGCCATGGCCGCTGAGCCTGCGCGTCCCGAGCCTGTGCTCCGCAAGGGGAGAGGCCACAACAGTGAGAGGCCCGCATACTGCAAAAAACAAACAAACAAAAAAAAGAAGTATGAAGTAGAGGGAGGCCTAAAGGAGTGCCCCATCCCCTGCTGGCTTCTCCAGGAGAGCTGAGCTTTGGTTTTTCACAGTCTCATTCTCTCTTTTGTGCCCCCCTGGGGAGGGATGCACAAGACAGGAGACAGAAGGACACGCCTGGCTCCCATCCCCGGCCTGGCCCCCAAGAGGCTGGTGTTGGTGCCGTGATACTCTGTGGATCTCCATGCCCCCCAGGGCCCAACTTAATGGTCCTCCCACCCACCCCCCGCCAAGGCCCACTGTGCTGCTTACCTGTCAGGGGAAAACAAGGCAGCAGCCTTGTGCCCGGCCTGCACCCTCCCCGCCGGCTCATTTACATGGGATTTACACGGGCTCATTTCATGCCTCGATGCACACGCTTCCCGCCCGCCTGCCCGCCAGGCCTCTCCTGGTGCCTCCATGGAGACAAAGGAGTATGTTCTGTCCCTTATGTGCCCTGCCCAGAGGGGCACCGAGAGAATCCCCATAGGAAAGAGGGAACTTCCTGGGGTCCAGAGAGAGGGCAGGGACCTCACTGGAGGCTGCCCAGCAATCAGGGCCAGGACTTGAGCCCCACTTTCTCCACTGGAGGCTCCCAGAAGCCACTCCTGCCCTTTCCCCCACCATCAAGGGGCTCATGGAGGGGGCAGCTGCTGCCGCTGCTGCCCAGCTGTGATCTGGAAAAACTGACTGACCAAGTCATTGACTCTGAGCTCCTTCCAAAGACCAAATTAGTCTTAGAACCCAGTACAGTGTGCAAGAAGGGGCCTCTCAGAAGCCCGGTCAAGCCCCTTCCTCTTCCACATGAGGAGAATGAGGCTCAGGAAGGGCCAGGTCTGCCCAGGATCGCAAAGGGTGATGGTGGCCCCAGGTCTCTGCCCCCAGCCCAGAGTTCACTGGGGTCCCCTGGCCTGAGCACCTGCTGCCACCTTGGCCACCCTGGGAAGGCAGTGTGTGGGAGAGGAAAGAACCAAGGAGAACCTTCAGCGTGGGGCTGGCCCACGAGAGCACAGGGCAGCCTGAATGGGAGGGAGCGATTCCAGCCCTGTGGGGTCTGCAAGCCAGCCAGAAGCTCGGCTCAGCTTCAGAGAGGGGAACTGTCCTAAGTCGGCCACATCCCTCTCCCGGGTAGTTACTGCTCGGGAAAATCTCCCAGCAAATCTCAAAAGGCCTGGATCCCTGCACAAGGGGCAGGAGAGAGGGGAACAAAGGGGAGGGGAGGGGAGAGAAGAAAGTCTGGGTTTCCCTCTGCATCTCCCCACAGGATGCCCCACCCTCCATCCCTGGTCCTGTCCTAGTTCTGTCCACTATCCCCCTGAAGAGCCTCAAGCTCCCCTGCCCACCTCCCACACCTACGTCAGGGCTCCTTTTCACACACCTTTTGGGATTCTAAATCTATTTGATTTGCCTTATCTTGGAGGGAGCTGAAGAGTTTCTAAGGCACAAATCCCACCTCAGCCCTGTCACTGCCCTGCAGGTTGAAAAGCTAAGCTCTGGGACTAGCACACAAAGCCTGCCCACTGGTCCCTCCTTGCTCTCCAGCTGTCCCCGCTGCACACACACTGACCCCTGCCCTTCCTGCTGGCCCTACCTGGAATAAGGACGTCATCTCCACTCAGGCACCACCACCTCCCCTGCCCTCTAGCCTCCTGCCCACACACTTCCATCGCCACAGGTTTACCCCACAGGGTCTTATTTGATCAGCTTTCCCTCCCAGAATGGACCCCTTGAAGGCAGGGAGGCCCAAGGCTGTTTCTAGCATGGCCAGGCCTACCAGGGGAAATGGTCAGGGGGTGGAGGCTGGGAAGGGTAAAGACCCGCTCCTGAGGTGTGAGGAAAGGTGGGGTGCAGGAGCTGTCTGGGTTCCAGGGTCATTGCTTGGCAGGCAGAGCCCTGCTCAGGAGCTGTGGGTTTATATCCCACTCCTGCCTCTCACTAACTGGGAGCCCTGCTGTGTGTTTCCTTAGCTCTAAGGCTCTAAGCAGAGGGCCAGTGAGAATGTGTGATGCTCACAGGGGCAGCAGGTGCCCTCACCCTCACCCCCTGACCACCTGACCAGAATGGCTTTAAAGGCAAGCAGCAGACACAGGTAAATAAATAGCTTGTTTATTAGTAATATGTTACATTATTAAAGTGCATTGAGAAGAGATGCAGGGGCCGAAGCTGGAAGGCCATTAGCCCCAGGCCCTGCCCCAGGCTGGCCAGACACAGCCAGAGAAGGGCCCAGCTCTCTGCTGAAATCCATGGACAGGACTGGGGGCAGAGCCGCCCACCTGGAGAGCTTGGCCCAGGTCGTCCCTACAGGAATTCACAGTTTAGCCTAAGTTATAACATGTCCTGAGCTGAAGGTGGGAGGCTAGGAGCATGGAAGCACAGCCCCTGGGGAAGGGGGCTGAGGGGAGGGGAGGGGAGGGGGGGGAGGCCCCCACCCGGGTGGAGGTGGAAGAGAGGGGTCCAGCCCCAAGCCATGGTGTATGAGGAAGGAGGTGTGGTGGGAGGCAGGGCAGGGAATGCTCACTCCTGGATCTAGAGAATTTGGAGGCCTGAAGCCCTGAGTACCCTCGGACCTTGGCACAGAGAATGAGATGGGTGTTCTCTTCAGGGGGGTACTGAGGAAGCCAGAGGAGCTGGATACCCCACAGCCGCTTCAGCCGTCAGCCATAGGGTGATGGAGAACTATCGTCTCCCCTGGCCCTGGCTGGCAGCATAGGGGCCCCTCGTCACTGTCTGGTTGGCTTCTCTTAACCAGAGTTTAATATAAGCAGCTAGAGTGGGACTAGGATAGGGCAGGGGCTGAAAAGACCATGTCTGCCTCAACCTCAAAGATCCAGATAAAAAGTCATAAAAAAAACAATGTTAACACATCAACAACCCCCAATGCCAAGGGCAGAGTCCCGGAACCTCCCCCTGAGGACCTGGCTCCTCCTTCAAAATGAACACGGTGAACCTAGCGCTCAGTTTTCTCCTTCATTCTCCCCTGTCTCCCTCATCCCACCCCCTCCCATAACCACCCCACATCAGGGGCTTGGACGACGTCCCCTTCAGACTGGGCTCCCAGGGCAGAGCCAGCTCATGCCACTCTCGCCAAACCCACACCCATCCCTGGACTCTTATCCCGTTCCCAGGAGCCGCAGACTGGGACCCCCCCTGCCCGTGACCCATCCCTTCCCCAGCCCCTCCCTCCCCACCCCAACCCAGCACGCAGTTTTGGTATTTCATACAGATGCAGTCAGAAGTAGCTATACATGAAATAAGCCTAACATAAAAATAGAGCTTTTTCCGTCCTCCCGTCCGGAAAGCAAACATCCTTCAATAAACATGCAAGGCAGCTGCCTAGTAGGACCCAGGGCTGGTGAGGGGGCCACAGAGGGCAGCCCTGGGCCTGCGGGAACACTAGCCACCCCCAGCCATGGCAGGAGGGAGGATGAGGGGGCAATTTGGGTATAGAGAGTCCAGAAGGACTCAGGCCTCAGCCCAAAGGTCCAGAGATGGGGTCCCAACTCCCCTTTTTAAACCCCACTCTCTGGGCCACAGGCTCTTAGGCCAAGAGCATCATTGCATTTAGTCAGTTTGAGGAGCAGGTTTTGAAAAATAGTCTCCAAAAGATAAAGTCTTGGGTCAGCAAGGCGCCAGCTTCATAGTCAGAGCCTTCATTCTCTGGCCCACACCCACCCCTGCCCCACCGGGGCCCAGCAGCCGCCTGCGGCTGGCCATCTCCAGGTCTGGCGTCCCCCGTCGGGTTATGTAGTCCCCCTGGAAGAAGTGGTGGGCAAGGAGCTCCGGGCCCAGCCGGTTCTGAGTGTGAGACTTTTCTAGTGCCTTGGGGCTGCAGAAGCCCACAGCATGCCCAGCCCCAGGAGGCCCTAATGGACCAGCAGGCCAAGAGTAAGCGTGGGCAGGACACCCAGCCAGAGGGAGGCAGCCAGGGCGCGGGCGCGGCCCAGCAGGTGCGAGGTCATGGCGCCATCCTCGCGCAGTAGCTGCCAGTGCTGAGCCTCATGGAGGTAGGAGCCCTCCTGGGCCTCGCAGTAGTAGTGGCCATACTGGAGGTCCGTGAGGTTCTCGATGAACAGGATGCAGTTGGGGCTCTGGTGGCCGGGCTCACAGCTCTGCTCCACACTGTTCTCGTGGCGCCACGAGTAGGTGGCGTGGCGGGACTCCATGGGGCAGCTCAGGTAGTAGCGAGAGTTCTGGGCCAGAGAAACCTTCTGCAGTGGGGCTTGTTCTGGGGAGTGATGGGGAGATAGCCATAAGGAGGGGCTGAGGGCTCCCAGGGCAGGCTGTGTCCTCCCCCACTGATAGGCCTCCAAGGCCAAGGCTTCCGAATGAACACGGGGAAACCAGCGCCCAGTCTCCTCTTGACTCTCCCCTGCTGCCCTCACCCCACTCCTCTCACAACCACCCCACACCGAGGGGGCTCCCTCCACAGGACTGTCCTGCCCATCCGTCTGGAGCCCCCAGGACCAGACCAGGCCTCCCTCAGACAGGGCAATCGGGGCATGGTGGTACCACCCTAATGGGATGGGGGCAGGGCCAGGTCAGGTACCTGGCTTTGGGTTGGGGCACCCCTTGTGTGGCTCGGCTGGATTGATGGACTGCAGCACTGGCCTGGAGTTGGAAGGAAGAGAGAGGCTAAGCAGACAGGAGGCCACAGGCCTGGCCCCTTCCCTGTCCTCCTCCCCACCCAGCATCAGCAGTGGTGCCTACCCAGAGGAGGGTCTGGCCAGAAGGGCCGCCTCCTGCAGCCCATCAACCCCCACTGCTGTGTTCACTGTCTCCTAGTGACAAGGGATCCCAGCCAACGTACTCTGACTTTGGGGAGCTGTAGATGGAGACGCAGCGGTCCTGGTTCCAGCCGCAGTAGGGGTCTCGGGCCATGAGGCAGCCATGGCAGCCCCCACTGTAGACCTCACACAGGTCCAGGGGCACCTGGCTCACCTCCCACTGGGAGTTCACATACAGTTTCCGCTGGAAAGAGAAAAGGACTGAGTCAGGTCAGGGCCCCCATCCCAACTGAGTTCTAAGCCCCTAAGCTTTGGTCCAGCTGCCTGGCAGACCCTGGGGCCCAGAGACCCAGCAAAGGACATGCAAATCACAAGCAGAGGAGCTCTGTCCTCACCTGGCCATCCCTGGGCAGCCCCATAGGGCAGGGGTTGGTTGGGGAGGCTCACCCGGTCAGCGTCCAGTGACATGGCCTGGATAGTGGCCGGACGGCGAAAGGGCTGGATCTCCAAGATGCTGAAGACAAGGCTGTGTTCCCGTTCCCCCGACTCCACCACCTTGTGGATGGTGCCCTTGTCTGTAGGTGAGAGGCAGAGGGTCAGCAGGCGGGAGTCCCACCACAGAGCCAGGCAGCTTCCCTCTGGGCTGAGCTGACCAGGCAAGATGCCGGTGGGGAGGGCTGGGAAGTCATGGCTCAGGCAAGGGTCATAGGACTGGGGTGGGATGGGGAGAGGACAGCATGACTGGGGAGGGTCTTAAGAGCCCAAAGGCATCGCAGGATGCTTCCAAGCCTGGGCCAGGGAGGCTATCGCAGGAGGCCCTGGGCTCCCGAAGGCCGCAGGGGAAACTGGAGCATGGAGAACAGAACCAGCAGTCTCACATGCCCAAGCACTGCTAAGCCTCCAGCTACATGCATCAGCATTACTTCATTTAACCCTCCACACCCCTGGGAGGTGGGTATTATCATCCCCACTTCGAAGATAAGGAAATGAGGCTCAGAAAGGCTAAGCAACTTGCTCAAGGTCACACAGCTGGTGACTGGAACCCAGAGGGGTCAGAACTCTACCCCTCAACTTCTATAAACCCCTCTGCTTCCTGGACTCTTTGGGATTTGTTGTCTTTAAAATAAACTTTTTATTCTGAAATAATTTCAGATTTACAGAAAAGTTACAAAGATAGTACAAAGAGTTCCCTTATACCCTTCGCCCAGTTTCCCCTAATGCTTCCTCTTAGATAACTGTGATCTTTGTCACAGCTGAGCAGTTGTCACTGGTACATAATTATTAACTTGACTACAGACTTTACTGGGATTTCACGGGTTTTTCCACTAATGTCCTTCATCTGTTCCAGGATCCAATCCAGGATTCCACATTGAGTGTAGTCTTAGGGGATTTTAAAATTTTTATAAAATCTTAGATCTGAAAAGGACCTTAGGTTCAGCACAGGGGAACCCAAGGTCACACAATAGGTTGCCTGCCTCAGAGGCCAGTGCTCTCTCCATTCACACTTGTCGGGGACTAATGGGCATCCTGACCCCTGGGTCCTCCCAATCGGACCTCACGGGCTGTCCCAGTTTCTAGAATAGCCTACCTCCCTTTTGCTCCCTCCCAATTTCCCAGGGTATCACTTGCCCCAAAAAAGCAGTCAGATGATCAGATGATTGCCTGCCTAGGACCTTTCCTCTGTGTGTCTGTGACCTGCCTCTGCAGGCTCTGGGATGTGGCCCCTTGCTCCTCCAGCCCGACAAGCTCCCAGCCCAGTCACTACCTTCATACACACACTGCCCTTCACCTCCTCCACACAGCGTGGTGACAGCCTCCCATCGCTTCTCCCAGCCGTGAGAGCCTCCCATTCTCTGCAGAGGGCTCAGAAAGGTCTATTTCATTTCTAGCCCCAATCCTTCCTGCTGCAGACTCCAGAATAGTATCTATCTGCAAAGGCCCTGCCATCTGGAAGTCCTTCGTCACATCTCACTAAATTCTTTGCATCCCACGTCAAAAGTTTCCTCTCATCTGCGTAATCCCAAAGACAGGGAGAGGGTCCAGTTTCCTCGCTCTGCCTGGCAGAGGTCCACAGGACACCCTGGACCAGGTCCTTCCTCCTGACTTCCACATCTTTTCCTACCATCTTCAGGAGTCAGACAGCTGGACCAAAGCTATACCCAGCTTTGCTCAGACTTACAACATTTCTGCCTCTGAATCCTGGCACCTTCTAGCCTACGATGCCTTTCCCTTTCCCTTCTGCCCCACCTCCTCCGGGAAGCTCTCACTGCCTGACTCTTCCACAGCCACACACATTAACTCCTGACAGCTCTTAGTCACTCAATTCTCCCAACCAGATGTTAACTACATTATCCTTTATACCCATTTTTACAAAGCAGACCAGGGGCGGAGTGGGGGTGGGCAGGAGGGGTTGGTCCCGGGTAGCCCCTCACCTGTGGTTAGGTAAAGCACATGGAAGGTCTCCCCGTTGCTGGCGTGCATGCGGTGGACAACCACTTTCTGGTAGTGGTACTTAGAGTGGAACAGTGGTGTCTTCAGAGGCCCCATGGGCTCCACCCTCTGCACCACCTCAGGGTGACTGTCGGCCACCTGGAAGGTCTCTGTGGGTATCGGCTGCCTGTCTGGGAGGCACTGGGAAAGGAGAACAGGTCCAGATCAATGGGGTCGCTGGGCAATGGGGTTGGGGCCTGGGCCATGGTGGGTGTCACCGCTCACCTTGCCAGGCCGTGGGTTGGGAAGGTCTGAGTGATAGCCCTTGAGTGAGGAAGTGCGGAAGACCTTGTCAATGTCACCGAGGGAGTACACGCAGACGGCAGAGTAGTTCCTGTGGGACACACAGGCCTCCTCAGTGGGAGGCCCAGGACCCACCCACCTCCACTCACCCAGGCGAGCCCAGCACCAGATGGGGTACAACTGCAGCCACCCGACCAAGCTCCCTGGCCTTTGAGCTCCATGAGGGCAGGGATTATCCTGGGGGCCAAGGCCAGTGCCTGAGCATTACCAAATACCAGTGAAGGAAGGAGGGACGGAGGACAGGAAAAGGGAGGGAGGGAAGTTCAACCTAATTTCTTTCTGTTGCAATGTAAAACCAAAACCTGTATTCTGTCACAGAATCACTGAGTTAAGAGGCCAACCCCAGGGCAGGAGAAAGCCCAACACGTGCATCCTTGGAATGCTGATGCCCAAGGAGGCCAGACCTCCATCCCCTTCCCAGACTGCTGGGTCCATGCACACGGGAGCCCCAGAGCAGGGTCTTGGCTTCCCTACCCTGCCACCCACCTCTCCCCACACACACCTGACACTTTTGCCTGCCTTGTTTTCAATCAACGAGAGTGATTAAGAGGTGTGAATTATCAGGCGCAGGCAGTGCCTGAGCGGGTGTGATGGCACCCGGCACCCAGCACCCCAGAGGCCGCCGCAGCAGCCGTTTCCCGGGGCCTAGCACCCGCTCTGAGTACACAGCTGGCGGGCACACGGGCACAGGTGCAGCCATGAGCATGCATACGGCGCATGCGCACACACCCATGTGTACAGACTCACAAACACACCAGCACGCACATGTCCCTGAGCACTGTGTGTCCACCCATACCAGGCCAAGCAAGGGCCTTGTCCCTTGAGCCGGGGTCCCTGCTCTTACCACACCAGCCCTCGCCTGGTCAGGGCCCAAACCCTCTGATCCCCACTGGACACTTAACTAATGCCAGCCCCAGCACCACGACAAGGGCCACTCACCAGGGGTTGGAGAAAACGCCATAGACCCTAGTGTCCCTCCACTGGCCATTGGGGTCGGGGAGCAGGAAGACGTCCTGCAGCCTGTTGAAGTTCTTGTTGCTGGTGGCGTCACTGCACACCAGCATGGCTTTCAGGAAGGTGTTCCACTTGGAGACCGACAGTGAACTCTCGCCACCCTGGTCCCCCTGGAAGGGTGGAGGGGAGAGGAGGCCCCTCAGCACCTGCCTGGGCTGCCCCACACACCTGGGGCACCTGCTGCCGGGAATGCCAGCACCCAGGCTTCTGAGGAGGAAGGGAGGCCCTGAGAGGGGTCGGGACCTGCGAGGCGACGAGGCTGAGGTACCCCACCACTCAGGCCAGGTTCTTGGGCCAGGCTCCAGGAGGCAGGCCCGGCCGACCCAGGGCACATGGCTCACAGTGGGGACCTGCGGGGTGCGGGTACCAGGTCCCCACAGAGCACACCAGCTCAGACACACGCCTGCCCGCTCTCACACGTTCACGCTCACACACACGACATAGACCTGCACAACCCAGCACCTCCACACAGGGGAAACACACACACGTCAGTGCGCTCTCATTCTCACGCACACGCTCATGCACACTCTCCACGAATACACACATTTTCACACTATCACACGTGCACGTGAGCTCAACCATCTTTACCCACTCCCAGGTGCAGGGACCCTCCTGTGCACGCACGCTTCCTCCCACGGTCCCACACAGACTTGCTCGCACATTTGCACGCAGGCAGTCACACCCTCACTCGCTCCTGTTTCGGCACAGACACACACCCTTGCCCAGTCCGCACTGGCTCACCCTGCACAGCTGGGCCACTCGGGACACGTTGAGGGGGGCCTCGGGGTTCTTGTCAGGGTTGTCCTCTCGGAAGAAGTAATAGATCTTGTCATCGTAGGCCTGGTCTTGGTGCACAATGGTGGCCTTGAGGAACTGCGGGTCTGGCGGGGACAGAAGCGAAAGGGCGTGAGGCGGGGAGCCTCTCAAAGGACCCACCCACAGCCTGCCCACCCCCTGAGTCTGCACAAACAAAGCCGGGTCAAATCACACCTGGAATAAACTTCAGAAAAACAGGTCTAACACCCCAAGGGGCCTGAGACTCTGCACTCCCACCCCACACCTGTTTTGCCCTCTCTTACAAAGATGTCATTGGCCCAGGAGCAATGACTTCAGGCCTAGGGACTTGGGGGAGAGCCCTAGGGGCCCCTATGACACTTCTGACTAATTGGCAGAGCCCTAATGAGGAGGGAGTGGGTGTTGCCCCCATGTGAGCTCAGCACAGGGATACGCTATGGCACCTGGGGACTCCACACTGGGTCTGGGCTTTCCTCTGACTTGTTCCCAGAGGGTGGTGGGCCCATCCTGCCTCCACATCTTTCTCTCTGCTGTTCCCCTGCTCCCTGCCAGGCCAACCTCCTCAGCTCTATCTTCACAGGGCTGTACCAAGCTCCCGCTTTCCCTA
>NW_006771376.1:1031861-1033924 GCF_000442215.2 Lipotes vexillifer
CCAACCCCCCGCTTCCCCTACTGGCCTGTGGCCCTAGCGGCCCTAGGGGAGCCTCCCCATAAACATGAGGATCCCATCTGCTGCCCTGAGCATTCACACCGCCCCATTCAGCTCAGCCCAGCCCAGCCCAGCCCAGCCCAGCTGGAGCCTCACTCACTTTGCATGACAGTATCACTGGTGTACAGCTCAATCTCACCCTTGATACGGCGGAACCGAGGGATCTTCCCATTGTATTCCTGCTTCCGGATAGTGGAGTACACCTCAGAGCCTGGGCACAGTGGGAGGGGCACGGGTAAGGGCACACAGGCCCTGGAAGTCCCTCCCCCGGGCCTGGGTCACCAGGCACAGAGCTGACCACCCTCCCCCTGCCCAGGGCAGTAGCCCTCTGGGAATCTTCCTGCGCCAGCCACAGCCCTACCGTCAAACAGAACCAGGGAGTTCTCATCCGGGCTGAAGGGGGCATAGCCTCTCCTCTCACCAAGCAACTCTGCAGTGTCATTCACCTGGGGGAGACCAAGGGGGTCAGACTGCCATGTGATCCCACGGTCACTGCCTCCCATGGGTGCCAGCTACCCAGCCAGGGTCCCCATCCTCCCAGGAACTCTGTACAAGGTGAGGCCAGCCTCAGAGTCCCCCCACCTCCTTCCCACCATGGGGAGCAGGAGCCCATCAGACAAGGGTGAGCTGACCAGGCACAGGGGGAGGGGCCTTCTCACCAGGCTCCAGCAGCTGGGGCGCCGGGCATTGGTGCCGCAGACCAGCAGCCCCTCCCCCTGCTTCTCCAGGAGCGTGATGTAATTCTTGCAGTCCTGCTCGGGAGGAGGGGAAGGAGAGAGGTTGGTTGGTGGGAGGCCCTGGCAGGCCGAGCACTGGGACCCTCGGTCTCGGGGAAGAAAGCATCGGAAGTCTGAGCACAGAGGGCAGCCTCTAAGGAGGGCCCAGAGCGGGTGCAGCTGACGCCAGAGGAAGGGCCTCAGGGAAGGAGTGTCTCCCCCTCAGACTCTCAGGAAACTTTCCAAGGGGCCCAGCCTCCCCTCTGCACTCCCTCTCCCCCACTCACCTGCTTGTCCCGGCAGGACCCCTTCGTGGAGCCAATGTTCACCTGAGGGGAACAGGGGGAGCGTCAGTCCACCCTGCCAGGGGCAAGATGCCCCCGTAAGTGCTTTCCGTGCATCCTCAGGATAGGCTCATTTGACAGATGAGCAACTAGGGCTCTGAGAAGAGGAGTGATTTACCCAACATCACACAGGCTGCTCAGCCTGTTACCCGGAGCCAAAGCCCAGAGCTCATGAGCCAGCCCAGAGATCTCAGAAGACAGGGGCCATGGGGTTCTGGAGCCCAGCTTCCTGCTAGGCCTCCGCAGTCAGCACTACCCGCCCAGCCAGGCGTGTTAGCTCCGCGCTTCTCTCCACACTGCCCCAACACCCACGCCAGTTGGGACCACCCTCAGGGAGCCTCCCCCAGGGACCATTTATGGGATATAATAGGGGGTTGACCAGTTCTGGAAGAAATGCCAGTTCCCCCGGATTCCCTGAGGCTCCTCTCCAAGGCCAGAGGGGAGATAAGAAGATGGGGAAGGGGGAAGAGAAAAGGGGGCAGGGAGAGGGGACCAGGCTCACTGTGTGCATGGAGGCGTTCCTGCCCTTGGAGAAGTCGAAGACATAGACCTTGCTGCGGCCACCCACCCACACGGAGGAGCTGCCCGGCTCGTGGAAAAGCACCGTGTGCGGCTCGGCCAGGCCAAAGTCCACATGGTCCTGCCCTGCATGGCCTAAGGAAGAAACAATTGGCAGAAACGTTGAGGCTGGACCCTGGGCTGGAAGATCCTGCCCACCCCCATGCGTACCAGCATCCCCCGAGCAACTAGTGCTTGGATTTGGCTAGGGCGGTGCCTGAATTCAAGAGCCGTCAGCAGGAGAAGACAGGGGTCCTCTGGCAGGGTCCAGCAACCAGATGTCCTCACCCCAAAGCTATGACCCCTACCCTACAATATGTGTGACCTCAGAGTGGGGGCAGAATTTAGGGACCCCCGGGGAGAACAGAACCCGCCCCCCCCCCGCTCC
>NW_006771376.1:1034055-1037963 GCF_000442215.2 Lipotes vexillifer
CCCCCCCCCCTCCGCCACACACACACACACACACACACACACACACACACACACACACACTCTGCTGTTCCTAAGGGGCTGGGCTTGGGCAGGAGGGACCAGGGCTCCCAACTCTGCTCTGAGGCTCTCTGCTATCTAGGACAGAGCAAACAGCCACTTCCACCCCCTGCCTCTAAGAACCCCACGTACAGTTCAGGTTCCCAGGAATCACTTTGCTCAGAACCCTATCCCCTCCTTCAGGAAGCCCTCTCTGACCCTTCCCAGCCCACTCCATCCCCTTAGTGAGCAGGTCAGTATTGATCAGAGCTGGAAAGGAATCTTAATGTCCACTCTCTCCCATTTTAAAGATGGAAAAACAAAGGTCCAGAGAGGGGCAGCCCAAGCTCACATGGTCAGTAGCAGGCCAGGAACCAGAGCTCCTGCCCCCAAGCTGGACTCTGCACCCTGGCCTGCCCTGGCCTGGTTTCACAGAGATCCCAGCTCACCCTGGGGGGAAAGATCAGCCCTCCCTCTCCAGCAACTCTGGGACAGGGGGCCCTTCACAGAGCACAGCCTGGGCCTTTAAGTAGAAGGGCTGACCGGGACAATTTTGCCCAAAAAAGAAACTGTCTGTAGCCACTGCCTCCGGGGAGAAGATGTCTCATCTCCGGTGACATTGCTGAGGTTGTCCTGGTTGCAGGGCTAAATTACAGGAATGGGACAGCCTGTGGCTGTGCCCCCAGCAATCAGCCATCTTCCCACCTCGGACCAGCCTGGGTCCTCAGCCTGACCACTGTTTACTCAGCTGCAGCAAACTCAGGGGCAGCCAACTTAGCAGGGACATCCCAGCAGGACATCCTCCAAGCCCAGAGAGAACAGAACTGCCATGTCCTTGAGTTTGCCCCCAATTCCCCTTGGTGCCACTTGAGCCATTCCTACTGATGCTGCATTCAGCAGGGACGAAGAGCACAACCTACCATGCGACCCCCACCTTCATTCTCCTTCCTTAAGATACATCCCCCGCGTGGGCAAGTCATCCCTGGAAGTGGGCTATCCTCACTCTCCACCTCAGCTGTGGCCCAGCTCACTGTACAGAGGCAGAAACTGAGGGCCTTCAGGGATACTCTAGCCCAAGGTCGCACTAGGAGGCAGGAGAGGCTGGCTCATCCAGACTGAGTAATGGTTCGTAGGTGTGTTCAGGGAGATACCAGCACCGCAGGCCACAGAGAAGTGCTGAGCTCACTGCCCTCGGGTTCACCTGGGTCTCCTCCGGTGCTCCGCAAATAGCCTGACAGCTTAGGATGTCAGGCCTCCCAGGACACCAAGGCTGCGCAAGGTGGGAGCTGAGAGCCCACTTCCTGCTGGGTGGTAGGGGTGTGGCGCTGGCCAAGGCTCGGGCAGGGCTGACAGGTCTCAGGCCCCAGGCTCCCCCTCCCCACCAGCTGGGATAAAATTAGAGTGCTGGGGACAAACAAGGCCTTCCTGACTCAGCTCCATGGCTCCAGCTCCCCTTTCACCCGCAGCCTGAGCAGCGGCCACTGTTCCCACAGCCTAGCCTGGAATCTAGACAGTCTGTAGCCCCAGCTCCCCACCTACTCCCCCAGACGGCCAGCCGGCTGGGAAAAGCTATATGTCTGTGTCTGAAGATGTTGGGCTGGGGCCTGAGATCTGAAGCCCTCCAGAGGCCACAGGGGAGGAGCCCCACGGCTCAGGTCATGCTGGCCACCTCCAAACAGTCACCTCAGCTCACGTCAAGGCCACAACCCCAGGCCTCAGAAGAAGGGCCTGCACAGCCAATGCACAGCTCTAGTGGTGGAGAAAGGGGTACGTGAAGGGGCCCTGAGGGAGCCCTTGCCTGGGGTCACAGGGCCGTCAAAGTGAGGAGGAGATGCAGTCCTGCCCTGGGAAGTCTAGTCTGATGGGAGAGACTCAGCCTGGCCCCAGAGAGCAAGGCCTGAGGGGGAGGCCCGGCCCTACCCTGGAATCCAGCTGGAGGGGTGAAACAGCCATACCAAAGCAAGCCTCCATACCACTCAAGCAAAACTGTGTTGGTACAGACCCCAGAGCTGCTCACAAAGTATTGCTGAGAACACAAAGGGAGGGTGAGGGCTGCCTGCTGCTGGGTACAGCGTTGGGGGCTGCCCAGCCAGGACAGTCCTGCCCAGATCTGCAAGTTTGAGCCCTGTTCCCCTCAAATCCTGGCTGTGGCTGCCAGGGTCAGGATATGGAGGGAGGAAGGAACTGCTCACCTCATTTTGCAGAAGAACAAACAGGAGCCCAGGAGCATTGCCTCCCTCAACCCCGAAGAACCCGCCCCTCCCGGCTCTGTGCCTGGTGATGTGCATGGGGGAGATGGCACCAGCTCGGCCCCAGGACGAGGCCTTGGCCGGTTCTCTACCTCGGCCCCAGCCCGGCTCCCGTACTGCCCGAGGCCCTCAAAGGGCCTGATTGTGCCCGGGAAGTGTCTGAGCGGCAGCAGCTCAATGAATACATGAAAGGGAGCTTTGTTCAGGTCACAGGAGCCGGGGGCTGGGGGCTCAGGGGCAGGAGGGCTGCCTGGAAGTGAAGGCAGAACCAAGACTTCACAGCCAGGATCTGTGGCCCCTTGTCACCAAGAGGGGGGGGTGGTGGCAGTCAAGGCTCCACCCACGCAGAGGCTGAGCAAGGCTGGGGGCTGCTCCTAAAGAGGCCCAGCCGAGGGAGCAAGTGCCGCATCCCTAAATGTGTCTTTTTGCTTCCTTGGGAATCCAAAAGGATGGGGAAGGCGGACCAAAGCTAGATGGGTCAGAAACAGGCAGGAAGAGAATTCCGGGCAGTGGAAACAGCCTGAGCAACGGTGGGGAAGCTGACCGTATGGTGGGTACAGAGACCTAATGAGATTAGAATCAGGAAGGCGGGCTGAAGCCCCGAGTGTGATGGGGGAAGGGAGCTGCAGCGGCCCAAGGATACACCAACCCACTGCCTGTCAGTCTGCGGAGCTGCCCTCTCCTACCTACGAGCAGGGCCAGGATCCAGAAAGCCTCCTCTCCTCCAGCATCACCCCCCAGGTCCCCCTGCCTGACCAGCCCCCTCTGCTTCCCATCCTGGATGTCTAAGAGGAGCACCGTCTGGCACCGTGTCTCCCCCCTCACTCCCCGGCCTGACACATTAGTGGCTGACTAAGTGGGAGCTAAAAGCTCCCAGAATAACCAGGGGTTCAGGCAGGGGAGGGGGCTAGGGACACATGGGGTGGGCATGGCCCCAGGGGCGGGCCAGGCACAAGCCTCCACCCCACCCCCATGCGATTCTGAGCCAATCCTGGCTCCTTCTGGACCAAGAAAGCACAATCAGGCTGCCCCGTACCCAGCTAGACTCCACGGCCCCCGAAGCCCCCACCTTCCTCACAGTGGCAGGACCAACAAGGCCCAGCCCCAGCCCCGCCAGAAATGAGGGTCGAGAAGATGGCTGGGTGTGAGGGGCTGTCCTCCCCTATCACAGGCCCCCAGCCAGGCCATCCATGGGGCTCTGATCCTGTTGGAACGAATCAGACCTTCCTCTCGTGCCCCCCACCCTCCCAGCACAATCCCAGCAACTGACTGGCTGGGACAAGTGTGAACTTCTGTGGAGTGGGTTTTCCTAAAGCAGGCCTGCCTGGTGGAGCATCACTCCTCCTCATTCACTCTGGGTGCTGTCCCCATCTGGTCCCCGCCAACCCCATATCCTCATTACTTGTGAAAGAGGGCTGCTCAGAGGGAGGGTGGAGTGGTGGCTAGGATGGGGGGCAGTGTCGTTACCTGTGAAGGGAGCAACAAGGGACGGGCCCCACAGTCTGGTCTGGGCAGGGACAGCCTTCCAAGCTGACCCAGCGACCTGACGGGCCTTGAATCCTAACCTCAAGGAGCCCTTTGAGAGCAGGCAGTGAGGTGGGCTCTGAGAAGGGCAGGAATGCT
>NW_006771376.1:1038074-1041045 GCF_000442215.2 Lipotes vexillifer
AGGAATGCTGCGCCCAGCAGGGAGTGCCTGAGTCAGGCAGCCAGGGAGGCCCGGGCAGGGGGCAGGAGCCAGGTCTGCCTCGGACTGGAGGCTCAGCCACATCAGGCAAGAGCCTCCTCCCACAGTCGTGCCCCACCTGAATCACCAGTCCCTCCTCACACCCTCGCCAGAGGAAGAAGAGGGAAGGCCCGTGCGTGGCCCCAGGAATCAGCCTGCAGCCTCGCCACCCTCTGGAACCCCACAGGCCAAGGTGGAAGGGAAGGGAATAGTCACTAAGCTGAGCGAGGCACGGAGGCCAGAGAGACCATACCACTGGCCCAAGGCACAGAACAAGGGAGACAGGGGAGTTCCCTGACAGCCTGGTGGTTAGGATTCCAGGCTTTCACTGCCGTGGCCCGGGTTCAATCCCTGGTCGGGGAACTGAGATCCTGCAAGCCACACAGTGCAGCCAAAAAAAAGAACAAGGGAGACAGAAGCAGAGCGAGGCAGCAGCTCAGGGTTTCTGGTGCCCATCACCCGGCTCCAGGGCAGGACCACAGCCGGAACTTCCTTGAGAGCCTCTTGATCTTCAAAAAGCTGTACATCCATCACCTTCTCTCTACTCCCCTGTGTCATCTCCTGCTCTCCACCCTACGCTCTCTTGCAGGCCAGGGCATAAGTCACTGACCTGATAACTGAAGGAAATCAACCAGCCACCAATCTTCCAGGTAAGACTCTGATCTCCAGGGGCCTTTAGCAATCAAAGCCTTAAACTCAAAGGAATGACTAACTGTGGAACTCTGTGTGTGTCAGATCGGTGGACGGAAACCTTGCACTGGAGGGGCAGGGGGGGCAAAGGAACAAATGTTTCATCGATGTTGCCTCTCGCAGTATGGCCAGGCATGAGGGCACGAGCAGCCGCTCCTCATATCCAGAAGCCCAGTTTCCGGGGTGGCACGGGCCCGTGCCAAGGAAGGGCTGTGCTTGCTGTTGGGGTGCTGGCGACACTCAGCAGGGCAAGGCTCCAGACACAGCTGCCTGACGGGCAGAGCCGGTGTGCTGGGGCAGGTGGAGGGTCCTTGAGGCGGTACTTAGCTCATGGGGGTGTGGGAGGTGTGTCTCTCTTTATCAGCCATGGTAACAGTGAGCTGTGTGCTGGGCTGAGGGGGGGTGTCTTCCCGCCCACCAAGGTCAGCCGTGGGTGGGAGGGGAGCGCATCTCAGGTGTGGGCTCAGCCCTGGTTCTAAAAAGCTTTGTGCTCCCTATCTCAGCCAAGTGGCTGGTTGGCTGTGACTGTGACCAAGAGCTGGGCCTTCCTGAGTTTAGCTTCGTCCCCTGTGGACTGGAGGGGCTAAGGTCTAGGTTTTATGACCCACCATGACTCTTGCAACAAAACAATCAGGGTTAAGTTCAGGGGCGTTTGGGGAAAGCGTGGGGTAGTGAGTACTGGATAAGTCAGAGATGGCTTCCTAGAGATGGAGGCAGCAGAAGAAACCATATCCTCATCTGCTTCCACCAACTAGCTCACCAAATCCCCCAACCACCCTGTAAACAAGGCAGGACAGCATCTGCATGCCCATTTTATAGATAAGAAAACTAAGGGCCTTCCACACCAGCAAGGGCTGTGTGCTCTCTGCACTGCGCCACTGTACTCAAAGGACCAGAAGGCTTGGCTGGTGGGGAGACCAGCTGGGGCAAAAGCTTGTGGGTAAGAAGCAGTGTGGAGAGAAAGCTGAGTGTGTCCTGGGGGCGGGGCCGAGCCGAAACAGATTCCGGGGGCTCAGGGAGGGAAGGCTGGCACAGAGGCCCAGCCAGAGGGGGAAGGAGGCTCCAAGCCCAGGGAAGGCAGGAAGCCACGTCAGGATTCTGCCCATTCTTCAGCTCAGCAGGTTCCAAAAGCCCTAGAGTGAGGCTGAAGTCAGCTGGTGGATCCTTCAAAGGAAAGGATGGGCAGAAGTGCAGGGCCTGCCCTTGGGCCCAGAGCCAGGGCAGGGGTCAGGGAGAGGGCAGAAGAGGGCTAAACCACCCCAAGGGGAAGAACGCAGGCAGGACAGGAAGACTGTTGAGAAACAGAAGGTTCCTTACCTCAGCCTTAGCCTGGGCTGGTGGGAAAGGAGGGAGGGGTCAGAGAGCAAGGGCAGTCAGCCAACATAGTCAGTTAGGGAGAGCTAACAGGGGCCGGGCTGCCAGGGCCGCATTTCATCAGAAATCAGAGATGCCAAAGGAGGAGGATGATACTGACAACAATGATATCCCCACCCCCACACCGACCTAACCATTCCATAGCATTTACTATGTGCCGGGCACTTCTCTGAGCGTCAAGTGTATTAACTCATTCAATCATCACTGAACTCTTATAAGGTGGCTTCTCTTATTATGCCCATTTTACAGATGAGGGCAGCCAGACACAGAGAAGTTGAGTAACTTGCCCAAGATCACACAGCTAAGTGGTGGTGTGGAGGTTGACACTCAGGCAGACTGACTCTGGAATCTGTGTTTATAACACTGTGTTCCATAGATGAGCCCTTGGAAGCTTCTAGGCCAGCTTCTCCCAAACAAATGAGGAGACTGAGGCCCAGAGAGGGTGGAGCCTGGTCAGAGGCTGCTTGGCCAATGAATGCCCGAACTTCATCCACGACGCCCTAAAGACAGTGTGTGTAAGTAAGCGTGGGTGTGCAGGCCTGAGGCGGGGAGGGGACTAGGGATCTGGGGGTGTACCGCGGCACTGAGTGCTGACCAACGTACAAGTATCCCGTGGTCTCTGCCCAGAACAGAAGTGCTGTGCAGTCTGGGACAGGCTATAGAGAAGGGAGGATGTGCTGAGACCCTTCCTTACTATCCGACCAGCCAGGTTCCCACCCAACCTGCACAGGCAAAAAACACTCGTTTCTACCCCCCCTGGCTCCTCAGCTCAAGAACCCACCATGGGGGCTTCCCTGGTGGCGCAGTGGTTGAGAGTCCGCCTGCCGATGCAGGGCACGCGGGTTCATGT
>NW_006771376.1:1041232-1044975 GCF_000442215.2 Lipotes vexillifer
GCACCGTGATGAAGAGTGGCCCCCACTTGCCACAACTAGAGATAGCCCTTGCTCAGAAATGAAGACCCAAAGCAGCAAAAATAAATAAATTAAAAAAAAAAAAAAAAAAAAAAAGAACCCACCATGGGTCCCAACTGCCTGTCCCAGCAGGGCCCGACTCCTCTACCTGGCAGTCAAGGCCCACCCGTCTCTGCTCATCTCTGCCATGGCTGAGTCCCGCTTCTACCCTTTTGCTTGTGCTTTCCCTTTCCCTGACTGCCCTTTCCCCTTCTCTCTAGGCACGTGGTCTTACCTGTCCTTTAAGATCTAGCCTCAATCCCCCTGGCTTCACAAAGTGTTCCAGACTGCTCCAGCCCTCACAGCTCCGTCCTCCCTCTGACCTTGTGCTATACACCATCTGGCACACACTATCTTCTCTCAGATCACACTGTTTTGGTGGAATTTCACCTGGATTGTGGGATCCTGAAGGTGAAGGCCAGCCCTCCTCCTACTCCACGGTCCCTGGGCCAAGCCACGGCCAGGACTGGGCAAGAGCGGGAAGCTCAGAGCGCAAGGAGAAGCAGGACTGGGGTAGGTCAAACCCCATTGTCAGACGCGGAGACACCTTAGAACAGCTTCCTGGGCCACTGTTAGGGTGCCGAGCTTACCACAGTGACCTTCCTCCCTCACTAGGCTGGCCCAGAGCCCTGGGCCCAGAAGACAAAGAACACGAGCAGCAATCTGTGCCCCGTTCTGCCCCACCCCACGTCCCTGCCTCTCTCTCTAGCCTGGCTCTTCCCCCTCCCCAGGAAGTCTTCCCCAGTGGCACCACCCCACACTGACCCTTCCTGCTCTCACTTCCTGTCACAGTCCTTGGCTACGCAAAGTTCCTGACCTCCCCACGTGCCCTCTCTCGTCACAGGCCGCAGGCCCACCTCTCCAGGCACCAGCATGCCCTGCAAGGGCAAACCCAGGGCTTCTCCTCTTCCCTCCCCCAGAGGAGCAGAACACAGACCTAGGCACGGGGCAGGGACTGGCTGCCCTCCATCGTGAGGGCTGCCCCCAGGGGTGTGCTGGCTCAGAGCCCCAGCCCCTGACTGGAAGAAGGGGGTGCAGGAGGCACGACAGCATCAGCCTAATCCCAGGCTGCTGTGACGGTTAAACCCAGATTAGCCCACAGGCCATGACACAGATCATCCTGCCCCCGAGACCTGAGGCCCAGCTGCCCTGAGGAAAAGACCAGAAGAGTGCATGGAGCTGGCCCAAATCTAAGGTCCGGAAGGGAGGACGGTCGCGGCTGCTGGGGCTCCTGGGGGCAGACAGCACTGGGGCAGGGAGAGTCTGGGCTCAGCTGAACTGGCTGAGGAGGAAATGGGCACAGGGAGCCATAAGCCTGGGGACAGAGCATGAAGACAGACAGACAAGTGGAGGGAGGCCAAAAGCTAAGGCCAGGGCAGGCTCAGGCAGAAGACGTAGCCTGGTCCCAGCTCTGCCTGTCTCACTGAGTGATGCTGGGCCAGTCCCTGTCATCTCAGAGCTCAGTTTCCCCATCTGTAGAATGTTGGCCCAGCTGATCTCTGACATTTGTTTTCTGACATCAGGCTGTGTTAGAGTCATCCAACAAGGTTCCTTGGAGGAAGTGAGATAGAACTGGCAGAAAGGAGGAGGAGGGTGAGTTGGGTATATGGAGGGATGACCGGCAGGGCAATGACCTGCAGGGCAATGGCCTTGAGGCAGGAAAGCATGGGGAGCTGGGGAATGGTGAGGGAAGAACTGTAGGAGATCAGGTGGGCTGTGTGCTCCAGCTGGAATGCTCAGCACAGTGACCCAGAGGGATGCAGGGGCCTCGAGGAGGCCAGGGCACAGTCCTGAAGACACAGCAGGGCCCAGGCCAAGGTGGGGGTAGGGGTGGAACAAGAGGCTTGGAGGCTGACTAGACCATAGGGGGAAAGAAAGAGATGGATCAAACGGTCCCTCACTGCCTGGGCTGGCTAGGGAAGGGAGAAGTCCATGTTCTCTGATGGGGGTACCAAACAAGGGGCCACAGTCCCTGCTCTAGGAGGACCCCTTCCTCCCCCCCCTCCCCCCCGCCCCCACAAAAGAGGAAGCTTCCAGGGCAGCCAGGCCTTGCCAAAAAAGGAAACCAAGAAAAGGGGAAGCTTTCTGGCCCCAGAGCTGTCAACCAGAGCAGGGGAAGTATGGTCAGTCTCTTGTGACATAGCTAGACAGCACTGCAGTGGCTGAAATGGGACTGGGGGTAGAGGGTAGGACATCAGGTGAGGGCTGAGCTGTCAACTCCAGGGCCACCCACTCCTACCACTGCCCCCTGTAGGCTGTTGCGCCCCACCCCCCCAGGCTGAGCCTCAGCTTCCCACCTGCACATTAGGGGCCCTGGCCTGGCCCTCCTCCAAGAAGAGTGTCCAGCTCTCCCTGCTTCTCCCAAGTGCCCAGCCTGGGTAGTGATCCACCCCTGCTGAGGTGAAGGTTCCTGGAAGGGGAAGCTAAGCAGAGGAAGGCCATCTGCCCCTCCCACACCTGCAGGGCCCGGCTGATGCTGGGGGAGCTCCTCACCCCATGGAGAGTCTCTGCTGAGGACTGGACCTCCTCACCTGGAGAACTCCTGTGGTCAGGAGTCAGGCGGAAAGCCCTGGTGTCCCTGGACCCAGCCCCAGATTTCCATCAGGGAGCTGTGACACTGGGGAAGTCTTCCCTGCCTGCCATGGTCCTTCCTTCCTACTGCTGGGCTGGCTATGGAAGGTCAGGTGGCATAGCTCAGATATCCCTTCCTGCATGAAACCCTCCTGGAGCCCCCAGGCCCAGGCTGACTCAATGTCTCCCTCTTGGGGACCCCCACATAGCTCCTTTCCTCTCCTTGGTCCTAGTTGCAAGTTCTGGGGTCTGAAATCCTGTCACACCAGGATACTTCCTCCTGTCCCACCCCTCCCCAAGCTGGCTCCTATTCCTCTTGCCATCCTGACTTATCACCTCTTCCAGGAAGCCTTCTCTGACTGTGCAGACTGGGTTAGGTACCTCCTCGATCCCCACAGCTGCCTCTGTTACAGGCCCTGACACATTTCATTGTAACTGTAGGTTGACCTGCCTGTCTGTCTCCCCATCTACACAGAGAAGCCTATGGACACATCTAGTTTCTCATCCCTGGTCCCCAAGCCCAGGACCAGCACAAGGTTGGCCCCAGCAAATGATAAATTACTATGCCCACCCTTGAGGTCACAATCCAAATGAGCCATTTCCTCCAGCTGATCATCAGCCTTCGCTTATGAGAGAAAAAGAAAGGAAAGAACACGAAACTAAAGGATTTCCCTGACTTCCCAGATTTCAATTTCTCCTCACTGCTAGGGTTTGAACAGACCACTGCAGCCTCCACCTACCCCAGAGAGGCAAGGGATTAGTGCTCTGATAAGTATAAGCTCCTCCCTATACCTGCTTTGGAAATTTGAGGAAACTGAGGCTCAGGAAAAGGCAAGCACTTGCCCAGAGTCGCAAGGAAAATCAGCAGAGCTGGGTCCAGAACCGGGCTTCCAACTTCCCATCTCTTTCCTCCACACCGTGGTCATCTTGGGCCTGTGCCAGGATCTACCTCACCCCAGCCTGCTCTTAGAATCTTCACTATTCAGGACAGAGGGGCCACAGAGCTTGGCAGGAAACTCCTGGCGACATCACCAAGCATCTCTCCCATCTCTCCCAGCTTAGAAACCCCCCCCTCCTCCTGGGAATTGCTCCCCCACCCCGCCACCCTGTTCAGC
>NW_006771376.1:1044985-1045674 GCF_000442215.2 Lipotes vexillifer
TTCAGCAGGGGGAGTTCACCTTGAAGGTGATGAATACATCTAAGTTCCCAAGGGGGCAAGGATTTCCCCTGGAAATGGTGATGCTTGGAGAGCCCCAGCTGTGACCTCATCCCCTAGAGGAGGTAACAACAACCCCCTGCCCTGCGGAGCGGCCCCATAATGGCTCCCCCAGCAGCCACCAAGTCAACAATAACATCCTGTTGTTTAACTGACAAGGGTGAGGCCAGAACCAGCTGGATAAGTGGAGACTGGGCTCTGTTTCTTGCTGTGGACAAGCTGGCTCACCTCTGACCTTGGAGGTCAGGGCCTTCCTGGGCTTCTCCATCTCCTCCAAACAGGGATGGAATGGGAGAGGGGTATACAGCTTACTCAAGCATGCCAACCTCCTGCTCTTACCTTCAAACCACCCCCTCCAGTCCCTGCTGCAGGGAGGTCAGGCCCACAAAGTCACATCCTTGACTGACCCATGTGTCAGCGACAGCCCTTGGGGGACAACCTCCAGAGCCCTGGCAAGCTCTGAGGGTCAGAAAGAGGTACAGAGCTCAAGGGTACCTGGCAGGTCAGTACTAGCACATCCCTCTCTCTGTCCAGAGCTGTTCTGGGCCAGGCCTTCATCAGGCTATAGAGGCATCAACCGCCTGAGAAGGGCAGGCTGGGACCCTCCCAGAACTCTCTTATCTAATCTTTCC
>NW_006771376.1:1045684-1046625 GCF_000442215.2 Lipotes vexillifer
AATAGGTCCAAGCAGCAGAAAATAAATTATGGAGAAGATCCCTCCATACCCATTCCAGTCCCCACTCCTGTCCTGTCTTATAACCAAAAGCCCTGTCTAGGCCTCATGAGGAAGCAGCTCCAGAACCACCATTATCCTTGATCTAGTCATTCCTGGAGGCCACCATCCACAGCCGCTCAACCCACTGGTATACAGGGACCTAGGCCTACAGCAAGGGTCCTCCTCTCACCCTACTCCTTCGTTTGCCCCGCCCAAGCCCATTCCTGTCCGACTACCATGTGTCACTCCACAGGAACTAGGAGGCAGCTGTCAGCTAGGCATACCATTACCAGCTGGTGGTCCTGGGGGACAGGTGGATGGCAGGGTCTGTCTGGCCAGTGGGGTGCCTGGCACTGGTGAAGAAGACCACAGATGGCCCTTGGACAAGATAGGTGAGGGGCTGGCAGACCCCAGTGGGGGTCAATAGTGTATTACCAAGCAGAAGGCATGGCCAGTGTGGCTACAATAGTGAACTGTGTGCAGGGGAGAGAGCACTTTGGAAAGTGGGTAAGAGGACAGAAAACAGTTTTAAATAGCCTCAGGGTGGGGACTAAGTGCCCGAGATGGGGAGGCAGCATTAGGTGCTAAGAGGTGGGTGTGCATTAAGTATGTGTGTGGAAGGGTATCTTGGGAAGATGGGGGATGTGGACAAGCAGAGCCAAATGCAAACGTTTGGCGCAGAGGGAGATTCCAGAACACTCAGATGTGGCCATTCATCTGCTTCAGAGTGTACAAATGCCGTGCTGTCCAAGACAGCTAAGGGGACTGAGGCAAGGCAAAGATGCTGGGAAGGCAGAGGAAGCTCAGACTGGAGCTAATATGACTGAGGGGTGTGTAGGTGTCCACCATGAGTAGATAGATGGCCAGAGGTCCAGATGCCCTGCTCCACTTCCACCAGGAAT
>NW_006771376.1:1046635-1059263 GCF_000442215.2 Lipotes vexillifer
ATGCCTCTCTGGCTGAGTAGCAGAGCTGGCCCCCAGAGTACCCTCTTCATGGCCAAAAAATTGCCTAAATCTTTCTCCACTTCCTAACCCAGAACAAGCACTGGTCCTGTGCCAGATCAGAGCCCCCTGACTGCACTGTGAGCTCACACAATGCAGAGTGACCTTGGGCAAGTCACATCCCCTCCACTGCAGCCGCAGTTCGGGCCACTCGCTTTTTGAGCGTTTTTTTTTTTTTCCTTCTTTCTCTGCTAAGAATACCTGCCCCAGATAATGCTCAGGCTCTGGCAATCCCTGCAAACCGCCTCAGGCATCAAAGGGCTCCCGGAGGGGCCAGATCCCCCCACCCCCCACTGCAAGGCCACCACCACCACAGGGGGGCCCAGCGCCGCCAAATTTGGGGACAGAGCCCAGTCAGCCTGGAGGTGGGGAAGCATATGTGTGCATTGCAGGGGAGGGGAGCTCAGCCCCTCGCGGCAGAAAAACCTCAAAACCCACCCAGCCGGCTTTCTGACCCATCGTACAGTGTGGTCTAAACTGAGGCGCCCCTGGGGGAGACCCCGGTCCCCCAAGTTCACATAACCACCAGGGCCTAAAAGCTGCAGCCCTTCCCCAGATCCTCTGCCTGGGGGTCCCAATGGCCGCGCCCCACCCAACGGGCACTGCCCCCCACGCTGGCGCCGATTCCTGGTGACAACTGCCACGTGCGGACAAGGAGGGAGCGGCCGGTCCCGGCACTGCAGAGGCAGCGCCCCGGTGCCTGAAGCCTCCGCACCGCACCACGTCCCGGCTCACCACTGGGTGCCCACCCCCTTTACCCGGCCTGCGCTCGGGGCCGAGGCGGGGGCGGGGGGCAGGCAGCGGGGTCTTTGTTCCCGCAGCCGGAGCGCGGCGGCGGCGGCGGCGGCAAAGGGTCCGCGCCCCCCTTGCCGGCCCAGCCTGCGCCCCGCGCTACAGCGGAGCCCGCAGCTCAGGCAGACAGGAGCTGGGTGGGGGTCCCAGCGGGAGAAAGGATCCCACACAGAGGCCCCACCGCTGGAGGACCAGGAGCGCCTCGGGGCCGAGAGAGGGGCCCTCTCCCTTCCCCCTGCGCCCGAGCGCTGCGGCTCCCGGCTGCGGGCGGACTTGGAGTGACTTAGCCGGGTCTCCAGCCCCCGCGGCTCTCTCGCCGCAGCGTTACTGCCCGCTCCAGTGTAGCAGCGCGCACATTCACACACTCACCCAGACCCACACGCTATCCGCGGGGACAGCCCAGGACCCGCAGAGCCGCGCGCACGCACTCCCTCCGGTGCCGCACACTCCGCACCCGCGCCGCGCGGCATCGGATCCCGCGCCCCGCCGCTCGCGCGGCGCCACCTACCTTTCCAGACAGCGGAGATGCGGGGTCCATTCCTCGGGTGGCCTTGGGAGGCGGCGACCGTCCAGAGCAGCAGCAGCAGCCGCAGCGGGAGCCCGGACCGAGCCAACGGACTGGGAACGCGGGCGCGCGGGGCGCCGAGGGAGGCGCATCCGGGCGGAGGCGGTGTCATCCCGAAGCCCGGGAGCGACAGCGGAGAGCAGCAGAGACTGAGCCAGCGCCCGACAGCAGGCAGAATCAAGCGCGAGGAGGCGGAGTCAAACGCCTGACCCCACCCCGCCCCTCCCCCCGCCCCTCGCAGCCTTTCTCGCCTCCCGGCTGGCCAAGGCGGGCGCAGTGACTGCCGCCCGGGGAACCTTCATCACCTCTTCCTGGGCAACTCCACGGGGAGAACCCGGGTGGGCGGGAAGCAAGGCAGACTTGTGGTCTTCTGTGATCGGCTCCAGGTCCTGTCCCCTCTCAGGGCCTTAGATTCACTCCCCCCACCCCATAAAGGAATTGGCCTAGAAGTCAGGCAGGACCTCTCCTGAGGGCACAGCCTCGCTAGTGGTCAGTTAAGTGTTTGGACCCTAAAGGCTGTAGTGCTCAGAGGATGGACTGGCCTGAGTGGATAACAGCTCCTCTGAGCCCATAAGCAGGAGCAAGATGCTTTTCCCTAAAGAGGGGGGTGGGTTTCAGGCATAGGGTCAGTAACCTGTGGGGAGCACTCAGAGCCCCATCCTTGCTCTGCTGTGAGAACACGGAATTTTCATCTTGGCCTGGCTGCCTCCCCTCCTTTCTCCTCCCTTCCCCAGCCAGCAGCAGCCTTCTGGGCTACCTCCCCCCCAGCCAGCTGGTGTATGCTCAGAAAATCCAAACTCATTTCCATGTGAGTGGAGGGGGATATAATTAAGAGGTCCCCTTCCCCAAGTAGAAAGAGAGGGGAGCATCCTGCATGCCCAGGACTCACTGTTGGGGAGGCAGAATCAGACCAGCTTTAAGGGGGAGCTCTGCCCGCAAGAGGCATAGGGCTCAGCTGTGCAGGTAACCTGATGACCTGGTGGTGACCCCTGGCAGGGTCCGGCCCAGTCCCTCTGCAGTCATCTGAACAGCCCCAGGAAGCTCTGCCGTCAGCTCATCTTTTCAGAGCCACGTGTTTGCCCTTTGTAAAGAAGTCTCCTTTCCCTCAAACCAGAGAGGGTCCAGACCCTCCATCTCTGTTTCAGCCCAAGGTAACCATGGATGGGAAATCCACTTATCCAGTGCTTACTGGATGTCTATCCCCAGGTGGACTGCACGGAGCGAAGACAGGTTGAGGAGGAAGGAGCAGAGGTGCATTGGGGCCTCCAAGACACACACACCTAGCTGCACTCGATTCACATACTGCAGACACCACCAAAGACAGGGAACAGGCTGCCCTGGCCCCAGCCCCAGCTCCAGCCCTCTGTCCAGCTCCACAGCCAAAAAAAGGTTATCACCGGGAAGTTCTGCCTTACCATTCCATATTTTGTTTCCAGCTAACCCTTCTTTCTTCCCTAAGTTGCTCCTAAGATACCCCAACAAGCCAAAAGGTGAAATCAGGATCCCTCCAGAGATAGTGCAGGACTAGGTTCCTGGCCTGCTGGGTAGGGCCAACAGCTTCATGATGCCCAGAGGTACACTGCCACAAAGAGAGGGAGGCTGTGGACAGTCGAACGGCCCCTCCACAGTCCTATACCCAAGCCTGTGGCCCTGAAGCCAGCAGCACGTCCTGGCCCAGGCTGGCCTCCAAGACTGACACTCTGTTTCCAGCCTCATCTGCTGAACTTTATGACCCCCAGTGTCTGCCCTCTCTGCAAGATAAGCAAATTAAGAAATTGCCTGCCCTGCCTTTAAGAACTGAGAATTCAGAATTGATGATAACACTGCCCACGTGCACAGCAACTCACAACACACAACCCACTTCCACCTGCGTTCTCCCTGCCAGTCCTACATTCTCTCCCTTAGTGAGCGAGAGAGCACATCCCTATATTAGAGAAGGAAACTGAGGCACAGGGAGGGAGAGAGATCTCCCCAAGCTCAGCTGATGGAGCCATGATGGGAACCTGGGTTTTCTGACTCCAATAGCAATAGCTAATGCTGAGGTTACTATGTGCCGTGAACGTTTCATAGCTTCGTTTTAATTCATTTCATCTTCGCAAGCTTAAGAGGTAGGTACTATTATTTGGCTCCTTTTGCAAACATGGAAACCAAGGAACAGAGAGGGGATGAGATGTGCCCAAGGTCACACAGCTCATTAGTGAAGGGCTGGGACTGAAGCCCAGGCAGTCTCTCTGGGGCCCACACCCTTATCTTCTATAATGCTCTCAATGCATTGCACCCTTCCGCTACTGCCTCCTGTGTGTGGCTGGATCCAAACGAGCCTCAGAAAGACCCAGACAGAGGCCCAGGTTACCAGGTGCTGAACAGGAGGGCAGGTCAGGGGCTGGGCTCAGCCTCCCAAGAAACAGGGCAGCAGATGGAAACTGGGGCAGGTGCCAGGGAATTTTTTTCCAGGCTGGGGTGAGGGTGAGGGGGTAGTGCTGAAGACTGTCCCACCTCATGTTACAGGGAGGGCCTCTGGCTGGGCTCCTCCATCTTCATCTCAGTACCTGCTTCACCCCAATGGACACCCCAAGCCAGCCAATCTAAGGGCAAAGGGCCAGCACCAGATGGCAGCCCACTCCTGGTTGGCTACAGGCAGCCAGGCGAGGTGAGAAGCGAGCCCGTGAAAGTGATTTGGGACAGTAACTCTATAGTAGAAGAGTGCAGCTAGAGTAAGGGCATGAAAGAGAACGGGTACCCAGGGTGGGGAGAGCACAGGGCCAGTGTTTGGCGTGGACTTGCCTGCCTCAGGTAGCGCGGGGAAATCAAACCAGAATGGTGTAGGTGGTGACAGGAGCCTGCCTTCTTCACTGGGGCCCAAGGCTGGCTTTTGGGCCTGAACCAAGGAGAGGGCCACAATCCACACTCAGAGTCAATGATGGGAAATGGATGGGAAATGGATCAGCAGAGGAAGCAACAGATGTGGATGCTGACAGGTCTGAGGGGGAGGCACATTCCTGCCTTCCCCTTCCCTGCCACTCCACATGGGGGGAATAGCGGGAGGAGGCTGTGAGAAAGAAATGATGCGGGGTCTTCTATCTAGGAGAAACCTACCTTGTAGAGGTCTTCCCTGTGGGCAGTGGAGGCACAGCCAAATCCAAGAAGCCCCCTGGGGAGTCAGAGAAATGGACACACATAGACCTGAGGTCCCAAAGCCGCAAGAGGCCCTGGAAGCCTTCCCCAGCCTTCCAAGTAAGGCCTTTTAGGGCCATACTCAGAGCATTCCTCACACTCCAGGCTTCCTCTGACCCATCCTCAGCCCTGATCCCATGGCTACACCTGGTCTTCAAAGGAGTGACCCACCCCTAACAAGAGGCCTGTGGGAGGTCTAAGGAGCCCAAGCCCACGACAGCCCCTTCATGAAGCCTCAGAGCTTGGTGCCCACCGAGGACCTGCAGCTACTAATAATAGCCAACTCTTCCTGTCCCCCCATCACTACCACCACCCATTGCAGGGGCAGAGAGACCAGGGTGATCTGTCTACAGGGCAGCTGTAGACAGCTCCAGCCCTGGGGGCCATGGGAAAGTACACTCAGTATGACAGACAGCTGATTTTTCAAGAGAAGCTAAAAATGAGTTTTTGTTGAAACTCCCAATTTTAAAATATTTGAAAATAATTCAAAATTAAGATATTGATGGTCATGTAGGCCACATCTGGGAATTCCAACTTACTGTGCGCTCATGGTGTGTAGGCCCCTGTCTCACAGGCACAGGCATGGTCATAATAGCCTCAGCTACCACTGGACTTGGCCCCAACTCTTGAAAGACCATGTCAGGGCTCAGGGCTGGACCAAGCGAGGCACGCAGAGGAAACCTCCTCGGCTCATACAGACACTAATACCACATCTCACCCTTCCCTCAGTGGTCTGCCCACCCCTAAACCTCTGACAGGATGTCCCCTCTAGTGCCTGCCCCTCCCCTCCTACCCCAGGCGGCCTCTTCCTTCTAGGCCAGCTCACAGCCACCCTAAATAAAGAACTTCTCAGAACTGCTACCACCTTTCTTAGCTCTGAGGGTCAATACACCCCAGCAGCATCCCATTCCTGGATCTCTGTTCTCTGTCCTAGTCATTCTAGATGCATTTTTATTTGACTGGCCCTACCCTAAACTGCTAAGATCGGAGTCTGGCCAGCCAAGTTGAGAGACATAAAGTAAAACTCCACAGGGGGATATTCAGTGATGAACAGGAGACTAGCAGAAGAGAGACCTTTTCTCCTTCTGTCAGGGCACTCAGCTCACTCCAAAACATGGTAAGTCCTCCCATGGCTTCCAAGGGCAGCCCGGTATCCCTAGCCCCAAAACTCTGCCCATATGTCACTGGGCTTGTGGCGGGAGTGCCACCTGGTGGCCACTTAAGAACAGAGTCTTAGCAGAGACCAAGTGTGTAGGTAACACAGTTGACCCCTGAACAACATGGGTTTGAACTGCATGGGTCCATTTACACGTGGATTTTTTTTTTAATAGAAACTACAGTGTTACACAGTCCTATGCCCGGTCAGTTGAGTCCTCGTATGCAGAACAGTAGTTTCCGAGGGCAGACTGTAAGTTATACGTGGGTTTTCGACTGCACAGAGGGTCGGCACCACTAACCCCGCTTGTTGAGGGTCAACTATATACACTCCCAAGACTTTCTGGAGGCAAACTCCTCCCTCCACTCCACCCTACTCCCTCTCCTGCCCGCCCCCCTCAAAATCCATCTCTGAGCCTCCATTCTCAGTGCCCAAGGCCTGAGGCAGAGCAGGATCTTGTGGGAGTCATGCGGAACCCATCAAGACTAACAAAGTCTCCTGACCAGACATGGCTGGCCAAAGATCAAGCCCCAGCCTGACCACTGACCCAAGTTAAGCAAGACCCTACCCCAGGCCAGGCCTCCATTTCTTTGTTTACAAAATGAGAAAAAAGGAGCTAAATGAGCAGTTCTTCTATGTCCTATCTGGACCAGAGTAGACAAAGCTTTCTCATTCTATCTTTCCTTCTTGTTTGTAGGCTGAAATAAACATGCTTTTAAATCTCTGGAGGATGGAAGGCGTCACAGGACCCACCCAATTCTGATGTGATCCTTGGGCCTGCTGGGGCCACCTGAGTGAGGCAAAGAAATGCATGCAGACATGTGGTCTCCCACAAACAGTTCACTTTCTTTCACGGATACCGTGATCCAAGAATCCCAATTCTTGGGGCCAGGAGTAACTCTCAGAGGTCATTCAGTCCAACCTGCGAGCCCCTCAAACAGCCCTTTTGGACGTCATGCAGCCTCTGCCAACATACCTCCAGTGGCGATGAGCTTAGCCACAAGGCAGCCTTGCCCCTCTTGTTTAGCTCTGACACAAAGTCTTCTTCCCCAGTGGAAAACTTCTACCCATCCGTCCTAAATCTATCCTCCAAGGCTACACAGACCACGTCTAATCCCTCTTCCTGGAATAGAGCCCTTCAGGGATTTCAACACAGAAGTCATGACCTTCTAAATCTACTTCTTTTTCAGGGTAAATAATCCCAGTTCCAACTAGGTCCCTCGTGGGGCTTTGCTTGGTCTCTCTAATCCTGGTTGGTTCCTAGGACACCATCAGCCAGTCATTTAACAAACTTCCACTGAGACTGTCCTAGGTGCTAGGCAGTCTGGTTTATGACCATCTCCTTCAAAGGTCGGTGTCAGATCAGAACACAGCACTTAGAAGAGAGGTGGAGGAGTAAAGGGCTGGAAAGACTTCTTCGCTCCTATTACAGCCCCTCCAAAGGCACTGCCTCCTTGGGCTGAGACACCAGGTTGTTAAATCCTGTTGATCTTAGCCTAGGTTCATCCTTGAGCCATTCCCATCTATCAGCAGTGGCTTTCTGAGATACTGGCTGAGAAAGATTGAGTGTGAATCTGGGTTCAAGAGGGGAAGAAATGAGACCCCATCCTGCAGAAGAGCAGATGGTTTTCTAGTCCCCACCACAGGACCTCAGTGTCCCTGTTCCTGTCCCTCTTGCTAGGGATGCCTAACTGTCAGGATCCTGACTCTTTCGGTCACCTAGAACATTCACCAGTCCAGCTCTGAGTGCCTTGGCATCTCAGATATACACGTTGTCAACATCCACTTATATAAATTGAGGGAAAAAATCAAACAGGACACAACTGAGGCTCCAAGAGGTTAGGTTCTCTGTGGAAAAGAGACCTACAGCTCAGTCAGTCTGACTTAGAAGCCTGATTTCCCTCCAGGACTCAAGCTGCCACTTCCAGGAAGGATGAGTGGTGAACAGACCCTCAGTCCCTCTGAGTAGCTTCCGACCTGCCAGCCAGGCACAAGGTCCCAGGTGGGTGCACTGATGGAATTGTGCTGATACAATCCCACCCAAGTCCTAGAAAGACCAGTTTCCCAGCACAGTCACATCCGGTTAACAGGAAGCACTCATCTGTAAATGGGGATAATGTCTACTTTTCAGGGTTGTTATGAGGATCAACTGAGATGGCATACTGATGCCTAGCTCAATGACTGGCACAGAGAGGGTGCTTGATAAGTGAGCACCATTGCACTGCATTGCTGTGAGCTGCTTTTGCCAAGGTAGAATAGGGCAGTGCCTGGGTCTCTGCAAAAAGCATTTCAAGCATAGAGGAGGCCGAATTCTGTCACCAGCAACTGCAGAGGCTACAGGAGCCAAACGCAGCTGAGCCCAGGGAAACCAGGGGCACAGCCAAGCTGACCCGACCCCAGCCCAGGGCCAGAAGGGGTTTGCAGAGGCTGGGTAAGCAGATAGAAGGAAGCCTAAACACCCCCACCCCCACCCCCACCAAACATTCACTGCCAAAGTCTGTGGCAGAGGCAACAAGAGGCCACCTCAGGGTAGGACTCAGAGCTTGGTCGGGGGCCCAGGCCATATGGGGCTGAGGCAAGGAGCAGAACCAGGGCCCATGTGCCCAGCAAGCTGTGCCAGCCCAGCCCATGCCAGCCCAGCCAAATTTGAGTTATATCAGGAGAAGGGATCTGTTCAGAAAACTCACCCATCTCTGCGTATTTGCATATTCTATTTTGGGGTCTCTTCCTTTTTTTTCCCCTTAGCTTCCTAGAAAAGTTCTCGTGATCAATTCCAACTTCACCTCTGCTGAACTGCAAAAGCTCACCCTCAATGCCATCTCCCCTCCAACTGCCCTCTGACTGGAAAGGTACTCCAGAGTTCTCTGCCCTCCCTGCCTCCACTGCTCCCACCTATTCAAGGCCTCAACCCCTGCAACTGAGCTCTGTGATACGTCCCCAAGGTCACCATGGCTAAAGGAGTCAAGTCAAAGGTCAGCCCCTGGGTTACGACGTTTCTCTGTGGCATTCCACACCATGGACCATGCCCTGATGTCCAGTTCTCTGCACTCCGTCAGCTCTGGTGACCTCTGCTCTCGCCTTCCCAGAGACAGCACATCTCCCCCTTCCAAGCCCATGCCCATCAGGCACTATCTCCTAGAAAGTCTAACTCCTTAGTGGGCATCCCTTTTCCTCTACCTTTCCCCGGAAAGTTGGATTCCCTTTGCACTTGACACAGGCCCAGCCTTCAACTTGAAACTTCCTGATCATTATCTCCAACCTAGAAACTTCCACCTGTCTACAAGACATCCCCACCTGGCCATCCCATGGCACCTCAAGCTCAGTATCTCCAAAACTGGTCTTGTACTCCAGATCCCACCCCCACTCCCTCATTCTTGCTGCACCACCATCTGCCCACTCACATCCTGCCTGCCCCCCAGATCGGGTCCTTCACATCTCACCTCCCTCTCCTCCTCCCAGCTCCCCCACTGCAGCTCTAGTCGAGACCCCCACTGTGTCCCATCCGGAAGCAATGGGCCTCCTAGCTGGTCTCCCACTCCCAATCTCACTTCCCACAAATCCAGCCTCCACGCAGCTGTCAGATTCTCTCACACACGAGTCTGGTCCTCCACTGCCCTGCCTAGAGCCATCCAAGGGGTGCTCTTTGCCTTCAGGATGAAGCCCAAGCTTCTCAGCCTGATGAGACCCACACACCACCTCCCACTTCTCCACACTCAGAAGCCACAGGCAGCAGCGGGAAGGGTGCCGCCTCTGGAGTCAGACAGACCTGAGTTTTCAAGGCCGATTTGCCCACTGTCCCACCATGAGACTGTGCACAGATGATCTCACCTCTCCTCCTTGGTGTCTCCATCGGATAAATGGAGCTAATCATAACACACTCACCTTTCCCAAGATGTGCTATCAACACTAACCCCTGAAGTCTCCCCGCCCCCCACTCCTCTCCTCGCCAGCTGCCACACTGTCAGTTCTAAGAGGATCACAGCTTCCTCGCTGGTCTCCCCTCCTCAAGCTCACCCCACTCCCCATCTATTCACACACAGCAGCCAGCTACCTTTCTAAGATGCAAGCCTGACTCTCTCCCCTGATTCAAATTCTCCTGTGACTTCCCACTGTCCTTAGGATAAGTCCAAACTCCTTGCATAGCTGAAAGTGACCTAGCCTCTGTCTACCTTGAAGTCCACCCTCACATACAGGGCTCCAGGAGCTGCCAGCCCCCTCTGCACGTACACCTCCCTGCCCAATTCCTCCTCACCTGCTGCAGGTCTCAAGTCAGACGCCACCTTCTCCAAGCAGCTCTCCCTCACACACAGCCCCACCCGAACCCAAGTGAGCGCCCCTTCCTATGAGCTCCAAGCCCACAGGACCCGCCTGGCCCACACTCATCAGGCTTTAGTGTAAACATCTGTTGGTCTGTCTTCCCAATGGCATGGCTCTGTGAGAGCAAGGGCCTTGTCATATTTACCTGGCACGAGGCAGAGACTGAATGAATGTTTGTTGAAAGGGTAAAGCAGACAATGGCAAGGAAGGAGTCCTTGGCCCATGGAAAGCCCCAGGCTCGGTGGAGGAACTTACCAGACTCAACATATATTATTTAAAACATGGCTACAGGAAGCAAAGCCAACATGACAAGACCCTGGAGGAAAAAGCTGACAAAGAAGGGAAAGGGAAATCGTGGGGACAGTTCAATTCTGGGAAACAGTATACTGGTATTTGGGCGTCAGTTCCAGGGACACGGCAAGGTTACCCAAGAGTTTCGCAGCATAATGGGCCAGGGGAGTTAAGGAGCCCCAGCACCCTGGGGGCAGGGTGCAAGTTGCCACAGAATGGAAATCAGCTCTAGGCAGGCTGTATCACGGGGACGGGAAGGGCTGTGTCAGCCCCATTTGACCACAGCAGGCCTGTGAGGATGGAACTGGCCTTTGTTTCCATCACAAACCAGAGACATCAGGTTCAAAGACAGAGCTTCCAGGTCTTTGCTCCTGACCACGAAGAGGCAGCTGGGTTCCAGGCAGACCACTGAGGCACAAAGAGACCTGGCACCGAGAAGCCTGGTGAGCTCTGAGTCTTTTCAGCCAATTCAAACACCCCTCAACGTTAACTCTAGGACAGAGAGGGAAATGTGGAGACTTCACATTTTCTGGCAGGCCACTATTCCAGATATGGCCTGCAGTTCAGGCCATATCTGGAATAGTGGGGCCTCCCAAGTACCTCTCTTTAAGAGTATCACTGATAGATTGGTGGTCATCCAGAGAGAGAAACAGGATGTGCTGGGGACCAAAACCAGGAGGACAGGTCAAAGGGCAAATGAATTGCTACCACTCTCCTGAACTCATGGAGCCCAGCTCACCAGAGCAGAGGGAGCAGGCCTGTTCTGTGTGGTCCCTAAAGACAGAAAGGGGGCCAAGGGGTAAACGCTCTGGGGAACAGAGTAGGCCGTCCTTATCAGTGGTAAAACTGTTGTCCCAGGGGGTGACAAGCAGAAGACGAATGACCGTGATTGTGGATGCTGTGGATGAAACCTCTGGCAAACGGACACAGCAGGAGCAGACCTCTGAGCAACTTCCCACCGAGACACCAGCTGAAGGATTTTTTTCCTGACAAAGCAGTCAAAGCACATGAAACCCACTCGCTCAACTTGGACATGTCTGCGACGTGCCAGGGAACACTGTGCCAGGGGAATGAGAGCTTGGGCAGATGGAGCAGCAGCTTGGGGGTTCGTGCCCTCTCTTCAGTATGAAAGCTGGGCCCTGTTTGTGTTGGTGTTTAGTACTGTTATTTAACTGCTCTTGTATTTACACCTTCAAGAGAGAGAAGAGGGCTCTGCCTCCTGGCATGGCTCTGAGGCCTGGATTCTGGCATCATTACGGAACAGGCATCAAAGAGTGCCTGGTGAGACTAGGCCAGGGGAGGGACAAGGAATCTTTTGAAAGCCTGTGGGAGAAGGAGCGATGTGGAGGGTGAGCTTCCCCGACCTGCTGCCCCAGAAGTCCACCTGGCCCCTCCTGAGACCGGTCACCTCAGAAGCACAGCCTCTTCTGGCCACAGCTGTAACACAGCAGCCACATGGAGACTGGGCAGCAGTCCTTGGGCACATCCTGAGGATGCCACACCCAAAGCACCAAAGGCTCTGGGGGCTACTACTGGAAACTTCTGAAAAAAAACCAGTGTGGGCATCATGCAGCATCTCAGGATGTGGATCTAAAATTCTCCACCCAGGGCCCAGAAGCAGGGACCAGCTGTGCTCCCTGATGCCACGGCACCAAAACCTGCACACCATGCTTGCCCCACTGCCTCTACCAGCTCAGATCAGCCAGAAAGGCCAAGCACTGGGCAAAGCAGAAGGTCGACCATCAGGTGTATTGGGGAGAGGAGGGATGGGGCACCTTCAAGAGTGCTTCCCATGGGCAGCGGCCTTGGCAGTTTGCTGGGGGCTCAGGAGGAGCAGGGAGTTCATGGGGCTCCTCCGGCAAAGATGAGCTCCAGGGCCGCTTGGATGTCCCCCCCAGTGGCTTGCAGGGCCCGCAGGCTCAGCTCATCATCCTGGATGCCCATGTCACGCAGTTGCTGCAGCTGGGGTTGCCACTGGCTCTGCAGAAAGACAGGACAGGCAGAAGCTGTTAGTTAGGCTCCTACAGTGACTTGCTTATGTCTGTCCTTTCAGGGGGAGAGAGAAAGGGGGGTTCCCCCAGTAAAGTTGCTGATGTGAAGTTCCATACAACACAGCGCTTCTAGGAGAACTACAAGAGAGGCCTGAGGGTTTAGAGAACAAGTTACAGTAAAAGTCTTTCCAATAAAAAGAGGGAAATGTAACATAAGGATCAAAAGAGAAATCACAAAGTACTCAATGTCTAAATTTCTTTCTTTTTTTTTTTTTTTTTTTTTGT
>NW_006771376.1:1059561-1074915 GCF_000442215.2 Lipotes vexillifer
AAAAAAAAAAAAAAAAAAAAGAAAGTGAGATAAATCATAGCTACATTAGGACCATATAGCTAAGACTCATGGCCTGATTAACTTTCACCAGAGTTTTCTGATAATGATACCAGGAAGAAAATAAGGATTATTATTTTCTGAGGGGACTTCCCTGGTGGTCCAGTGGTTAAGAATCTGCCTTCCAATGCAGTGGACACAAGTTCTATTCCTGGTCGGGGAACTAAGATCCCACAGGCCGCGGGGCAACAAAGCTCGCGTGCCAGCACAGCCAAAATTACAAAAAAAAAAATTACTTTTCTGAGAGTGATAAATCTGGCTGAGAATTTAGGTATAGGATGAGACATTAAGCCAAGCTTCATTATTAACCCCATCAACAATATCCAGAGTGTGGCAGACACCATGATTTCAAACTAGTCTCAGGGGTGGAATGTCGTCATAGGTGGACTGACATAGGCCATTTCTAAGGTTGGCTGCCTCTGCCTGGACAACATGCCCCCTCGACCAAACACCCCTTCCCTGCCTGGCTAACCTCTAACTAATTCTTTGACAGTCAGTCCAAACACCCCTTCCTCAGAAAAGGTTTCCCTGACCTAGGCCCTCACCTCAAGCCTCGGCTGGGCTTCTCGCCCTGTTGCTCCCTCACTGCAGTAACTGCCTGGCACCCCTCCATGGCAGGGATGAGCACTGGCTCGTCTCTACCCCAGGAGCTGGACCCAGGCCCGGTATATACACGCTCAAGGCTCAGTCACCGCTCACAGAATGGATGAGTTGTCTCTTCAATTAAAACTGCCACAAGTATTCAAGCCAGGTGGTCAGCGGAGCCAGGCCGTGGTCACTGGGTGCGGGAGTGGAAGCCACAGGGACAACTGCCCTTGCTGGGAGCATCCTCTCCTGTCACACTGCCACGCCCCAGCTGTTCCTGGAGCAAAGCAGGCCAAGTGGGAAGGGCCTCCAGAGAGCAGAAGAAAGCTCAGTGTCCAAAGTAACTAAGAAGCCATGTGAACATCAGCAGTGGGGAAGACTGACCTGAAGGCTGGGCTGCCCGGAGGCCTGCAGCGCATGCTGTAGAGCTTGGCTGAAGAGATCATTGGTGATGGGCGTCCCTGACTGGACGCCGGATGACACCGGGGAGGTCCCTGAGGAATGGGCCTAGAGACAAACCAGGGTCAGCGCCACGCTCAGAGACACCTCAGTCTCCCAGCACATACCCACTGCTGTCACATCACCCCAGGGTGGCCTGGGTGCCCCACGACTGCCTCCCAGCAGGGGCCTGCACGAGACAACCACACAGAGGTACCCAAAAGCTCTCTATGTGGGAGGGAAAGGTTCTGTTGCTCCAGGGAGATGGAATGGAGCCCCCGACCTAGCCTAGGACCCAGCACTGGAAGAGATGGCCTTGGAAGCTGGAGTGACCGTCACCAGGAATGCTTAAGCCTGTGATGTCTGGCCACTTTCAGGGACAAGTAAGGGTGTATTATGTGACGGAAGGTTCTTCCAAAGTGCTGGCCGGAGTTAATCAGGCCCGTGATGAACCCCAGACTTCTCAGCCCTAAAGGCTGGTGACGGGAGGTCGCCTGAGCTGCAGCGGGAAACCCACCAGGGCTCCAGGTAGAGTTCGGCTCAAAGCAGATCCAGCACCAGGATCAGCAAAGGTAAATCCATTCTACCACTGGGACCTTCTCCCTTAGGGGCCTGGTCTTGATCTTCCCGCCCTCTCTCCATACCTGGGTACCAGGAGTTGGCGTGTGAGAGCTGCTCTCCGGAGTGCTGGCCAGGGCCAGGGCGGTGGCCAGCTCGCTCTGGGTGATAGGCCGGGGCCCGGCAGCTCCACTGTACCCCAGGGAAGCTGGGCGGGAGCTGGATGTGCTGCTCGAGGGCGTGGACCTGGCACTCTGAACGAGAGAGGCACCAAGAATCAGGGAAGCAGCCCTGTGACGTTCTCAGATGAAGCCCACCCCCGTTCCAGGAACAGTTCTCGGGGAACCTCCGCAAGCTGCCAGGTTCAGACAGCAACAGTATGACATAGCTGGGTCACCAAAGGGCCTCCGATCACCTCCCAGCTGGGGCGTGCCAGGTCCCAGGGAGGGGTGCATCCCCAGCACCAACTCCCCCAAATGGCAGGCAGCCAGGCCACTTACTGGGTGAAAGTCATCCTCATCATCAGAGAGCCCTTCAAACAGGAAGCCACCTGGAGGAGGGAGAACAGATTTCAGGAGGAAGACAGAGGCGCAGCTCCAGAATCTCAGCTCTAGTTACTCTCCAAATTCATATTTTCATCTCTCCCCTTGGAAAATTACAGGACAGATGCACTCCTTGACTCAAATTGAGAGTTCCCAAGGAACGCCCTCTGCCAGCACTATACATAGCTGCTGAGTAAAGCAAACCCCTGGACCACTGCCCGCTCCCGAGGGGCCCTGCGTTCCACTGTCCTGTGGCTCACCTGGCATATCCCGGTACGAGCTGGAGGGCATGCCCCGGGAAGAGGAGTCGGCCCCCGGCAGCGGGGTGCTGCCTGCCACCGAGTGCAGAACCAAGACAATGGCATTGACCAGAGCCGGGTGAGCAGGCACTAACCTGAGATGGGGCAGGAAGAAAGCCAAGTGTGACTAAGAAGGAAAGAGCACCCTTGGCCATGACAGGAATTCTGGGTGCCCCTAACAACAATCAAGTCACCCACGCCTGCCCTTCAATTTCCCAGTCTTCAGCACCTCCCTCCAGTCGGCTTGTGCTCCTGCTGCTCTGTCCCCAGGAACAGCAAGGCCTTCACCCTCTGGCCCCCCTGCAGATGCTTCACCTTCCCCCTGGCAATGCATGATGGGACATGCACAGCCCAGGAGGCTCAGGGGTCAGTTTCTGGTCTGGACTCCACCACTGCTTCCCTGGGCAATCTTTGACAGGTCCCTTCTCTTTCAGGCTTTGGCTATTTTCTTCACTTGCAAATAAGGGGACACAACCTCTACTATCCCTTCCAGCTCTAAAATTTTGGGATGTATGCACCTGTTTCTTTCCCAGCTTAAAATTCTTCAAAGGCTCCCTAATATCTACTGAATGAGATCTAAAGTGAGCATGGCCTGCAAAGCCACCTCCCTCAGAACCCTGCTTCATCCCAACATCTCTGCATGCCCCTGCCCTTGGGCTTGTTATTCCCCCCATAGCCCTTGCTCCTTCTCACCTCCTGACACATTTAGAAGACAGATTTGGGGGACGGGCTGCAAGAGCAGAATCCAGGGCGACGATTAGGTTTCTGGCCCGACCATGGGAGAGATAGGGTCCCCTTAATAAGATGGGTATACTTACGTATCAAGCATGTTGGGATCAGCAAAGACAGAGAAGAGGTCCTTGTCCTGGAGAACCCCTGAAGGAGAACAGGGCTCACCTCAGAGACTGGAAATTTAGCCAGATCCAGTGGCATATCCCGGTACGAGCTGGAGGGCATGCCCCGGGAAGAGGAGTCGGCCCCCGGCAGCGGGGTGCTGCCTGCCACCGAGTGCAGAACCAAGACAATGGCATTGACCAGAGCCGGGTGAGCAGGCACTAACCTGAGATGGGGCAGGAAGAAAGCCAAGTGTGACTAAGAAGGAAAGAGCACCCTTGGCCATGACAGGAATTCTGGGTGCCCCTAACAACAATCAAGTCACCCACGCCTGCCCTTCAATTTCCCAGTCTTCAGCACCTCCCTCCAGTCGGCTTGTGCTCCTGCTGCTCTGTCCCCAGGAACAGCAAGGCCTTCACCCTCTGGCCCCCCTGCAGATGCTTCACCTTCCCCCTGGCAATGCATGATGGGACATGCACAGCCCAGGAGGCTCAGGGGTCAGTTTCTGGTCTGGACTCCACCACTGCTTCCCTGGGCAATCTTTGACAGGTCCCTTCTCTTTCAGGCTTTGGCTATTTTCTTCACTTGCAAATAAGGGGACACAACCTCTACTATCCCTTCCAGCTCTAAAATTTTGGGATGTATGCACCTGTTTCTTTCCCAGCTTAAAATTCTTCAAAGGCTCCCTAATATCTACTGAATGAGATCTAAAGTGAGCATGGCCTGCAAAGCCACCTCCCTCAGAACCCTGCTTCATCCCAACATCTCTGCATGCCCCTGCCCTTGGGCTTGTTATTCCCCCCATAGCCCTTGCTCCTTCTCACCTCCTGACACATTTAGAAGACAGATTTGGGGGACGGGCTGCAAGAGCAGAATCCAGGGCGACGATTAGGTTTCTGGCCCGACCATGGGAGAGATAGGGTCCCCTTAATAAGATGGGTATACTTACGTATCAAGCATGTTGGGATCAGCAAAGACAGAGAAGAGGTCCTTGTCCTGGAGAACCCCTGAAGGAGAACAGGGCTCACCTCAGAGACTGGAAATTTAGCCAGATCCAGTGGGGAGAAGAGACTTCAGGCCTCAGAGCAACCGGCTTAACAGGGACACAAGACTACAAAGCAGCCCTCATGAGAAGAGGGGGAAACAAAAGCCCCAGCAGCACAACCACGTGCTCTCCATCTTGTTCCCTACTTGCCCCCCGCACTTAGGTTACATGCTGTGTACCACTACACCAGCCTCTTTTCCCCTTATCTCTGGGTTCTTCCCTTATCCATCAAGGTGTGCAGGAAGTCCTCCCTGATGGCTGTGGCTGGGCTAACAGCTGCCCTCACATGGCTTCCTCATAGTCTCATTTCTGATGTTAGTCAGGCCATATTTTCGCTGTGGGACTGACAACTCTTGGAGGGTTGAGTGTATGGAATACATCTGGATTATTCCCCCTCCAGCCACAAGACCAGTGATTCTTCACAAGATGGTCCAAGGTTCTTTAAGGTCATTGCCTCCTCCTGGTTTCTCCTTCTCCAACAGCTCCTATTTCCTTAAGCTCAGCCTTGCACTTACCAAGAGCAATGGGGTCACTGCTGAGGCCTGGGGTGGCCACAATGATCTGATCCAGAGATTCCTTATTGCTGAGCATCTTAAAGACCTGCAACAGAAGTGGGGAGGGCTGAGCACTCCAACTAGCTCAATGCACTCAGCAAATACCCACACTCTGCTGAGGTACTTTCTCCCTCTAAGTGCTTTTGCACATACACCACCGCAATGGGACAGTAGCCCCAGGAAACAGATGAACCTCTTTTTTCTCTGAGATCATGGCTTACTGGAGGGGAAACAAACAATATAAAAGCAAGTGCACAATAAACCTTCAGTCTCTGGTCTTTTCCCCCATTTACAGTTCTAGTGCTTCCAAAATAAAAGCTCCCACTAAAAGCCCAATAACAAAGGTTTCTCTAGATCCCAAAAGTCCTTTTCAATCTCCACACAATTAACATTTCACATTTATATATATTGGGAAGTATGCAGCTGTATTAATCTTTTTTTTTTTTTTTTGCGTTACGCAGGCCTCTCACTGTTGTGGCCTCTCCCATGGCAGAGCACAGGCTCCGGATGCGCAGGCTCAGCGGCCATGGCTCACGGGCCTAGCCGCTCCGTGGCATGTGGGATCTTCCCGGACCGGGGCGCGAACCCATGTCCCCTGCATCAGCAGGCGGACTCTCAACCACTGCACCACCAGGGAAGCCCTGCAGCTGTATTAATCTTGATTATCAACTCTCCTATAGAAAGACATCAGTGTGGGCTTCCCTGGTGGCGCAGTGGTTGAGGGTCCGCCTGCCGATGCAGGGGACATGGGTTCGTGCCCCGGTCCGGGAGGGTCCCGCGTGCCGCGGAGCGGCTGGGCCCGTGAGCCATGGCCGCTGGGCCTGCGCATCCGGAGCCTGTGCTCCGCAATGGGAGAGGCCACAGCAGTGAGAGGCCCGCGTACCACAAAAAAAAAAAAAAAAGAAAGACATCAGTGCATTTTCCCAGTGAGGAAATCCTGGTAAGGAGTTGGGGGCAGGCAGTTCAGCCAAAGTCAAAGAATGAGGCCCAGCAGAAACAGTATATGCATCCTTTGCTGTAACCATATTCATTCCATGAGGCCAATGTCAGGAGAGGTTGTATCATTATCATTAGAGGGAATCAACAACGCCTAGCTGAGAGCCTCTTTGGGGGAAGATAGGGCTCTACTGAGACCCACAGACATGGCAAAAACTCCCCAAGGAACTCTTGGGAGCCTTGGCAACCGGCTTCCAGCTGCCTCTCTACACCACTTCAACCCCTCTCCAGCAGGCCTGGCAAGCATCTCACAGGGGGCTCAGCACATACTCACCGCCTCCCTGTAGGAGGAGCTGCTGTGCAGGGCAGTGTGCAGCACCCGGAACTCCCGCAGGGCAGCCACTTTGTCCACAGGTTCTGGGGACAAGACACTCAGTTACCCTACAACCCAGCCCTGCCCCTGCTGCAGACGCACAACATCACTTCAGCAAGTGCCCAGATGCAGGCTCCCTTCCCTCATCACCCCCCTAGAAATGGGCACCCAATCAGAAAAAAACATTTATGCCATAGATGTGTAAACTGCACTCTCTTTTAAGCATCTTCAGTAGATAAACAAATTCAAGTTCCAGCAGAGGGGAATCTTACCACATGAAAGAGACTGTTCTGATCAAATCCCACTGCAGGAGTTCTAGGCTTTTCACATTTGGAAAGGAGGAGGGTATAAGGAACTCAGCAGACTTTTGTGCAATGATTTAAAATAAGTGCTGCAAGCCATCTGAACAATATGGAGCTATGCTGACACAATATGTTAAGAGAAAGAAATAGAACATAGTTGTATGTGCATTCTCTAGTAAAACTTTGTGATGTGTGTCAGTGTGCACGTGGGCCAAGGCTGGAAGGGAACAAGCTAGGGTGACAGGATCAGGGGTAACTCTTTTCTTTTGGATATCTTCTTTCAGGCCTCTGTAATATTATTTTGATTAAAAAAAAACCAAATACAACAACGACCAAGAAAACACTGTACTTCTAGGGTTCTTAACAAACTCATCACATGTCTAAAAACAAGCATGTCACTGGGACTCAAAGCTCCTTTTTGATCTTTGGACACAATGACTCATATATATGGGAAAGTTTAGCAGTTGTCTTAGTTTTACTTGGTCACTTTACTATTTAGGACATCAGCCCATCTCACAGGTAAAGAAATTTGGGTAAAAGAAGGGGAAGTAGGCAGGAAGTCCACCCTGGGTCACACTTTTAAAAGTGTGGTGACCCTCACCCAAAACGGCTACTTGTGATTATATGGACTGTGTACTGCCCAACTCCAGACGCACCATTCCCAGAGCAAGGTGAACAGCACCCCTAGGGTTCAGTGTGGCAACCACATCCTTACCTATAGCTCTAATCAGGAGGGTTGTCTCTTTTGAAAAATATTCACCTCAAGTAAATTACCTAATTTATTCATTCAACAAACCTGTGCTAAGCATTTACTCCATGGTTTTGGAGTAAATCTTGTTTTGTGCAAGACACAGGAATAGAAAAAGTGAGAGTCCCTGCCATCAAGGAACTTAACAGTAGGAGAAATGAGACTGGATTAAACACACACACACAATTACAAAATACCACGCTGAGGACTTCAACAGAGGCATGGACCACAGCGAGGGCATTAGGAACATGGAGGCAGACAGCCATTACTGAGAGGGAGGCCCACACAGAGCTGCCTCCCAGAAGGGAATGTTTGAGAGGGATATTTAAGGTAAAGCAGATGTTTACTGGGAAGAGAAGGTATTCCAGGCCTAAGTAAGAATGAGTGCAAAGGCATGGAAGAATATAAGAGGTGCTTCGAAGGAACAGTAAGTCATTCTTGGTGGCTGGAGCCCGGGGTACACACCCCTGCTCAAACAGCAGGCCTAAGTGAGATCCTAAAGGGATTTGTAACCCTCTGCGGAGAACCACCAAAAGGGTCCAGGTGGGAAGAAAGAAACTGACACCTTTTCCTCCTACAGGATCTAATCTGGTGGGAGATAAAAGAAATGTGCTTCCTTTTGGAAGAACACTCAAGGATAAAATACTTAAAATGCTGTCACAAAAGTTTATTTTCAAATCTAAAAGTTTATTTTCACCTCCCAATAAAAAGTCCGTTTGTTTCAAAAATAAATCTCCAGGCAGAAGGAGGGATGAAAAGGACTCAAAATCTTAAGCCCACAATCAGCTAAGAGTTACGCTTGTCTCTTTAACATCTCTGAGCTAGTTTCACCCTTTGGAAGTGAGAGGCAGCCAGCTCAGTGGAAAGAACATGGGCTCTTGAGCCAGGAAAACCTGGATTCACATCCCAGCTCTTACATTCATTTTCTAAGCAGGTGACCTTGAATAAATACCTTTCTAACCCTATTTTTCTTGTCTATAAAATGCTAATGCTGTTACCCTACCCTCCTGAGCCACTGTAATGACTAAATGAGATATCAAAGAGAAACAATCTGGCTGGAAGAAGCAACAAATGCTACTTTCCTTCTGTCAATCCCCTCCAGCCAAAGATCAGAGGGGTACACCTACAGTTGAGCAAGTTGCGTTTACTGCTCTTACAGAGAGAGTGCCACCACGAGAACCATGGGGCATCTCAATAAGAGGGAGTCAGAAAGAACTTACAGGATTTGGGCTTTGGTTGGGTGACTTGGCGGGTGAAGTTTAAGGAAGCAGGATTTTGCTCTGGATTAGAGGCTGTCAGGAAGTGGGGGTGATTTTATGATCACGTATCTTAATAATTCTTATCTAGAAGGAAGGAAAACTAGCGCAAGATGAAAGCTGTAATTGGTAAAGAAGCAGCAGTCACTCATAATAGCCAGCATAGAGGGATATTTGGTCATTTTTATGGTTTGGACAATGTTCATGTTTTTGTCTCTGTTCAGAAATGAGAAGAATCTTGTTTTTGTCTTGATCCATTACAGTCCCAGAGTGAGTGGCCTTGTAGATGTTGGTGACCTGTGAAATTGTTCATGTTTCAAGGCCTAGCTGAAGGCCAGGCCAGCCCCCAGATGTCAGAGACTGCCTTTCTCTTTCTCACTTCCCATCAGGGTACAAAAGAAGATCTTTTTGTCCTTTATGTTTAGAATTGAAAAGAGGAAAAATTTCAAGCTGATAACAAGTCAAAGCAATCGTGAACATTATTAAAATATGTCAAACTGCCCGTTTTTAACAAAGCTAATCTCTTATACAGCTTAGCTTTATCTTTGGGGAGCCTTTTAAAACACAGATGCAAAATTTAAATTCCAAGCAGCACCTTTTATTAATAAGTCAAAAAAGCATTAGAGGCTTTGTATGTTTTCTCCAAGAGCTACTTTCATACCACTCAAATATTTTCAAACTTCAGGAAAATAAATTATCAGTATAGCAGGAGTGAGGTGACTGAACAAATCACCACCTGCAACAGTTTGTGCGAAGATTTGCTAACATGAGAGCACACTACAGCATTTAGAGGAAAGCAGAGAGTTCCCAGCTTTTTTCTAATGAGAACAACAACAACAATAACAAAAATACAAAGTTCACTCCCTTAGGGAGGAATTTAAATAGACACATTCTCCCCACCCCATTAAAACAGTGGGTAATGAACTTAAAAGTAGAGAAACAAATCCCTTTCTGTTAGTGGCACTGGCAGCAAGATCAAAATTGTACTCTGTTAATCAATGTGATCTAATCCAATAAGTAATAAAGATACCCTCTATTATCATCTCAGTAAATCACCCCTTTGTTCCACCCAGGCCCTTGCCTCAAGAACACACACAGACCCCCCTTCCAGGCCCTTGCCTCAAGAACACACACAGACCCTCCTTCACTTGTAGATATTACAGAAGCCCTGCCTAACAGACAGCACTCTCTCACCCGGTTTCTGATCGGGCTCAGGCCAGGACTTGCGCAGAACATGGACTGTGGACCCAGGCTGAATGCCATAGAAGTCAAGGGTCTGATCATCTTTTAGCTTCCGGCCACAGTAGATCAGATCTAAAAAAAAAAAAGAACTGTTCATTTATATTTTGCTCCTCAAAACAATTTAAATGATTTTTGTCCCCTAAGAACCTTATCTTGATTGGACAGATAGCTAGAGAATGATATACGCTTTTAAAAGTACTCTTACTTAATAAATACATTTTTAATTTTTTTTATTTGGCTGTGTTGGGTCTTCGTCGCTGCAAGCAGGCTCTCTCTAATTGTGGTGAGCGGGGGCTACTCTTCGTTGCGGTGCGCAGGCTTCTCATTGCGGTGGCTTCTCTTGTTGCGGAGCATGGGCTCTAGGCGCGCGGGCTTCAGTTGCTGTGGCATGTGGACTCAGTAGTTGTGGCACACAAGCTTAGTTGCTCCGTGGCATGTGGGATCTTCCCGGACCAGAGCTCAAACCCGTGTCCCCTGCACTGGCAGGCGGATTCTTAACCACTGCGCCACCAGGGAAGCCCAATAAATACATTTTAATAACAACTGTTAGTGAGCGCAAACTGATAAAAACACAGAATCTATGCAGGAAAACTCTAGAGCTTAACATCATGGAGACTGCTCAATTTAAATGAATGGGAAAATGCAACAATAAAAAAGGATGAACCCCATATTTTTATGACTGAAAACACACTTTTTGACAGCTTATACCATTTTGCCAGTTTATATGACATTGCGTTTATAATATAATTTAATTATATTCATTTTCACTGCCGGGGCCTGGGTTCAATCCCTGGTGGGGGAACTAAGATTCCGCAAGCCACGCAGGGAGGGGAAGGAAAGGAGAGAGGGAGGGAGGGAGGGAAGAAGGAAGCAAGGAAGGAAGGAAGGAAGGAAGAAATTATATTTAAACTCCTTCCTCCTCCATTTAGAATGCCCTTGCCATCTGTCCTTTTTCACTGCCTTCCCTCTAACCAACCAGCCAACCAAAAATCCTTCTAACCACCCCTTAATACCCAGCTCAAATGCCATATACTGAGGGGCTTTCCCTAGCCAGCTCCTCCTTCCTAACCTAAATTTTTTTTTTTTTTTTTTTTTTTGGCTGTGCCGGGTCTTAGTTGCATCACGCAGGCTTCTTAGTTGGGGCATGCGAATTCTCAGTTGCAGCACGCATGCAGGATCTAGTTCCCTGACCAGGGATTGAACCCAGGCCCCCTGCATTGGGAGCACGGAGTCTTACCCATTGGACCACCAGGGAAGCCTCCCTACCCCAAACTCTTGCTCTATCAGAGAAAGAATTCAACAATGTCATAGTTAAGGAATGTTGTGATAAAGTAGCTCAGTATAACGAAGGACTAAAATGGCAACAATAGTTTCATTATGATTTGTGTTTCTATTCACCCAACAACAATCACTTCCATTATGATTTGTGTTTCTATTCACCCAACAACAATCACCTCCCTGGAGTGTTAACATTAGGAGACAAATCCCAAACTCTTAATTTACCCTTTAATTCCAGAATTATTCTCCCCCAAAAGAGATCAGAGCAGCAGCCCATCCCTAGTCCACAGAGACTCACCGATCAGTTCGGGGTCTGGAACAGACTCCTGGAGTTTGCCAGCAATGAGCTGCTTCAGAAATGAAATACTATAGCCTCCCAGTGAGTATTCTCCGAGCTCTGTCTCTGGCAACCGAAGAATAGATTTGGGGGCAAGTGGCTGGTCAGCCAGCTTCACCGCCAGGTGCCAATCTGAGAGAGACATCCTCTCTCTTTCGCGCTCTCTCTTTCTCCCTGTAAAGGAACAAAGCCTTAGTGGTTAAAGGACAGACCACCACCCTACACCGCCCCCACCCCACCAGGGGGCTGAATGAGAGGTAATTCAGGGTGACACTTGGAAAAGCGCAAGATGCAACATCAGGAGGCCAGAACTAGAACCTGGGGTCCTCTCTTCACTCATCCTATGACAGACAGCAAGGGACTTCAGCTCTCTAAGCCTCAGTTTCTTCAGCTTTAAAGTGGACATAAAAATGTCATGCCAGCTAATACGAATGTTGTGAGGTTCAAATGAGATCATCCAACACTCTCCCTTATGTACACTCCGTGTTTCTTCATCAACTCTTGCTTTAACTACCACACAGATTTACAACAAGCTCCCTGCCTCTGGCCTCTCCCTCAACCAAATATCCATGCTGCCACCCAAGCCATCATTTTATTATTTATTTTTTATTTATTTTTTTTTTCGGTACGCGGGCCTCTCACTGTTGTGGCCTCTCCCGTTGCGGAGCACAGGCTTCGGACGCGCAGGCTCAGCGGCCATGGCTCACGGGCCCAGCTGCTCCGCGGCATGTGGGATCCTCCCGGGCCGGGGCACGACCCCGCGTCCCCTGCATCGGCAGGCGGACTCTCAACCACTGCGCCACCAGGGAAGCCCCCAAGCCATCATTTTAAAACACAGATCTGATCAAGTTACTCCTCTGCTTAGAATCCCTCCAATGACTCCAGACCACCTCTATAAATAAGTCTATACGGCACAGCCTGGCTTTAAAAAACATTCACAACTGTTCTCTCTGCCAGCCTTCCTCTTCAAGAGCTCTGGGCTGCCCCACCCTCCCCAAGCCTGGATTCAAAACAAAGCTCTCCCCCACTTTATACCTCCGCTCATCTGCTAACCCTGCATGTAACTCCTCTTCTCTCTTCCATCTCTAAGCAAACGCCCATCAAGACCAACCCAAATACAACCTCTCCTGTCCCCTCTCTCTTCCCTCTATTGTTGTCATATTCCCTCATGGCAAAGGGTTACAAATATCTATTTACTTCTCAATCTCCCCCGCATCCCATTCTTAGAGGCTCTTGAAAGCAAAGACCAGAACTTTTGGTCGCTACTGTCCCAATGCCCAGTACTTATGGGTGCCCAGAAAATGAATCAAAAACCTGAGGGAAGAACCTTGTAAGGCAAGATAAGCCCTTGCTATAATCATTATTGCTTCCAAAGTGGCTTCTTTGTAAGAGGAAAGAAAAGGCTTCAGAGGCTGCCTAGCAGACCCTAAGGCATTCTCAAACCGTCCATCTCCAGGTTTATGGCAGGGAAGGAAATGGGGCTTTTAATCTACCATATCTCATTTAATCCTCACAACTGTTCCCTGAGACAGGAATTCTTTTACATACTACAGACAAAGGAACCGAGACTCAGAAAGGTGAAGTCAGTGGCCCAAGGTCACTGATAGTTTATATTGGGACAGGGACACTACCTTTTGGGTAACGACCCCACCGCTCCCACTGGACCAGCTAACTAGTCAACATACGTCGAGCCCGCGCGACCCAGGACCCAGCGCCCTCACCCGTCCCGCGGAACGAACCCGGCCGCAGGGCCGCCGGTGTAAACACTCACTCAGGTCCTCTCGCCGGAAACAGGAAGCCTCGCGCTGCGTTCTGGGAGTTGCAGTTCCTACTGTGGCCCCCGCCCCTTTATAAATAGCCAGCCTGCAAGTGGCGCTAGTCGTAAAGCTTCCGGTTCCAGGGGGGGCGTGGCTCCTCCGCGCTTTGAAAGTTCCGGCGGGAGAGCGTCTTCGTGCTTTCGTCGGGGAGGAGTCTAGATCTGTCAGTGTTCCAGGGCGCGGGTCACGAGAGCGGGGCTTGGCGTGAGGTTTACAGCCCCGCGATTCCCCCACTGTCCTGGGACGCATGCAGAGTCCTTCGGTTACTACAGGTCCTTAGAGCGCCGCAGGTGGGAACTCCCACTGCCAGGCTCTTGGCCACACCGCGGACCCCGGATCCCCTCCCGCCTCAACCCTTCGCTCCCAGAGGGCCCTTTCCCGAGCGGCCTCTTCAGACACGCCTCAACCTTGCAGCCCTCACCAGAAAACGGCCTGCCTTCGGGTGAAGTCAGCCTCTTCTGTGCTTCTCGCCTCTGGCTTCTCGTGGCGACCCTACCTTTGAGGGCATACCAGGAACCCAACGATGACTTCCTCCAAAAGTTGGTTCGTAGAGAGAAGTTACCAAGCTGGGTTCCTCTTACGCCCCAGCATGCAATGGTGGGAATCAATTCGGGGAGGGCAATTTCCGCTGAATTCTTAGAGTAGTCCCTTGGTATCCGCGGGGGCTTTCTCCCAGGACCCCCGCCCCCCACCCCGTGGATACCAAAACCCGCGGATACTTAAATCCCTTATATAAAATGGCATAGTACAGTCGGCCCTCCGTATGCTCGGATGCGGAGCCCGCCGGTACAGAGGGCTGACTGTTAGATGCGCGATTAGAATAGATGGTGTTTGCACAGAGGTTAGGATTAGCCAACTATTCTGATTGGACTCTACTCGAGGAATTAATTCAAGGACTAAGGAAAGCAAAAAACAAAAAAACCCACAGGTGAATAAAAAAATAATGAGGTTGGTCCTAGCAACTAAAGGCTGATCCGGTGTGCACAAACGTAAAAGGATGACTCTGCAACGTCCCAATGTACAGCCTGGGGCATCAACTGTGAGCAGGATAGCTTGACTGAGGAGAGCAGGTAAACTGCAGGGTCTCGGAGGGCCTGACACTGGAGGCTAGTCACTCCTCTGCTCTTCTAATACGGGAGATTTTCATGAAAGTCTGTCACTGTCTTCTTGCTGAACCCTAGGTTCCTCATAGTTGTCCCCAAAGTAGCCTCTCCCCCATCCTACCCATTTTTAGATATAACCTTTCTTTCAGAAATCCTTCCTAACTATCCAGCCCTCTTTAAGCTCCTTCTTCTCTTATCTACTAAGGTACTTGCACCTGAACCACATACTTTAGTGTTTTATTAAACTTTGTTCAGTACTGTGCCTTGACTGCCTGCCGGAGAAGACAGGGACCCTGTCTTCATCTGGTTTTCCTCATAGCAGAACTGAATATACTAGGTGCTTATGAGTTTCTTGTTTTGATTCATTTCATTATAAGCTCCATAGGAGAATAAGCAATGACTATCTTACCCTCCACTTTATCTTCAGCAGTGGACCAGGACCTGGCACATAGTAGGTCAGCAATAAATATGTGTTGAATAAAGAATTCATCTACCAAATGTGACTGTCTTGCTGTAGCTTGTTGCCCCCAGGAAAGGAGGTACGCCTCTCTGAGTTCTGAATTGTACATTGTAATGATAAATTATTAAATGAGTAAATGAATGAAGGAATAACGCAGGACCGAACAGCTTCTTTGGGAACCAATTTACCAAATAGGTGCAGTGGCCAGATGCAAGGGTCAGGTTCTAGATAAAATTAGAAGTCTGGACACAAGACAAATGACCAGACATGGTAAAAAAGAAAGTGTCCAGGCCCAGTCCTTCCATCAATCCATATTTGGAGACGTATACCCTCATTAGCTTTCTCTGAGAAAGTGGTGGACAATTTTTCATTAAACCTTCAAGAGACTATTTGCCCAATCATTTGCTGTTGGAAAACAAATTATGAGACTGCACATTTGGGCTTCCCTGGTGGTGCAGTGGTTAAGAATCTGCCTGCCAATGCAGGGGACACGGGTTCAAGCACTGGCCTGGGAAGATCCCACATGCCGCGGAGCAGCTAAGCCCATGTGCCACAACTACTGAGCCTGTGCTCTAGAGCCCACGAGCCAC
>NW_006771376.1:1077474-1095872 GCF_000442215.2 Lipotes vexillifer
CCCGCGTCCCCTGCATCGGCAGGCGGACTCTCAACCACTGCGCCACCAGGGAAGCCCCCAAGCCATCATTTTAAAACACAGATCTGATCAAGTTACTCCTCTGCTTAGAATCCCTCCAATGACTCCAGACCACCTCTATAAATAAGTCTATACGGCACAGCCTGGCTTTAAAAAACATTCACAACTGTTCTCTCTGCCAGCCTTCCTCTTCAAGAGCTCTGGGCTGCCCCACCCTCCCCAAGCCTGGATTCAAAACAAAGCTCTCCCCCACTTTATACCTCCGCTCATCTGCTAACCCTGCATGTAACTCCTCTTCTCTCTTCCATCTCTAAGCAAACGCCCATCAAGACCAACCCAAATACAACCTCTCCTGTCCCCTCTCTCTTCCCTCTATTGTTGTCATATTCCCTCATGGCAAAGGGTTACAAATATCTATTTACTTCTCAATCTCCCCCGCATCCCATTCTTAGAGGCTCTTGAAAGCAAAGACCAGAACTTTTGGTCGCTACTGTCCCAATGCCCAGTACTTATGGGTGCCCAGAAAATGAATCAAAAACCTGAGGGAAGAACCTTGTAAGGCAAGATAAGCCCTTGCTATAATCATTATTGCTTCCAAAGTGGCTTCTTTGTAAGAGGAAAGAAAAGGCTTCAGAGGCTGCCTAGCAGACCCTAAGGCATTCTCAAACCGTCCATCTCCAGGTTTATGGCAGGGAAGGAAATGGGGCTTTTAATCTACCATATCTCATTTAATCCTCACAACTGTTCCCTGAGACAGGAATTCTTTTACATACTACAGACAAAGGAACCGAGACTCAGAAAGGTGAAGTCAGTGGCCCAAGGTCACTGATAGTTTATATTGGGACAGGGACACTACCTTTTGGGTAACGACCCCACCGCTCCCACTGGACCAGCTAACTAGTCAACATACGTCGAGCCCGCGCGACCCAGGACCCAGCGCCCTCACCCGTCCCGCGGAACGAACCCGGCCGCAGGGCCGCCGGTGTAAACACTCACTCAGGTCCTCTCGCCGGAAACAGGAAGCCTCGCGCTGCGTTCTGGGAGTTGCAGTTCCTACTGTGGCCCCCGCCCCTTTATAAATAGCCAGCCTGCAAGTGGCGCTAGTCGTAAAGCTTCCGGTTCCAGGGGGGGCGTGGCTCCTCCGCGCTTTGAAAGTTCCGGCGGGAGAGCGTCTTCGTGCTTTCGTCGGGGAGGAGTCTAGATCTGTCAGTGTTCCAGGGCGCGGGTCACGAGAGCGGGGCTTGGCGTGAGGTTTACAGCCCCGCGATTCCCCCACTGTCCTGGGACGCATGCAGAGTCCTTCGGTTACTACAGGTCCTTAGAGCGCCGCAGGTGGGAACTCCCACTGCCAGGCTCTTGGCCACACCGCGGACCCCGGATCCCCTCCCGCCTCAACCCTTCGCTCCCAGAGGGCCCTTTCCCGAGCGGCCTCTTCAGACACGCCTCAACCTTGCAGCCCTCACCAGAAAACGGCCTGCCTTCGGGTGAAGTCAGCCTCTTCTGTGCTTCTCGCCTCTGGCTTCTCGTGGCGACCCTACCTTTGAGGGCATACCAGGAACCCAACGATGACTTCCTCCAAAAGTTGGTTCGTAGAGAGAAGTTACCAAGCTGGGTTCCTCTTACGCCCCAGCATGCAATGGTGGGAATCAATTCGGGGAGGGCAATTTCCGCTGAATTCTTAGAGTAGTCCCTTGGTATCCGCGGGGGCTTTCTCCCAGGACCCCCACCCCCCACCCCGTGGATACCAAAACCCGCGGATACTTAAATCCCTTATATAAAATGGCATAGTACAGTCGGCCCTCCGTATGCTCGGATGCGGAGCCCGCCGGTACAGAGGGCTGACTGTTAGATGCGCGATTAGAATAGATGGTGTTTGCACAGAGGTTAGGATTAGCCAACTATTCTGATTGGACTCTACTCGAGGAATTAATTCAAGGACTAAGGAAAGCAAAAAACAAAAAAACCCACAGGTGAATAAAAAAATAATGAGGTTGGTCCTAGCAACTAAAGGCTGATCCGGTGTGCACAAACGTAAAAGGATGACTCTGCAACGTCCCAATGTACAGCCTGGGGCATCAACTGTGAGCAGGATAGCTTGACTGAGGAGAGCAGGTAAACTGCAGGGTCTCGGAGGGCCTGACACTGGAGGCTAGTCACTCCTCTGCTCTTCTAATACGGGAGATTTTCATGAAAGTCTGTCACTGTCTTCTTGCTGAACCCTAGGTTCCTCATAGTTGTCCCCAAAGTAGCCTCTCCCCCATCCTACCCATTTTTAGATATAACCTTTCTTTCAGAAATCCTTCCTAACTATCCAGCCCTCTTTAAGCTCCTTCTTCTCTTATCTACTAAGGTACTTGCACCTGAACCACATACTTTAGTGTTTTATTAAACTTTGTTCAGTACTGTGCCTTGACTGCCTGCCGGAGAAGACAGGGACCCTGTCTTCATCTGGTTTTCCTCATAGCAGAACTGAATATACTAGGTGCTTATGAGTTTCTTGTTTTGATTCATTTCATTATAAGCTCCATAGGAGAATAAGCAATGACTATCTTACCCTCCACTTTATCTTCAGCAGTGGACCAGGACCTGGCACATAGTAGGTCAGCAATAAATATGTGTTGAATAAAGAATTCATCTACCAAATGTGACTGTCTTGCTGTAGCTTGTTGCCCCCAGGAAAGGAGGTACGCCTCTCTGAGTTCTGAATTGTACATTGTAATGATAAATTATTAAATGAGTAAATGAATGAAGGAATAACGCAGGACCGAACAGCTTCTTTGGGAACCAATTTACCAAATAGGTGCAGTGGCCAGATGCAAGGGTCAGGTTCTAGATAAAATTAGAAGTCTGGACACAAGACAAATGACCAGACATGGTAAAAAAGAAAGTGTCCAGGCCCAGTCCTTCCATCAATCCATATTTGGAGACGTATACCCTCATTAGCTTTCTCTGAGAAAGTGGTGGACAATTTTTCATTAAACCTTCAAGAGACTATTTGCCCAATCATTTGCTGTTGGAAAACAAATTATGAGACTGCACATTTGGGCTTCCCTGGTGGTGCAGTGGTTAAGAATCTGCCTGCCAATGCAGGGGACACGGGTTCAAGCACTGGCCTGGGAAGATCCCACATGCCGCGGAGCAGCTAAGCCCATGTGCCACAACTACTGAGCCTGTGCTCTAGAGCCCACGAGCCACAACTACTGAGCCCAAGCGCCACAGCTACTGAAGCCTGTGTGCCTAGAGCCTGTGCTCCGCAACAAGAGAAGCCACGACAATAAGGAGCCCGCCCACCACAACGAAGAGTAGCCCACACTCACAACTAGAGAAAGCCCGCGCACAGCAAGGAAGACCCAATACAGCCAAAAATAAAAGCAAACAAATAAATAAATTTATTAAAATTAAAAAAAGAGTGTGCATTTGCATTTTAAAAATAACTATAAAATTAATATGGGGATTTCTGGGTCTGGCAAGACAGCGAGTGAAAATCATCTGTAAGTACTGCTACAAACAAAAATGTATAAAATAATACATCTTAAAAATCACATAACTGTGGTCACAGGAGAAATGGGAAATCCTCAGATGCTAGAAATGAAGAGGTAACTGGAAAAAAACAGTGAGCTTTGGAAGCTGATGAGCACCTTTCCAGAGAGAATAGTGGTCCTGGAAGCCTTGCTTGGAGATTTTTCTTTTAACACCAAAACACTGGGCTGGGCCCTTGAGCAACTGAAACTGATACCACTACATAAAGTTGAAACCTTTCAAAGATTTGCATGGTGGTCCAGTGAGTAAGACTGCACTCCCAATGCAGGGGGCCCAGGTTCAATCCCTGGTCAGGGAACTGGGTCCCACATGCCGCAACTAAAGATTCCACATGCCGCAACGAAGATCCTACGTGCCGCAACTAAGACCCAATGCAGCCAAATAAATAAATAAGTATTTTTAAAAAACTAAAAGATTTGCCTCCTAAGTAAAAGGGCAGAGTACAAAAAACCAAAAACCCAAACCCATGCATCAGCACTAAGAGAAGATAAGAAAAGTTCTCTGCTTGGCTATGAAGGCAGGTCGGTGAAAGGGGAGTTGATGTGTGAAACAACAGTCTTCCCTGAGAATTTGAAACCCTAGACCTGTAATTTGTGTAAGTTTGTGGCCAAACTTTCCCAGAAATGTCCAAAATTGGTCCCTGGGTCTGCATTTTAACATACAGTTAAACTAGGGCATTCTATTAGATTAAAGATTCAGTGGCAGGAGGAAATGTGTAGTCAGTGACTTGGGTGAGTGAAGTTGACTAGCTGGTCTGCTTTTTTATTAAGGGGGAAAAAGGCAAATAACATGTCACTTGAGGTCTACAATTAAAATTTTTTAATCCAGTTCATTCTTTTACAGAAAGCAGCAAAAACCAGATCTGTATGAATAAAAAATATGAAAACTAAAGACATGAAAATAAAATAAGCATGCTCAAAGTGTTATCTTTGTTTTGTTTTGGCCATGGTGTGTGGCATATAGAATCTTAGTTCACCAAACAGGGATCAAACCCGTGCCCCCTACAGTGAAAGCATGGAGTCTTAAGCACTAGACCACCAGGGGTGTCCCTCAAAATGTTATCTTAGGTATTTTCTCAAGTTTTGTTAAGTCAACTTTATTTAGAAATAATTTACATACAATAAAATGTATGCTTGGGACTTCCCTGGTGGTGCAGTGGTTAAGAATCCACCTGCCAAAGCAGGGGACTTGGGTTCAAGCCCTGGTCCGGGAAGATCCCACATCATGTGGAGCAACTAAGCCCATGTGCCACAACTACTGAGCCTGTGCTGTACAGCTCGTGAGCCACAACTACTGAGCCCGCAACCACAACTACTGAAGCCCACATGCCTAGAGCCCATGCTCCACAACAAAGAGAAGCCACCGCAGTGAGAAGCCTGCACACTTGCAACGAAGAGTAGCCCCCGCTCGCTGCAACTAGAGAAAGCCTGTGTGCAGCAACGAAGATGCAACGAAGACCCAATGCAGCCTAAATAAATAAATTTTATTATTTTTTTTAAAAAAGTATGCTTAAAAGAAATTGGTCCTGGGGTTCTTGGTAAAGCAAATATAAATCCTTTTTGGAGCAACACTGCCAAAACTCACGCCATCCAACAGGAAAGAAGAAAGCTAAACTGAAGATTTCACAAAAAGAATTAACAAATATTCATGGAAGAGAGAGCAGAACAAACAAGTCACAACACCAAAAATGTTAGATATTAGGAAGTCAATTTAAAAAGATGTAAAATAAGCATGAAAAAAATTTATTAAAGTCACTGAAGAAGCTATCAGGACTTTAAGAAAGAATAACACATGATAAAAAAAAAAAAGAACAGGCAGATTTGAGAAGAACCAAAAAGAACTTTTAGAAATAAGAAGTACTGTCACTAAAATTAACTTAACAGATGTAGGTCCTTGTCAAAAATGTATATTGTGAATATCTTCTCTCAGTTCGTGGCTTGTATTTTTATTCTCTTAATGGAATTTTTTTTTAATTTCTTGAAAGTCTAATTTATGAAATTTTATTTTGATGGGTAGAGCTTTTTGTGTCCTATTTTAAAAGTCTGCCCTAGGGCTTCCCTGGTGGTGCAGTGGTTGAGAGTCCGCCTGCCGATGCAGGGGATACGGGCTCGTGCCCCGGTCCGGGAAGATCCCACATGCCGCAGAGCGGCTGGGCCCGTGAGCCATGGCCGCTGAGCCTCTGCATCCGGAGCCTGTGCTCCGCAACGGGAGAGGCCACAACAGTGAGAGGCCCATGTATCACAAAAAAAAAAAAGAAAAAAAATCTCTTCCCTAATTATGAAGATATTTTCCTATGCTTTCTTCTGTAAATTTTATCTTTCACATTTAGGTCTATGATTAATTTCATATTAATTTTTATGTATAAAGTTAGAAAGGAATCAAGATTCTTATTTTCCATAGGGTATCAATTGATGAGAACTACTCTTTTTTTTAATCCCATCCCCACTGAATTTTACTGGCAGCTTTGTCATAAATAAGGTGACTGTTATCTATTGGTCCATTTCTGACTCTATTCTGTCCCACTAATGTATTTTTATATCCTTGTGCCACTAACCGTACAACTTGATTTCTGTAGCTTTAGAGTAGGTCTTGGCATCTGGTAGCATAAGTCCTCCAAATTTATTTTGCTTTAACATGGCTCTATCACTAATAGAGGACAATTGTTAACTTTTTTAATATTTCTAAAAATATAATTTTATTGAATTAAATAAATTTTGTATTCAACAAAATTTAGATTATACTGCATATGTTAGTAAACTGCATAATTCACTTAACTTGAATATTTCCTCATGTGCTCAAATTGTCTTTGAGAATGTGATATTTTAAAATACTTTTATTTTAAAGTAGTTTCAAGTTTACAATAAAGTTGCAAAAATAGTATGAAATAATTCCCTCTTAACCACCCAAAGTCCCCAACTGTTAACATTTTATAACATTTACCTTATCATTTTTTCTCACCCTCTCTCTGTATATATTACTCTCCCACCCCCATCCCCAAGCTGTTTGAAAGCAAGTTGTAGATATGATGCCCCATTACCCTTAAATATTTCAGTGGCTATTTCCTGAAAACAAGGACACACTCTCCTACCTACCACAGTACAACCCATTAGAATCAAGAAATTAGTACAGTTCTACCATCTAATCCACAGATGTAATTTAAATGTCATCAACTGTCCCAGGTAGGTGGAGACTGATCACCTCACTGCTGTTTTCATAAATTATTTGGGAGATTTTCACAAAGTTTGTCATATCAGTCATTAATCCAAACAGTTTTGGTTTCTTTTAGTGGTGAATAGTATTTAGAATCCAAGTCTGGGTGTGTTTATTGTCACTGAGATGTCATTATTTCCAGTTTCTCTCAGTGGATAGACCTATGAAATACATATTTACACACACAAACCCATTCATCTATATTTCTGTTTCATATATATGTTACATATATGAAATACTATGTATATGTTCTTTTTTTCATTAATTTTTGTTGGAGTATAGTTTATTACATATGTTCTAATACCAATACTTCAAATTCCAATTCAACCCTACATGATCTTTTCTAGTCTTCCCCTCCTCTATAATTTTACCTTTCTTCTCCAAAATGGCTCCCATTTTCCACAATATATTTACCTGCATTTGCTTATATTGAAATCCATGGTAACCATCACAGTGGAGCCTCTTCAACTTGTGGCTGAGTCATTTTAACACTTAACCTAAATTTTTCTGATCATTGCCTTACTATCTAGCATGACAAGAGTTCCAGGCTCATCTTTACATTTCCTGCCCCAAACACAACAATGAGCCATTTCTTCAAAAAGCTCAGATGGGGACTTCCCCAGTGGCGAAATGGATAAGAATCCGCCTGCCAGTGCAGGGGACACAGGTTCGATCCCTGGTCCGGGAAGATCCCACATGCCGTGGAGCAACTAAGCCCGCGAGCCACAACTACTGAGCCCAGGAGCCACAACTACTGAGCCCACGAGCCACGACTACTGAGCCTGCGTGCCACAACTACTGAAGCCCACGCACCTAGAGCCCATCCTCCACAACAAGAGAAGCCACCACGAGGAGAAGCCCGTGCACCACAAGGAAGAGTAGCCTCCACTCGCCACAACTAGAGAAAGACTTCACACAGCAACGAAAACCCAACACAGCCAAAAATGAATAAAATTAAATCTTTATAAAAATAAATAAATAAATAAAGCAACTATAGGGCTTCCCTGGTGGCGCGTGGTTAAGAATCCCCTGCCAACGCTGGGGACATGGGTTCAAGCCCTGGTCCGGGAAGATCCCACATGCCGCAGAGCAACTAAGCCCATGTACCACAACTACTGAGCCTGTGCTCTAGAGCCCATGAGCCACAACTATTGAAGCCCACGCGCCTAGAGCCCGTGCTCCACAACAAGAGAAGCCACCGCAGTGAGAAGGCCACACACTGCAAGAAAGAGTAGCCCCTGCTCACCGCAACTAGAGAAAGCCTGCACAGCAACAAAGACCCAACGCAGCCAAAAATAAGTAAATAAAATAAAAAAATTTATAAAAAATAAATGAAGCAACTATACACCAATTTTTTTTATACCCCAATTAAAAAAAAATTTTTTTTAAAGGGTACAGTACACTAAGAGGTCCGAACTGAATTGCATTTCCAGGTTCACATGTGAACAAACCTTCACCCCTCAGTGAACCAGAGATTCTAGGGATCCAACAGGCTGAGGTTAACCCAGGACCAAATTGAACATTCAGGGCAGTTCGCAAAGTATTGAGCTTCATAGCCTGAGCATACATCTCCACACGTGGATTAGAGCCTGATCAGCTCTAAAGGGGACGGGGGATGGGGGGAATAAAAAAAAAATTTAAAAATTTAAAAGCTGAGATGGGTTTTAGTGGGAAATTGAATTTCAAGACCACAATCTGGGCACTAGGGATGCTTATTTCTACTGGATTGGTCTTTATTTCTAAGCTGCTTCAGTGGAGAGAGCTAGGGAGAGAGCTAGATCTATATCTATATATAGATCTATGCTTATAAAGATAGAAATAGAGGGCTTCCCTGGTGGCGCAGTGGTTGGGAGTCCGCCTGCCGATGCGGGGGGCGTGGGTTTGTGCCCCGGTCTGGGGGGATCCCTCGTGCCGCAGAGCGGCTGGGCCTGTGAGCCATGGCCGCTGGGCCGGCGGGTTCGGAGCCTGTGCTCCGCAGCGGGAGGGGCCGCAGCAGTGAGGGGCCCGCGTACTGCAAAAAAAAAAAAAAAAAAAAAAAAAAAAATTCAAGACTACAGGGGTTTATGTAACCTTTTGTATATTACATGTTTCTTGCCTTTTCCACACTGAGAATCCTAGTTTTCAAGAAAATAGGGGATTCCCACTAGCTATTTTACACATGGTAGTATATTTAAAACCTAGTCTCCCAATTCGTCCCACCCTCCCCTTCCCCCACTGTGTCCACATGTCCATTCTCTACGTCTATGTCTCTATTACTGCCTTACAAAAAGTTTCATCTGTACCATATTTCTAGATTCCACATATACGCGTTAATATACGATATTTGTTTTTCTCTTTCTGGCTTACTTCACTCTGTATGACAGTCTCTAGGTCCATCCAGGTCTCTGCAAATTGATATTTTGTATACCAAATTATAAATATATTTTATACTCTGCTATCTGGAAAGGTAGGAAGCGTGGCGCAAGTGGCGGGGTGCAAGATTAGATGTTGCCTGGGTGAGTGAGGAGTGTGCGGCGCCGCAGGAAGTGCATGCAAATGGCTCTGCGGGTCCCGGGCTGTCCCTACGGGGAGGGGAGCGTGTGGGTCTGGGTGATTGTGTGAGTGTGCAAGCTGCCACGCCAGAGAGAGCTGTAAGGCTCAAAGTATGCGCAGCCAGTAGCCACAGCACAGGGGCGACTCCTCTTCCCGAGGCATGCCCTCCAGCTCGTACCGGGATATAGGTGAGCCACAGGACAGTGGAACGCAGGGCCCCTCGGGAGCGGGCAGTGGTCCAGGGGTTTGCTTTACTCAGCAGCTATGTATAGTGCTGGCAGAGGGCGTTCCTTGGGAACTCTCAATTTGAGTCAAGGAGTGCATCTGTCCTGTAATTTTCCAAGGGGAGAGATGAAAATATGAATTTGGAGAGTAACTAGAGCTGAGATTCTGGAGCTGCGCCTCTGTCTTCCTCCTGAAATCTGTTCTCCCTCCTCCAGGTGGCTTCCTGTTTGAAGGGCTCTCTGATGATGAGGATGACTTTCACCCAGTAAGTGGCCTGGCTGCCTGCCATTTGGGGGAGATGGTGCTGGGGATGCACCCCTCCCTGGGACCTGGCACGCCCCAGCTGGGAGGTGATCGGAGGCCCTTTGGTGACCCAGCTATGTCATACTGTTGCTGTCTGAACCTGGCAGCTTGGGGAGGTTCCCCGAGAACTGTTCCTGGAACGGGGGTGGGCTTCATCTGAGAACGTCACAGGGCTGCTTCCCTGATTCTTGGTGCCTCTCTCGTTCAGAGTGCCAGGTCCACGCCCTCGAGCAGCACATCCAGCTCCCGCCCAGCTTCCCTGGGGTACAGTGGAGCTGCCGGGCCCCGGCCTATCACCCAGAGCGAGCTGGCCACCGCCCTGGCCCTGGCCAGCACTCCGGAGAGCAGCTCTCACACGCCAACTCCTGGTACCCAGGTATGGAGAGAGGGCGGGAAGATCAAGACCAGGCCCCTAAGGGAGAAGGTCCCAGTGGTAGAATGGATTTACCTTTGCTGATCCTGGTGCTGGATCTGCTTTGAGCCGAACTCTACCTGGAGCCCTGGTGGGTTTCCCGCTGCAGCTCAGGCGACCTCCCGTCACCAGCCTTTAGGGCTGAGAAGTCTGGGGTTCATCACGGGCCTGATTAACTCCGGCCAGCACTTTGGAAGAACCTTCCGTCACATAATACACCCTTACTTGTCCCTGAAAGTGGCCAGACATCACAGGCTTAAGCATTCCTGGTGACGGTCACTCCAGCTTCCAAGGCCATCTCTTCCAGTGCTGGGTCCTAGGCTAGGTCGGGGGCTCCATTCCATCTCCCTGGAGCAACAGAACCTTTCCCTCCCACATAGAGAGCTTTTGGGTACCTCTGTGTGGTTGTCTCGTGCAGGCCCCTGCTGGGAGGCAGTCGTGGGGCACCCAGGCCACCCTGGGGTGATGTGACAGCAGTGGGTATGTGCTGGGAGACTGAGGTGTCTCTGAGCGTGGCGCTGACCCTGGTTTGTCTCTAGGCCCATTCCTCAGGGACCTCCCCGGTGTCATCCGGCGTCCAGTCAGGGACGCCCATCACCAATGATCTCTTCAGCCAAGCTCTACAGCATGCGCTGCAGGCCTCCGGGCAGCCCAGCCTTCAGGTCAGTCTTCCCCACTGCTGATGTTCACATGGCTTCTTAGTTACTTTGGACACTGAGCTTTCTTCTGCTCTCTGGAGGCCCTTCCCACTTGGCCTGCTTTGCTCCAGGAACAGCTGGGGCGTGGCAGTGTGACAGGAGAGGATGCTCCCAGCAAGGGCAGTTGTCCCTGTGGCTTCCACTCCCGCACCCAGTGACCACGGCCTGGCTCCGCTGACCACCTGGCTTGAATACTTGTGGCAGTTTTAATTGAAGAGACAACTCATCCATTCTGTGAGCGGTGACTGAGCCTTGAGCGTGTATATACCGGGCCTGGGTCCAGCTCCTGGGGTAGAGACGAGCCAGTGCTCATCCCTGCCATGGAGGGGTGCCAGGCAGTTACTGCAGTGAGGGAGCAACAGGGCGAGAAGCCCAGCCGAGGCTTGAGGTGAGGGCCTAGGTCAGGGAAACCTTTTCTGAGGAAGGGGTGTTTGGACTGACTGTCAAAGAATTAGTTAGAGGTTAGCCAGGCAGGGAAGGGGTGTTTGGTCGAGGGGGCATGTTGTCCAGGCAGAGGCAGCCAACCTTAGAAATGGCCTATGTCAGTCCACCTATGACGACATTCCACCCCTGAGACTAGTTTGAAATCATGGTGTCTGCCACACTCTGGATATTGTTGATGGGGTTAATAATGAAGCTTGGCTTAATGTCTCATCCTATACCTAAATTCTCAGCCAGATTTATCACTCTCAGAAAAGTAATTTTTTTTTTTGTAATTTTGGCTGTGCTGGCACGCGAGCTTTGTTGCCCCGCGGCCTGTGGGATCTTAGTTCCCCGACCAGGAATAGAACTTGTGTCCACTGCATTGGAAGGCAGATTCTTAACCACTGGACCACCAGGGAAGTCCCCTCAGAAAATAATAATCCTTATTTTCTTCCTGGTATCATTATCAGAAAACTCTGGTGAAAGTTAATCAGGCCATGAGTCTTAGCTATATGGTCCTAATGTAGCTATGATTTATCTCACTTTCTTTTTTTTTTTTTTTTTTTTTGGCTGCATTGGGTCTTTGTTGCTGTGCCCGGGTGGGGACTACTCTGCGTTGCAGTGCATGGACTTCTCTTGTTGTGGAGCACAGGCTCAAGGCACGTGGGCTTTAGTAGTTGCAGCTCTCGGTCTCGGTAGTTGCAGCGCAGGCTCTAGGGTGCAAGGACTTCAGTAGTTACGGTGCATGGGCTCAGTAGTTGTGGCTTGCAAGCTCAGTAGTTGTGGCACACGGGCTTCAGTAGTTGTGGCTTGTGGGCTCTAGAGCGCAGGCTCAGTAGTTGTGGCGCACGGGCTTAGTTGCTCTGCAGCATGTGGGATCTTCCCGGACCAGGGGTTTAACCTGAGTCCCCTGCATTGGCAGGCGGATTCTTAACCACTGCACCACCAGGGAAGTCCCTCATCTCACTTTCAGATTGAGTGTTTAGGCACTTTCCACCCCAGAATTCCATACTTGGGTGGAATTTGCTTTGCACATTACTTCTCAATAGCCAAAAGGCAGAAGCAGCCCTAGTGTCCATCAATAGATGAATGGGTAAACAAAATGTGGTATATACATACAATGGAGTATCATTCAACCTTAAAAAGGGAGGAAATTCTGCCACAAGCTACAACATGGATGAACATTGAAGACATTATGCTAAGTGAAATTAGCCAGTCACAAAAAGACTATATGATTCCACTTCTGTGAGGCACCTAGAGTAGTCCAATTCATAGAGACAGAATGTAAAATGGTGGTTGCCAGGGGCTGGGGAGCAGGGAGAATGGGGAGTTGTTGTTTAATGGATACAGAATTTCAGTTTGGGAAGATAAAATAGTTCTTGAGATGGATGGTGGTGATGGTTGCACAATAATGTGAGTATACTTAATGCCACTGAACTGTACACTTAAATGGTTAAGATGGTAAATTTCATGTTATAAATATTTAACTGCAATATTAAAAAATACATAGAAGACACCCAACCACCACCAGAAAAAGGGAACACATCAAAATTTGAATGATTCCACCCATCTCTCTGCTGGAACTCCTCCAACCCTTCGCTAGACTGGAGCCTATTCTGTAATGGAGATTATGAGTTCACTAAAATGGTTGTAAAATATAAAAATATGTCTTGCTGCATATGTGGGTCTGTTTCTTCTCCCAGAGCCTGAAATAAAAATGGGCGAAGAAGAAATTACTACCTTTATGGCTGAACATTTATTTCACAAATGTTCAAGTGCCTACTTTATGCCAGGAGCTGTGGAAGGTGTGAAAATGAAGCATATACGAGAAGTTCATTGTCTAGAAGGGGAAATGTCCATGCATAAATTTTTCCGTGAATAATTTTAATATCAGATAAACTATAAAATGTGCCCTTTTCTGCGCCCTTAAAACACCCTGTACTTCTCTCAGTTATCGTTTATGTTTCACTATATTGCCATTAACTTCATTTTTCTTTCTCCCACAAGTTGTAGATTGTGTTGATGGCCCAATTCATCATCCTCCCTAGATCCATGCCCTTTACCACATAACTTTGCAGTGTCCATGAGCGGAGTAACCTGCCTTCCCCTTGATTCTAGCTTTCACCACATGACTTGCTTTGGCTAATGGAATGTTAGCAGGTATGATGAAAGCAGAGGCTTGAAATGGACTTGAACATTGGGAGCTGCCCTTTTGCACCACTGCCATCACCAGGAGAACACGCCTGGGTTAGCCTGCTGGAGGACATGTTGCAGACCTGAGTCTCCTAAACTGCTCTAGAAGAGGCCAGCCTAGGTTAGCTGTCTATCAGACGACCTATAGACATGTCACTCAGCCCAGCCAAGAAGAGTGTACAAATTATCATTTGTATAACCAGATGAATGTTTTACAGAGTGTACACATCTATATAATCACTACCCAAAACAAAAATGAGAATTTAGCAGCACTCAGAAGCAGCTCGCAGGCTCCTTCCCAGTCATTACCCACCTCCTCCTGCAGAGGTAACCATTACCTTGACATCTAACCATAGATTAGCTTTTGCCTGGTCTTGAACTACTTCTAAATGGAATCATACCATATATAGTCCTTCGTGTCTGGCTTCTTCCATTTAACATCATGTTAATGAGATTCTTCCAGTTTGCTGTGAATATCTGTAGTAGTGCCTTCATTTTCATTGCTTTATAGTATAACATGGTTTGGATATAACACGATGTATTTATTAATTTTACTGTTGATGTACTTTTGGATTATTTTCCAGTTAGAACTATTAGGAATAATGCTGCAATGACTATTCTTACATATGCCTTTTGGTGAGCATATGTATGCATTTCTGTTCCATACATAGTTAAGAGTAGAATTGCCAGGTTATAGGATTAATGTATGTTCAGCTTAATACATATTGCCAAACAAACTTCCCAGATAGCTGTACCACTTTACACTCCCAGCAGAAATGTTGAGTCCCACTTTCTCCACATCCTTGCCAACACTGGGTATTGTCAAGTCTTTAAAAACAGTTTTTGGGACTTCCCTGGTGGTGCAGTGGTTAAGAATCCACCTGCCAAGGCAGGGGACAAGGGTTCGAGCCCTGGTCCGGGAAGATCCCACATGCCGCGGAGCAACTAAGCCCTTGTGCCACAGCTACTGAGCCTGCGCTCTAGAGGCCATGAACCACAACTACTGAAGTCCGCATGCCTGTAGCCTGTGCTCTGCAACAAGAGAAGACACTGCAATGAGAAGCCCATGCACCACAACAAATAGTAGCCCCTGCTTGCTGCAACTAGAGAAAGCCCGCGCGCAGCAACAAAGACCCAACGCAGCCAAAAATAAATAAATAATTAAATTTAATTAAATTTAAAAAAAAATTTTATTTTTGGCCACACCATGTGGCTCGTGGGATCTTAGTTCCCCGACCAGGGATTGAACCCAGATCCTCAGAAGTGAGAGTGCAGAGTCCTGCCACTGGACTGCCATGGAATTCCCAAGTCTTTTTAATCTTAGCCATTCTGATGGGTATGTAGTAATATCTCATTTTGATTTTAATTTACATATCCCTTATAACTAATGAGCATGAGTATATTTTCATATGAACATTTGAATATCCTCTTGTGTGAAGTGTCTGTTCATGTAAGATTCAAGTTTGTACTGCATAGACTCTTCCACTGTAGGATCAAAAGGGCAGCTAGGCGGGTCATGAGGCTCACAGCAAGAGATCCTGAAGATGAAAAAGAACTTTGCATCAGCTCTAACCCAGCCTTTGCATCATTCCAGCATCAGGAACGATACAGTGGGATTCCTGCATAAGACCCTGAACTCTAGGAAACCTCAAATCAGTATGCAAGAAGTAGACAATGGGTTGGACACGTGCAATGTGGGGATCTTCAAGGAAAACCCATTGGCTTGTTGCTAATAGACTCACAAGTTGTCAGATGTTCTGGAAACACCAGGACTTTGGGGTCTGGTCCTCAGCCACACAGGCTCAGAAAAGAGCTTTTGCTGACACAGTGAGTCAGCAATTAATGTAAAAATCAGAATGCTGAGGAATATCCTGGTGGTCCAGTGGTTAGGACTCCATGCTTACACTGCCGAGGGCCCAGGTTCAATCCCTGGTTGGGGAACTAAGATCCCACAAGCCACACAGAGCAGCCAAAATAAAAAAAGCAAATTTAAAAATCATAATGCTGATGTATTAATTCCCATCATGAACCAGAATTGTCAAGCATTCCAGTCTCTGATTAAGATACTCACTCCCTGTAAGAAAACAACTTGGGAAGTAAAATATAATCAGAAGGCTGCATGGTAAGCTGGAACCAGAGCACCAGAATGGGAGTGGGGGGCCGAGAATAGCAGGAGTGTGCTTCCAAGACCCTCACAGTAAAAATGGATCTGCCACTGGAACTGGACAGGATATGACCTTGGATGAGACTTCCCTCTCCCCAGCCAATGCTCAGATGAACACTGACAATGTCGCTTCAGAGACCCTCATTTTTTTCAGTGTTTCCACTGTTAACTAATCCCCCCTTCTTTAGCTACCCTAAGGACATATGTTGGTTGTCTTCTTATTATCCATTTCCCCACCTCCTTCCCCAGAGGTCCCTGGCCCCTTTTCAACAGACCATACTTTCCATTGGGGAATCCGATCCTTGCAGTTCCTGCAATGGTTCCATCCTAGATGTAGGTTTGGAGCTCACCACCTAGGCCAAGCCAATCCGTGCATTCCATCCTCTGAGCCCAGTGATGGGCTGAGCATGTCAGCTACAGATGCTGGGATGCTGATAGTCTATATTTCCCACTGGGCATGAATGAGAAAGCTTGTGGCCTTGGGAGCCATCTGAGGACCACAAGGGGAATCAGCCTCAGTTTATTCTGAAATGGAGGAAGGCAGAGTGGAGAGCTGAAGAGAAACCGGAGTCTTAGTGATTTTCTTAAGCCATTGGATCAAGCAAGCACAGCTTCCGGACTTTTTAGTTACTTGAGCCAAGATATTCCTTTTCTTGTGTAAAACAGTTTGCATTGGTCAGGCAGAATTAATTGATTATCCAATATCTAGTTTCTCTCTCTCTTTCTCTCTCTCTTTTTTAAATAAATCTATTTATTTATGGCTGCTGTGGGTCTTTTTTGCTGCACGCGGGCTTTCTCTAGTTGCAGCGAGCAGGGGCTACTCTTCCATGAGATGTGCAGTGTTCTCATTGCGGTGGCTTCTCTTATTGTGGAGCAGAGGCTCTAGGCGCACGGGCTTCAGTAGTTGTGGCTCACGGGCTCAGTAATTGTGGCTTGGGGGCTCTAGAGCGCAGGCTCAGTAGTTGTGGCGCACGGATTTAGTTGCTCCGTGACATGTGGGATCTTCCCGGACTGGGGCTCGAACCCGTGTCCCCTGCATTGGCAGGCGGATTCTTAACCACTGCGCCACCAGGGAAGTCCCCAGTGTCTTCTTTACTTACAGAACCCCCTTTTTATTCGTAGTTTAAAAATATTTGTCTCCCCTACTCCCCTGGAGCTAAGCGTGGCAATGTGGCCAAGAAGATACTACTGAAAGTCCCTGGCAATACTTCTGGAAGTGATTTATTTCCTGATTAAAAAAGAAAGAGGGCAGATTCAACTGGCACATGCATTGTGCCTTTCCCAAACCCCTTTTTCCTGCCTTCAAAGCAGGAAGAGTAACAGCCAAATTATGATCTTGAAGCCGAAAGACACACGCTAAGGATGGCAGAAGAAGATAGAAGGAGCCTGATTCCTTGAGCAGCTGTACCAGTTCCCAGACTGCCTATACCAGACTCCTTGTAACATGAGAATAGTAAACCCCTTATACGTTTAGCCACTTGGTTGGGTTTCTGTTAAATGCAGCCAAATGCAGTTCTATCACTTAGAGAATTCAGTACACTGAAGTGGGATGCTGCAAGTAATATAATCTGAAACGTGAATTTGTTGAGTGGTAGAGATGGGCTTTTGGGTTCTGCGTGTACATGCGTTACAGACTGGAATGCCAATGACCTTGTTAGGCAGTGGTGGAACATTCGGTCAATTTGTTCTTCTATGGGAGACACCCCACATGCCAATCAAGTCTGTTGTGTTAGGGAAAATAGCCGGAATGATTCAGAATGTTGGCACGTGCTGGTGACTTCGTTCTATTTTCAACGAAGTCTTGAGAGAGACCAATGAGCTAGAGTTATGCAGGCTGAATAAAAAAAGGTAAGGAACTACCGCTTCACTAAGGAAGGCTCTCTGGCTAGGGCCTGCAAATTTCCTCTGAGTGAACATCTCATAATTTGGAGACTTGCAGGGCTGAAAAAGATCATTGCTTCTGTTCTCCAAATAGGAGTGGTGGCCGCCAAGCAATAGCTTAGAAGATGAGACTGGTGTCCTGGGCCTTTCCTAAGCACCTTCCTTTAAGAATCACCACTCCAGGGCTTCCCTGGTGGCGCAGTGGTTGGGAGTCCGCCTGCCGATGCAGGGGACACGGGTTTGTGCCCCGGTCCGGGAAGATCCCACTTGCCGCGGAGCGGCTGGGCCCGTGAGCCATGGCCGCTGAGCCTGCGCGTCCGGGGCTTGTGCTCCGCAACGGGAGAGGCCACAGCAGTGAGAGGCCCGCGTACCGCAAAAAAAGAATCACCACTCCACAGAGGAAGTGGGGTCTGCAAAGTGTTCTCCTCCTAGAGGCTTTTGTTTCCAGTTGTCTCAAGTCAGTGAGCATCAAGTTGAAGGCTAGAAGGATAAGCAGAGCACAGAGGCCAACACGTAATAGAGGAGGGTTTTCAGGTTTACAGACACAGGAGTTTCAGCTGTGGTTACTCACACATAGGATTAAAAAAGAAGCAAATAGGGCTTCCCTGGTGGCGCAGTGCTTGGGAGTCCGCCTGCCGATGCAGGAGACGCGGGTTCGTGCCCCGTTTCGGGAGAATCCCACATGCCGCGGAGCGGCTGGGCCCGTGAGCCATGGCCGCTGAGCCTGCGCGTCCGGAGCCTGTGCTCCGCAAATGGGAGAGGCCACAACAGTGAGAGGCCCGCATAACGCAAGAAAAAA
>NW_006771376.1:1095882-1097202 GCF_000442215.2 Lipotes vexillifer
AAAAAAAAAAAAAAAAAAAAGAAGCAAATAGACTGGAAGCCTACAACACTTTTGAGGGAATCATATCACCAAAAATGAAAATTTAAGGACCTGACCAGCAAAACCTTATCATTTTTCAACCCCAGGTCCCCTAACACACACAACAGAAAGGGCATCCACCCCAAAGTTACACTTCAGATATGGTTAAAGTGGATAATGCACATGAAGTCATCTCAAAAGCAGATGGAACTTGGACCGTGGAGCACTATCGAAAAAGTTCCACCCAGAGAGTAGGTTGGCTGAGTAAGGAAATTACTGTCCGGCAGGGAGTCCTGGCTGCTCCTGTCTAGCAGAATCCGGTATTTGCCCATAGCTCTAATATTTGCAGTAGCTTTGATGTGTTTCCCATTCTTCCCTTTCCCATGTGGGAGTTTAATTTTGTTCCTTCTCCAATATTATATATGGGATATGTTGGGGGAAGATAACTTGGCTTTTAGTTTGTAGGTTACTGGACTTTGTATAAGGATTCACATCAGGGCTAAGTGGAGAAAACTGCATATGGGATAGAGACTCTGGATTTTGAGATGGATGCAGTGTCTGGCTGAGACTTCATCAGGGAGGGAGCATATTCTGTATATGGAAGGGTGGATACCCTAAAGGGTGGACTGTGGCAGTCACTGCTTTCTTTCTACCCAATAAGCATTCTCCATGTCTTCTTTACCATCAGAACCCTGAATTTGTTTAGGAAAGCAACGTGCCCATCTAAAAATCACATCAAAGTTTTCTGGCCATTGAGACATAAGCAAAACTCTCCCAAAGATATCTCGAAAAGCTTTGCTTTCTGGTTATAAGTATCACTACTCCTCTCCTTTTCACTTATTTCTCCTTTTCTTGCCTGGAACCAGATGGAAACTTTAATCTTCAGGAAAGAATGCAGAGCATCGGAAATGGTAAATATGTGGATAAACGTCAAAGACTACTCTTCCCTCTTGATTTCTTTAAATTGCATGTGGCTATTTAAAAATAATGTGGGAGTTTCTTTTTTCTATGCTCTGGAACTTTTTAAGTAACTTTGAAGGTTTGGCAGATTCTCCTATGAATTCTTCTGGGCATTGTGAATTTTTGAGGAGTAATTATTTAACTTGTTTAAGTTTTTTATGTTTATTAGGGTCAATTTTGGTAAACAATATTTTCCTAGGAAGTTATCTATTTAATCTACATTTTCAGATGTGTTTGTCTAGACTCGTGAAAAGTAGTATCTTAAGATTTTTAATTTTTCTTCTCTTTCAATGGTTATTTCCTCCTTGTCATTTCTTACCTTGCATACTCATGCTCTTTCCC
>NW_006771376.1:1097212-1111546 GCF_000442215.2 Lipotes vexillifer
CCTTTTTTACCTGATTAGGTTAGCTAGTAGTTTGTCCATTTGACTGATTTTTCTTTTTTTTCTAAGAACCAGCATTTGGATTTATTTATTCTTTTTATTTTATTTTTCTGTTTTCAAACTCATTAATTTCTGCTTGTATCTTTAATAGTTCCTTCATTCTGCTTTCTTTTGGTTTGCTTTGCTTTTATTTTTGTAGCCTTTAAATTGATGTTTAAATCTACCTAGATATTTAGTGTAATACTCTTCTAACAACTACTTTTGCAGCATCACATAGATTCAGATAAGCTGTGTTTCCATTATTGCTATTTTGTAAAATTCTGCAATTTTGGTTTGTATTATCTTATTAACCCAAGAGTTGCTTAATACAGAGTTTTAAAACTTTCTAGGTGAAAGTTTCTTTTTGCTTTTAATTTTGTTATTAATTTATACTTTTATTGCATTGTGATTGGAGAATGCTGTTTATATTATTGCTCTTTTTAAAGTTATTGAGGACTCTTCCCTGGTGGCGCAGTGGTTGAGAATCCACCTGCCAATGCAGGGGACACAGGTCTATCCCGGATCTGGGAAAATCCCACTTGCCGAAGAGCAGTTAAGCCCCTGTGCCACAACTACCGAGCCTGCACTCTAGAGCCTGCGAGTCACAACTACAGAGCCCACGTGCTGCAACCACTGAAACCCACGCGCCTAGAGCCTTGTGCTCCGCAACAAGAGGAGCCACTGCAGTAAGAAGCCCACGGACTGCAGCGAAGAGTAGCCCCCGCTCGCCGCAACTAAAGAAAGCCCGCACACAGCAATGAAGACCCAATGCAGCCAAGAGTAAATATAAGTAAAAATAAATAAATAAATTTACTGAGATTTTCTTTTGTGACCTAATATGTCATCAATTTTCACGAATGTTCCTTTCAATTACCCAGTAGCCAGTGCTCTGATCCACCGAGTCTCAGACCTGACCTCAGTGTTTCCCCTCTCACAATAGGATTTTCTCCCTCTGGGATAATTCTCACTGATGTTGTGGCTCTGCTGGTTTCAGATATTTCTCTCCCCATTTACATGTAAATTGAGGCTTAAGGTACTCTCCCTCTCCTAGGATGCTGTAGGTGAGGGCTGAGGTGATGTAATTTGCTTTCCTTGTTGATCTGTGTGGGTTTTGGAAGATTGTGAAGGGATTTAGGCATCTGCCATTATTCTACAGGAATCAGGAAGTTCCGTGATTTCTTTTTTATCATATCTCTGCTGCTTTCTCTTCATTCCTGCCTTCCACTGGCTGAAATTTTCTCTTTTGCCCTTCCCTTCTCATTGACATTGAAGTCACAGTTCTATTTCTGTTCTCTTAGTGGTAACCCTGAAAAATGTAGCGTGCACATTGAGCTTAGCAAAGTCTAAAATTAATAAATATTGCTACCTTCCTTCCAAACAATATAAGGACCTTAGAATGCTTTAACTCCCATCAGCGCCCTCTCATGTTATTATTCATTCACCAAACAATTTTGAGTTCCTACCGTGTGCCAGGTTGATATAATAATGAACAAAAGGTATGTGTCTGGCAGGTGCGGGGCACAGGGGTCCCTTTTCTAATGGGTTTATATTTTAGTGGGGAGACAAACAAGATACAAATTAAAAATATAGTATGTAGTATAGCAAAAACTACTACAGTAGAAGCAAAAACTAAAGCAAGGTAGGGGAATATGAAGTCTCCCGTGTGTGTGTGTGTGTGTGTGTGTGTGTGTGTGTGTGTGTGTGTAGCTAGTCATGCAGATATCTTGGGGAAAGAACATTCTAGGCAAAGTGAATAGCAAGTACAAAAACCCTAAAGGACTTCGTGACATGTTTAAGGAATAGCAAGAAGGAGTGTGAGGGGCTTCCCTGGTGGCGCAGTGGTTGGGAGTCCGCCTGCCGATGCAGGGGACGCGGGTTCGTGCCCCGGTTCCGGGAGGATCCCACATGCCGCGGAGCGGCTGGGCCCGTGAGCCATGGCCGCTGAGCCTGCGCGTCCAGAGCCTGTGCTCCGCAATGGGAGAGGCCACAACAGCGAGAGGCCCGCGTACCTCAAAAGAAAAAGAAAGAGTGAGAGGGTACAGTGAAGTGAAAGAGGGGACAAATGGTAGGATTTGAAGGTCACAGGCAGAGCTAATAAGGAAACCAAAGTAGAACCTTACAAGGACTACAATGTGGCCTACGGTACATATTAAGGATTTTGGCTTTTATTCGAAGATGGGCAGCCATTAAGGGGTGACAGAGGAATGACGTGGTCCAGCATACGCTGTACCAGGATCACTCTGGTTGCTGTATTGAGAACAGATTGCTGAAGGCAAGCCAGTTAGGCGGTTACTGCACTAACCACGTGAGAGATGACAATGGCCGGCCCAAGATACAGCAGAGGTGGTGATGGGAAGTGGTTGAATTCTGAGTGTGTTTTGGAAGTTGAGCTGATAGAATTTGATCACTGACCAGTGAAGTTTGAGGAAAAGCAAGAGAACAATCATGACACCCAAAATGTTGGCCTGAGCAACCGGAAGCCTAATTCTTAGAATGTCCCAAACGCCCCTTGCCCTGGTATAATCCCCTTTGAATGAGCTCACTCCTGTGATTATGTTATGCTATACAACAAAAGGAAGACTATCTAGGTGGACCTAATCTAATCACAAGCCCTTTATTATTTTTTTCCATTAGGCATTATATATATATAAACATATATATATATATATATATATATACACACATAATTTTAATATCTATACATATATAAAGGCACTGGGATAAATCTCCATCTTCTGTGTCAGTGGGACATTGGTCCATTTTCTTAGGAATAGGGAACTCCTTTCACAATGGAAGTGAGGAAATTGGCTGGACCATCCTTCTTGAATATAATTCCATGAAGCCACCATTTAAGGTCGTCTGGATCTTGGTTCCTTCTAGCGGTCGCCTGGATCTTGGTTCCTTCTAGCAATCTACTACTCCAACAGTGTGTAGTTTATCAAATTCAGGTCTTTCTGAAGCCAGGCTAGAAATACAAAGTGAGGTGGACGACTAAGGTAACTGACCAAAAAGGAGGAAAGGAAGACGAGCAAAACAATTTCCCAATTTCATTTTTTCCCATATTCTCTGTGCTTGACAAGGGAAAAAATATTCGGGTCTGAGTTCCTCTCATTCTTAGCCATTGTTGGTTCAAAGTCTATGCCTTTTCAGGGAGATCATATTGAGTTCAAGAGCTTTGTCAAGAAATCTTTTTTCTAAAGCATCATCTTCTTTGGTGTTGCCAATGTGGAATTGAATATTCATCTTGCTTTTATTCTGGGGCTCCACTGGACATCAATTCTAATAGTAGCTTTACCTTTTCAACCACTTTCCAAAATTATAGTTCTCTTTTTCTGTTTAGCAGCTTTGCATGGTTCCTTCACTGATGGAGAAGTTATCCACTGGTACAACAAGTGGATTTTTTCTTATATCCAGAATGAGCAGAGTTCTGTTGGTTTCAAGGGCCTTTAGTAAAGCCTTTGCTCCTTCACTGGTGAGGCCACACTGCCGCAGGTCAAGTGCTTTCGATGAAAGACAAAAGGTCACTTGCGAAGTCTATACAGATTTAACATATAGACAACTCCCATTTTCTCACGTGTGGAAGAGTCCTGTCTCGCCCAGCAGTGGCTGGAAGAAGCTCTGGATACAGATCAGGGGTAGAGGGTGCTCAGGAGCGGCGCCCAGTCCACCCCGCGGAGGCGGTCGGCGTTAAGTCCAGCAGGCCCTCCCGCATGGAAGCGCGCAAGGCGGGCAGAGGCACTGAGTCCTGCAGCGCGCACAGGTCCTCACAGCGCGGGAAGAAGTCGGCCGCGGTGTCGCAGCACAGCTTCACCGAGTGATCATGGCCCGAGCGCAGCTTAGGGGACGCAAGCTGTGGACACGATGCCCACACCCGCCTGAGGTCCCCGGCTCGCCTCCCGGCCCCTCGGGCGCTCACCGCCCGGAGGCTGCGGCCCCGCAGCGTGCGCAGGACCCGCGTCGCAGCCAGACGACGTAGGGCCACGGGCCCCAGCTAGGCCAGCACCTCTATGCCGCGCTCCCGCGCCGCCTCCCGCGGCGAATCGCCGGCCCTTGGTTGCCAGCCCCATCGCCCTGCGCTCGCGGGGCTCACAAGCCCTTTAAAGGCACGGGTTTTTCCAACTGGTGGGCGGAAGGGGGAGTCAGAGAGATTCAAAGCGTGAGGAGTTTGGGGGCACACGAAAAGGAGTCCAGGCGGCCTGTAGGAACAGTGAGCAGCTCCCAGCTCCCAGCCAGCCCGGAAACAGCACCTCGGAGTCGTAGCCACAAGAAACTGGATTCTGCCAACAACCTGAATGAGTTTAGAAGCAGGTTCTTCCCAAGAGCCTCCAGGTAAGAGCCCAGCCCAGTGGACACCTTAATTTCAGCCTTGTGGAACCCTGAGCAGAAAACCCAGCCAAGCCCAGGCTTCTGACCTACAGAGCTCTGAGATAATGAGTGGGTGTTTTACGCTAAGTGTGTGGTAGCTCGTTACACTGCAATGGAAAATGAATACACACACAACTCTCAAGGAGGCTGGGAAATAGTGTCTGCGGCGGGACATCCATGTGCGTTGTTAAACTTGTGGGGGAGGGAGGGGGTGGGTTTACAGTGAAAGAAAGAGAAAAATGAGTACTGGGGAGATGATAAGATGTCTTTCCACACACTGAAAACCTACACTATCCAATACAGTGGATACTAGCCTCATGTGAGTATTGAGCACTTGGAATGTGGCCAGTCCAAATTGAGACCTGCTGTAAATGTAAAATACCCACTAGACTTTGAAGACCTAGTATGAAAAACAGATATGTAAAATATCTCATTAAGTATACTTTATATTGTTTACATTTTGAAATGATAATATTTTTGATATATTGGATTAAGTAAAATACATTATTAAACTTAATTTCAAACTTTTTTTACTTTTAAAAATTTGGTTACATGTGTAAGTTAAAATTTAATTACATATGTGGCTCCCATTAGAGTTTTATTGGACTGTGCTACTGTAAATTCTTTTGTCTCAATTTTTCTTTACATGTACATAAATTTTTTCTTTTTTTTTTTTTTGCTGTACGCGGGCCTCTCACTGCTGTGGCCTCTCCCGTTGTGGAGCACAGGCTCAGCGGCCATGGCTCATGGGCCCAGCCGCTCCGCGGCATGTGGGATCTTCCCGGACCGGGGCACGAACCCGTGTCCCCTGCGTCTGCAGGCAGACTCTCAACCACTGTGCCACCAGGGAAGCCCGTACATAAATTTTTAAAAACATTATTTCGTTTTCTTTTCAACACTATAGGTTTAAAGAGGCAATGTTCCCAAAAGAAATAATGGCAAAGAAGGGAGTTCCTAGTCACAACCAGTAAATCTGTTCTCCCAGATGCCTTAATAAACTAGTTGATGCATGTACATGTGTAGGAGAGGTTGATAGAGGGAGGGTCTTGGAAAGAAAAGAAGGTTATGACATTAGATAACAGCATCATGGAGATGGAAATGGTGCTTATACCATCATGACTCATCCTTTGAGGCTGGGTACTCCACAGTCTCGAATAAAATCAAAAGGGGAGGGGTAGCTGTTATGTAGGTAGATACCACAACCTATCATTACAGGAGGGTGAAGGAAGGACCGGCTGTCACAGCTCCGCCTCACCAGGACACGTATGTAGTGCCCTCTGGTGGACTATGGCGGCACTTGAGTCAGACGTGTCAGAATCCCCCACTTTTTTTTTTTTTTTCTTTTTTGGTTGGCGCTACGCGGCTTGTGGGATCTTAGTTCCCCAACCAGGGATCAAACCTGCGCCCTCGGGACTGAAATCTCAGAGTCTTAACCACTGGACCGTCAGGGAATTCCCCAGAATCCCCCATTTCTTGCCACCTCTGTCACCCTCATCCAAGTCACCATCATCTCGAGTGAGAATTATCCTAAGAGATTCCTGATTGGTCTCCCTCCTTCCACTCCTGTCCACCAGAATGATCTCTTATTACCTTCATCAGATCATGTTACTCCTTTGCTCAAAACTCAGGAATCACTTTTCTTCTCACTCACAGTTAAAACCAGAATCCTCACTATGCCCCAACACAACTACCCCTTACTCACTCACTGGGCTTCTTGCTCTTCCTCATCATATAACACACCAGGCATGCTCCTGCTCTTACGTTTGCTATCTCCTCTGACTGGAATGCATGGATCCCTCCTCACAGCGATAATCAAATGTCACCACATCACCTTATCACCCTAAATAGAAAAGCAACCCTCCTCCCAGCATTCTATATCCCTCTCAACTGGATTCTTTTTTTTTTTTTTTTTTGGCAATAGCATTTAACACCATCTGATATATTACATATTTACTTGTGTTATGTATTATATATTTGTTTATTACCTGTCTCCCCCTACTAGAATGCAAACTGCAAAAGGCAAGGACCTTGTCTGTTTTGTTCACAGTTGTATCCCCAGCATCTAGAACAGTGCTTAGCATGTGGTAGGTGGTCAACAAAATTATATGTTGGATAAAGAAATGAAACAAGATCTGAACAATGAACAGGCATTGAATGCCTTCATTGTTTCATTCTTGGGTATGTCACAAAAAGGTCAACTTTACAAATTTATGTAAAATTAATAAAATTCCTATATAATCCCCCACATATTTCTTTTTAATTGGATTAAATTATCCTAAAATTCATTTGGAAAGAATAAAGTACCTGTGAATAGCCATTAAATGTAGGAAGTACACTAAAGGTGCACTTGGCTTACCAGATATCAGAGGACACTATAAAGTTACCATAAAAAAAATCCATATGATAGGGATAGACAAATGAACCAGTGTAACAGACTAGAACATCCAGGAATAGATATCTGATTATAAGAATATAACATATGAAAGATGAATTTTTATTTCAGTGACAAAAGGATGATTAAATAATAAACAGTGCTGATATTATTTACCAGCAAAAAAACCTACACCCTCATTTCATACCATTTACAAAAATAAGTGTCAAGTAGAGTGTAAGAGCTCAAGCAAAGTGAGGGGAGAGTCCATGGTGGGGAGAGGAATATCAGAGGTAGTCAAGAGTGAGGTAATGGAGTCCAAGCATGAGGAAGCTTTCTACAGGGCAATGGGGATGTGGCAGCAGCCCAGCTGGGGATGTCAGAGTCCAAGCCAGGTGAGGAGAGAGCTCATGAAGGGGCTGGATGGTGGTGACACAGAAGATACAAAGGGATTGATCAAATAAGTAAATGTCTTTAGGATAATGGGAGCTACTATCAAAAATGAAAGGACAAACAGTAAAGTCCTTCTGTATAGCACAGGGAACTATATTCAATATCCTGTGATAAACCATAATAGAGAAGAATATGAAAAAGAATGTATATATGTATAACTGAGTCACTTTGCTGTACAGCAGAAATTAACACAACATTGTAAATCAAATATACTTCAATAAAATTTTTTTTAATGAAAGGACAAATATTTTAATGGAGAAACTAGAAAAACCCTGTGGCGTTGCATTGGAATTGGAATGGTTTTCATTTAATATAAATAGGTAACAATGTATGTGTATGTGTATGTATGTGTATATAAAACATTTTCCCTAGGTTAATCCACAGAGAGGGACTGGGGGCGGCAACATCCCAAAGCAAGGAGCCCACTTAGCAACCAGATTTTAGATTCTGAGTACTAAGAAATCTGGCGGAGACCATCATCATAACATGAATCAAGTAAACAAAGTTAACATCACAAGAAATGCAACAAATTGAAATTGTGCACCCCCCATAGGATGCAGTAGGAAGAACACAGCATCCCTTGCATGATATTCTTGCCAAAGTGTATCACCTGAATCTAGACATCAGACAAACCCCAGTCAAGGGACATTCTACAAAATAACTGGCCTGTTATCATCAAAAGTGGTCATGAAGGTCAAGGAAAGACTGAGGAAATGTTCCAGACTAAAGGTAACTAAAGAGGGGTGAAAAATCGAAAGCAAGGTATGATCCTAGGTTGGATTCTTTTGCAAGGACATTGTTGGGACAATTGTCAAAACTTGAATGGGCTCTGTAGGTTAGATTGTAGTGAAGAATCATTGTCAATGTCCCGGTTCGAATGGTTGTGTTGTACTTCTTGCAATAGAATATTGTGGTTCGTAGGAAATACACACCATAAAGTACAGGGCATATTGCTGGCAACATACTCTTAAATAGCTCAGGACAAACAAAGTTCTGTGTGCTAGTCTTGTAATTTTTCTGTCAGTTTAAAATTAGTTCAAAATTAAAAGAAAGGAAGAATATCTTGTTTTAACCCCTGATCCAATGGGGGGTAAAAAGAAACGTAAAACAAAACTGCACAGGGGGCTTCCCTAGTGGCGCAGTGGTTGAGAGTCCGCCTGTCAGTGCAGGGGACACGGGTTCGTGCCCCAGCCTGGGAGGATCCCACATGCCGCGGAGCGGCTGGGCCCGTGAGCCATGGCCTCTGAGCCTGCGCGTCTGAAGCCTGTGCTCCGCAGCGGGAGGGGCCACAACGGTGAGAGGCCCGCGTAACGCAAAAAAAAAAAAAAAAAAAAAAACTACACAGGTACAATTTTTTTTAATATTTATTTATTTATTTGGTTGCACCCAGTCTTGGTTGTGGCAGGCAGGCTCCTTAGTTGTGACATGCAAACTCTTGGTTGCAACATGCATGTGGGATCTAGTTCCCAGACAAGGGATCAAACCTGGGCCCCCTGCCTTGGGAGCGCAGGGTCCTAACCACTGCGCCACCAGGGAAGTCCCCAAGGTACAGTCTGAATTTACATTTTTGTGTACCTCTATACATACTTCAATACAAAATAATTGTAAACTAGAAAGAATGATTTGATGTATTTCGAGAAAGAAAGGAGTGTTGGGCATGGAGAGTCAATCTATGATCACCGATACCCGTAATCTAGATTATCCATTCTAGCATAATCCCAAACACCTGTGGCACACCACTGTTCTATTGATCCAATGCATGTTCTGCATCCTGGAGAACAGCACCCCATGTTTGCAGAGTATTTGCCTCTGCTTCAGCTGTGCATTCAGCAGACTGCCCCAAGCATCTTCTTGCATCAGGCACAGCGTAGGATATGACCATTAATACCATGGTCATGGGCTAACCCTCACAGCTCCTTTGCTGTCACGTGGGCCCTGATCTGATACAGTTATGTGGGATCCTAGGACAGTGGATCAAATCCTCGATAAGCCCTGGTTAGTGGTGCTGGCTGAGACCCTGTGGGAAGTAAAGGCAAACCCATACCTGGAATACATGTCTGTTCCTGTGAGGATGAGCCACTGGCCCTTCTGGGATGGACGGGATGCAATGTGCTCTGGGCCTGCTTTACGCCTCACTCAAAGCTGTCTGCCTTTTTTTTTTTTTTTTTTTTACCATAGACGGGAGCTGTATCCCTAGGTGTATAATGTGCTGACACTAAAACCTGAAGAGGCCCACCAGGCAGTGTGCTTCCTTCTGTGGTACATGTAAGATGGCAATAATTTGTCTTTTATTTTGGAGGAGAGTCATCATGCCCTTGATGACTGGACTCCTAAAAATTTTATACACGTAGAAGACCGTGAATCTTCGCAGCTCCCTCTGGAGTGCATGCGTCTTACCAAGGCCTCCAGGGTACTATCCACTCTTGTTCATCTGGCCTATCATAACGCCATAATGTGATGCATCTGTGTGATGCTCTGCAGTATCTCCTGATATTCGAATCTCTCAGGCTATATTATAACATAGGGTAAGAGACATAACCCTGGGGGAAAACTCTAAGTGTATATACTTGTCCATTCCATGTAAATGCAATTGTTTTGTCTTTTTTTTTTTTCTGATTGGCCAAATCAGTGGTTGCATAGCACACACCTGAGGCCAATGTAATATGCTCTAGTAAATTTACCACCTCTGGTACAGCAGCTGCAGTCAGGGCTGTAGTACCTGGTTGAGTTCGTGGTAGTCTATAGTCACCCTCTAGGATTCATCTAGGCTCTGCAGGGGTAAAAATGGTGAATTAAACAGGTATGACGGAAAACCAGCATCCCTGTATCCTTTGTATGCTTAAGAATGGAACTAATCCCCACTCTCATCACTTTTCTGTGTTGACCCTCAGGAGAACGCCAGTCTCAATTATACACACAGGGAAATGACCCTTGAGTGGGTCCAAGAACCTAGTAGACCCACTGTAAGTCAAACCTAAGACAGGATGTTACTTATTACCTGGCCTCTATGTGCCTCCCCAGCCCTAATGGGGAGGGGGAAGATAATACTTGAGGTCTCCATTATCAATGTGAACACAGACCCTGTGTCCAACAGACCTTGATATGCTGTATTCCCCCTTTCCCAGTGCAGTTACACAAGTAAATGGCCATAGGTCTCTTTGGGAAAAGACTGGTGGAATCATGTATTCTTGCTACAGTGTTATGGGTCCTTCCTCCTAGGGACTCACTACCTCTTCAGTCATGGTCTGAAAATTGGCTTAGGTCTGGACACTGGGCAAGGGATTGCAACTTTTTCTTGTGGCTATTGCCTTTAGTCTTCCAGTCATCTATCCTTAATTTCTTCAGCTGGTATAAGCTGGTGCAGCTGGTAGTACCCTTGGAAATTGCCCATCTATTCTGCCTCTAGGGATGCTTTGCTCTATTAACCATCTCCATAACTCTCTGGGCCAGGTTCTCCTGACTGCCACTCCAATCTTACCAGTCATTATGATAATTGCTATTCCCTAGTTTCTGGAAGTTAAGCACTGTTGCTTGGCCTTTATTGTTTCAGGGTCCAATGATTCCCATTGCTATCGGTGAACCAAGTTCTGTAACAATACCTTCGGGACTTCCCTGGTGGTGCAGTGGTTAAGAATCCGCCTGCCATTGCAGGGGACATGGGTTCGAGCCCTGGTCTGGGAAGATCCCACATGCTGTGGAGCAACTAAGTCCGTGCGCCACAACTGCTGAGCCTGCGCGCCTAGAGCCCGTGCTCTGCAACAAGAGAAGCCACCGTAATGAGAAGCCCACGCACCGCAACAAAGAGTAGCCCCCGCTCATGGCAACTAGAGAAAGCCCACGCACAGCAATGAAGACCCAGTGCAGCCAAAAATAAATAAATTAAAAAACAAACCAAAACAATTTCTTCTTTCATCAGCCCTGGTATACAGAGGAGAGCTACCACTTAACTTTTTAAGAGGTTCTGGTAGCCTCTCACCAGCAAATTTTTTATGGCCTTGGTAAATAGTGTGTCTTTGGGTTCTTTTCATAGAACATAATTATCTGGCAGGTCTAGTTATCCATAGTCTATTCAGCATTCTCACTTATCCGAGCCTTTTAATCCCATCTCCATCAACTTCCACAGCAGTCCTAACTTTAAGCTTCCTTTAGCATGGGTCACTGCTTTTTCCATGCTTCTAGGATCCATCCTAGTGGTGAGTTTGCACCATCTCCCGGTCTTTGCCAGGACATTGAATCTTGTAACTCAAGAGAGGGATCCCAAGTCAATAAACTCTTCCACTTCCAATTTTATGTTTCTTCCCCCTTCATCAAGTACCCTCAGAATCAGTTCCATATCTATCCTCTCTGGCTCCTGGGTACATGCTGGCTAGACCTTGCTGTTCCTATGGGTCACAATTCCTTTCTCCCCTTATCAGGCTCGGCAATTCCATAGCTCGGTTATGCTGCAGCTAACCTAAATAGGCCAAGTGGCTAGGAAGGGAGTAGGGGCAGATCACGACAGGGGTGCTTGTTGCTTTGTGAGGGGGGGGGGGCATCTGCACTGTCTCTCAGCAGAAAGGGAATGCTGGCTCTTACTAGAGAGAAATGGGCCACTTCTGCAGGCCCAGAAGGTTCAAAGGAATTCATGGAGTTAAAATCTTTAGGGACACCCACCTTGATATCTCCATTCCATCTGCCAGAATCTCAGGTTTTTCCAGCCAGGACTCTGACTTCAGCATGAGATGTGCACATCCAGTTGGATTAGCAATAGCCATCCAATCCATCATCCATGTAGCACCATTCCCTCCACACATCTCAAGCATCTGGTACATTGTGCCCTCTATTCCATTGGATAGAGCATTCCATTCTATCGTTTCACCCTCCCAATTCACCCCTGGCTGTGCTCCACCTACCTCCAGTAATGGGGTCCTCCTTGTCAGATGGGGGGTCATCAGTTTCCAAAACCCCATCTTATCATCAGCTTTCTCATCCACTTCTGGTACCAACTGTCAAAAGTCAAGTTCTCAAAAAGGAGATGCTGAGATAGAGTTTGGGGTGTAAAATGCTTATTAGAGATCTGCACCTGTGAAAGGAAGGGAGTGAGAGCAGGATTGGCAGAGGGAAAGCCAACCTGTGCAGCAGACTCAGAAGAGTCTCAGCCAATCGGCAGCTCACTCTGGAGTGAGAAATCCCATCAGATTTGTCTAGCATCACGTCTAAATGGTTGGACCTTCATACCCCTACTTTGCTCAGTCACCAGATTCAGGCTGCCCAGCAAGGGGGTGACCTCAGGCAAGGCGGCCCTCTGTAGGCTCTGACAGAATTAACAGCTGGAGACTCTGCTGACCGCTCTCGCTGCAGCTGGGCAGCAGGTCCTTCCTCGAGGGCAATCTGGACAACATACCACCATGCATGCCACAATAATATACATACATAAAAGTGCATAAATCCCAAGTGAACTCACCCAGGTGACAATCACCCAGCTCAAGAAACAGAAATTACCAGCACCACAGAAGCCCCATTTATCCCTCCTTTCAGTCAGTCTCTCCCCCAAGGTAGCCACTATCCTTCTATCACCATAGACTCATTTATCTGCCTTTTTTTTTTTAACTGTGGTCAAATACACGTAACATAAAATTTACCATCTTAACCATTTTTAAGTGTATAGTTCAGTAGGGTTCAGTACATTCACACTCTTGTGCAACCAATCTCCAGAACTCTTCATCTTCCCAAACTAAAACAACCCATTAAACAACTCCCCATTCCTCCCTCCCCTGCAGCCCCTGGCAACCACCATTCCACTTACTGCTTCAATGACTTTAACTACTTTAGACCTCATGTAAGTGGAATCATATAGTATTTGTCTTTTTGTGATTGGCTTATTTCACTTAGCATAATATCCTCAAAGTTCATCCATGTTGTAGCATGTGTCAGAATTTCCTTCATTTTTAAGCCTGAGTGATTTCATTGTATGTGTACACCACATTTTGTTTATCCATTTCTCTGTTGCTAGACCCTTGGGTTGCTTCCACCTTTTGGCTATTGTGAATAACACTGCTATGTGTATGAGTGTACTCATTTACCTGTGTTTGAGCTTTATATAAATGGAATGAGTTACAGCATGTGTATTCTTTTGTGACTGGTTTCTTTCTCTTGACATTATGTTTGTGAAGTTCATCTATTTTGTTGTGTATAGTAATAATTTCTTCTCTCTCATTGATATATAGTATTTTGTTGTGTGATCACAACTCAATTTTCTTATCCATTCTACCATTGATGGACACTTAGGTTGTTTCCAGGTCTTAGCTATTATGAAAAGCACTGCTATTCACGTTCTTATTCGTGTCTTCTACTGTACACATGTATGCCTGTCTGAGGACACATACCTAAGAGTTAAACTGCCGAGTCATAGACATATTTAGTTTTACTAGGTACTGCCAAATAGTTTTCCAACTGGCTGTACCAGTTTACCCTTTTAGAAGCACTGAATGAGTGTTCTACTTGTTTCACATCCTCAGCAGCACTTGATGTCATCAGTCATTTTAATTTTAGCCATTCTCATTGGCATAAAGTGGTATCTCATTGTGGTTTTAATTTGCATTTCTCTGATGACTCATGAGGCTGAAAACTTTTCATGTTTGTCAGTCAATTGCATATCCTCATCTGTGAATTATTCATGTACTTTGCCCTTTTCTTAATCGAGTTGTCTAGTTTTTTTCTTATTGATTTTTTTGTATTGTAGCATGTGTGTATATTTTTCAAAGGGTGTTTAATTCTCCACTGCAGATGGCATGGGTTTGCTCTAGAACCCCAAAGACCCTTCTTGGCTTGCCACAAATTACACAATTACAGCATCTTCTCCCATCTTCTCCCCACCCCCACCCCATGCATGTATATGTATTGATGTGTGTGTGGGTGTGTATGCACGTGCTCTTGGTGTCTGTTGTCATATATATATATTGCATATACATATATGCAATATATGGCTTGCCTTTTTGCTCACTTAATGGAGTCTTTGATGAACAATAATTCCTCTTTTTTTTTTTTTTTTTTTTTGCGGTACATGGGCCTCTCACTGTTGTGGCCTCTCCCGTTGCGGAGCTCAGGCTCCGGACATAGGCTTTGTGGCC
>NW_006771376.1:1111604-1111795 GCF_000442215.2 Lipotes vexillifer
TCCTTTTTTTTTTTTTTTTTTTTTTTGCGGTACACGGGCCTCTCACTGTTGTGGCCTCTCCCGTTGCGGAGCACAGGCTCCGGACACAGGCTTAGTGGCCATGGCTCACGGGCCCCACGGGCCCAGCCGCTCCGCGGCATGTGGGATCTTCCCGGACTGGGGCACGAACCCATGTCCCCTGCATCGGCAGG
>NW_006771376.1:1112722-1130936 GCF_000442215.2 Lipotes vexillifer
GGCACGTGCGGGCGCGGCGGCCAGGGCTCCCGGCCCCAGCCGCTCCGCGGCATGTGGGATCTTCCCAGACTGGGGCACGACCCCATGTCCCCTGCATCGGCAGGCGGACTCTCAACCACTGTGCCACCAGGGAAGCCCCAATTCTTCATTTTAATAAGTTTGAATTATCAGTTTTATCTTTATGCTTAGTGCTCTCTGTGTTCGTCTTACAATTTATTTTTAAATATATACATAAGAATAAACATGTCTTTACTGAAATAAAAATATACTTTTGTGACCCACCTAAGGTTAAATTGTGTAACATCATTCCTTCTCACACAGCATGATGTTGCTAACCCACCACCCTGCCTTTGTATCAGCAGTTCTGGAATCAGCAGCGTGTCAGGGACCAATGCAAAAACTCCTTCTCCTCTTTCCCACCAGAGCCCTGATTTTGTTCAGGTGCCGCCTCCCTCCATGTAGCCCTGTGTTTCAAGGGAAGATGGCCCCACTCCGAGCTCCAGGAGGGGCATTGTGATTGCTTAATCAAATCATGGCTCCACATACCTCCTGCCATGGACATGGGACCCAATTCTGGCTAAGGAAATGTGAGAGGCTCCTGGGAAAGTAATTTTTGCTCCCTTCAGAAAGAACAGGAGAAGTTGGCCCATTTCATACATTGGATGTTATGGAGCCTGAGGGCAAATCCCATACACTGAGCATAGAGATTTTCCTCAACGAACCTGGGCCTTTGATGACTTCAAGTGCCATTGCTCATACTATGCCTGAAGAACAGCCTTCTGCCATCTACATTTCCTTATGACTGAAGCCGTTTTGAATCAGGGTTCCAGTCCCTTTCAACTGAAAGTACCTAGTGACCTTGGGTGAATGACGGAATGTGGACATCCTTGGTGGATTGTGTGTGCAGGGCCAGCTTCATGGGTTAGTGGCTTGTGCTGTCACATGAAGCCCCATGCTCAGTAGGATCCCCTGCTTGGTATAATGTTCTGCTGTTACTGTTTTGAAATTCTTAATAACTTATGAGCAAGGGGCCCTGAATTTTCTTTTCACAATTATGTATGCTGGTCCTGGTAATGTGACATTTCTCATCTCTTTGTTTTTCTTTATTTGCCCTCTCAATCTTTGAATCTTCATAGCTTCATCTTCAAGACTCTAGTCTAGATGCCTCATCTGCATAACCCACGTGCTTAACTAAAATGAGGAGGTTGGACCATTCATCAGCTGATCCCTAAGGAGACTACCAGCACTGCTAAGAATTCAGCTTCCCCCATCCCATTTTGGTAAGTCATGACTTTTCAGTATCCCAAAAGTGACTTTTACAAGGTAAAATCCAAGCCCCCTTGCCTGGCATTCCATATCTTTTTCTTTTTTTTTAATTTAATTTTATGTATTTATGTATTTATTTGTATTTTTTTTGGCTGTGCCATGTGGCTTGTGGGATCCTAGTTCCCCGACCAGGGATCGAACCCAGGTCCCCTGCAGGGGAAGCTCGGAGTCCTAATCACTGGACCGCCAGGGAAGTCTTATCAGTATCTTTTTCAAAATCAAAAGATTTTGTCTTTTTCTCGTGTCACTCTTTCAACCTCAACCTCTATTACTCCCCAGTAGGAATCACCCACTTCAGCCAAAATGAAAATAATAATAATAATGAAAATAATGTATTCACACATAAACAATGCAATAATGACAACAGACTGTATTTATACTTATTACAACATTTGATCCTCACCATAAGTCTGTGAGATATAATTTTGAAATAATTACTCTGCACCTTTATTCTATTACAAATAAAATTTGATGATCAGCATTATATTTAGAAGTCACAGACTTAATAAGTGTAGTTAGTTACTGGTCACTTTTACAAACTTTTTATTTTTAAAGAATTTCAGACTTACAGAATGGATGCATGAAAAGTACAAAAACCTCCCATATACCTTTTATTCAGATTCTCAAAATGTTAACATTTTACCACATTTGCTTTATTGTTCTTTCTTTCTCTCTCTCTCTCACATATCTATGTATGTATGTTTATGTGTATGTAAGTATATATATATATATATATATATATATATAAAATATAACTACTGCCTGAACCATTTGAGAGTAAATTGCAGATATGATGCCCTTTCACCCCTAAACACTTGAGTGTATGTTTCCTAAAACAAGGACATTCTCTTATATAACAATAGCACAATTATAAAATCATAAAAATATCATTGTTACAATAATACCATATAACCTACAGACTTTATTCAGATATCATTAATTGCCTCAATAATGTCCTTTGTAGCAATGAGGGAAATAGTATTTTTCTGGTTCAGAATCCAATCCAGGGTTACATATTGCGTTTAGTTGACTAGTCTCTGTAGTTCCTTCAGTCTAGATTAATTCCTCAGTCTTTCTTTGCCTTTCATTACCTTGTCACTTGAAGAATACAGGCAAGATATTTTGTATAAAGTCCTTCAATTAATGTTTATCCGTTTTTTCCTCATGATTAAGTTCAGGCTATGCATTTTGGGCAGGAATATCACAAAAATGATGCTGTGTTTTTCTCAGTTCATTAAATCAGGAGGCACAAGATATCTATTTGTCCCATTACTGGTGATGTTAACTTTGATCCCTAAGTCAAGGTGGTGTCTGTCAGGTTTTCCATTGTAAACTTATTCTTTGTCCATTTGTAATTACTAAATGTCATGTGGGGAGATATTTTTATACTATACCTTATTCCTCATAAAACTGGTTTTAGTATCCCTTGATGCTAAAGTTAATAATTCCTTTCATTGAAGAAGTATACATGATCCAATGGTTAAAAAAATCCAAATAACATACATACTTAATATACAGTGAATATAGTAAATAGTACTGTGAAAAGTAAGTCTTCTGATTTCAGATTCTCAGATTCCCTCCTCCTGTTACCTTTTTGTGTATGTGTCCTGTGGCAGAGACAATGTCAACATGATACTGAAACCCATTTTATTTTCTTCTTCCTGGGCATGAAGAATGACAATATTTCCTACCCTGCCTTGTAGTGAGGCAGGGCTCATGAGACTAGTTTTACTTCAAGAACTATAAACAGAAGTGATATGTGCCCTGCTGAGCCAAAGCATTTAGTGCCAGCATGTGACTCTCCAGATCTCTCTCCCCATGCTGCAGCAATTGTGGAGGCCATGCCTTTAGGTGAGGGAGCCACAAGATGGAAACAGCCTGGATCCCTGAGTTACCACATGGAGAACAGCTGCCCTAAAAGAGTTGCCAGTCTCTCAATGGACACGTGTATGCACCAGAAATATAAGTCTTTTCTGTGGTAAACAACTGAGATTTCAAGTTTAACATGTTGCTACAACATAATTTAGTCTATCCCAACAAAATTACTCTGGAAATGTTCCTCATGTATTAAAAAACATGTAATTATGTGTAATTTTATTGTATGTAAATAGGTACATTATGAAATGTTCTGTATCTTCCTTAACAACATCTTTGAGATATTTCTACATCAGAATTTTTAGCTCATTCTTCTTAAGAGTTGGAAAGTGCTCTATTGCAGGAATGTACTTCAATATACATTTAGAAGATTAATTTCTTAAATAGGTACTACATATATATATAGTTTAAAATTAAAACAGTTCAAAAGAGTATATGTGAAAAATTCTCCCTCCCACAGCTTTTCTGTGCCAACAAATTTCCCTCCAAAGGTGACGAATATTTTCTGTTCCATCTGTATACTTCCAGAGATATGTATAGATAAGATGTTTAAATGAACCTCACTTAGTCTCAGATTTGGCTGAGACCCCAAAACAGTAAGGTCATATTCAAAGTTAGATGCAAATTCACCAACACAGGATTTGCAGAGGGAGATTGTAGAAAAACAGGTTTTTACTCTTAGTTTACCACCTACCTCCAGCTTACAAAAGGCATTGGAGAGGTTGAAAAAAAGATAGGAGAGTCAAGGTTTTTAGAGGAAGCTGTTGTACTTTGTACTGAGTCATTGCCACCATCCTCAACCTCATCCTGAGGTGTGTATGCCCTTTGCCTCACTCACACTGATGTAAGGAATTTTGCTGGGAACACACAGCAATATGTAAAATTGCTTCCAATCTGAGAGACATGGGGGCTGATGTCTGAGTTACATCTGGGATATATAAAAGGTAAAGGACTGGGCTTCCCTGGTGGCGCAGTGGTTGAGAGTCCGCCTGCCGATGCAGGGGACACGGGTTCGTGCCCCGGTCCGGAAAGATCCCACATACCGTGGAGCGGCTGGGCCGTGAGCCATGGCCGCTGAGCCTGCGCGTCCGGAGCCTGTGCTCCGCAATGGGAGAGGCCACAACAGTGAGAGGCCCGCGTACCGCCAAAAAAAAAAAAAAAAAGGTAGGGCTTCCCTGGTGGCGCGGTGGTTGAGAGTCCGCCTGCCGATGCAGGGGACACGGGATCGTGACCGGGGCTGGGAAAATCCCACATGCCGCGGAGCGGCTGGTCCTGTGAGCCATGGCCCCTGAGCCTGCGCGTCCGGAGCCTGTGCTCCGCAATGGGAGAGGCCACAACAGTGAGAGGCCCGCGTACCGCCAAAAAAAAAAAAAAAAAAAAAAAAGGTAAAGGACTGGCTCAGGCATCCCGTAGGGTAGAGATGAGGCTATGGTTTGGAATATAACAGAACTCCCAACAATAGGTCAAATGAGCATGTTTTCTCTAGTCCAAATGTGGTACATACATGCAAGAGCTCTGGAGAAGCATTGTCTTGGATCCTGTTCAAGAAAGCTGCCAAAAGAAGTGAGTGGACTTCAGCAGAAGAAAGGTGGAGGGGTATCACCAGATGCCTGGAGTCTCAAGAAAGAATTGTAAACAAACAACCACAAAAGCAATGTGCTCATCTATGCAAAAGGAAGTACAGAGATGAGATCCCCAAAGATGGAATGATGGAGCTTTAAAGAACTCAGAGATACAACCTGCAAAAAAAAAGAGTAGGCCTTAAACCTCTGCGAACCCCAGAGAATGCAGATGCCACTCATGACAGTACTAGTCAAGTACAAACATTACAGTCTCCCTTGTGACTTCCTCCATATGTTCCAACCTTAACAGGCTTCATGGTTGTGTAAGTTATTCGCTGAAAATGGCACCTGACTGTAGGTGCTAATGGGGGCTGAAATTCAGCCTGCTTTCCACTCTCCAAACCATATGCCCTGGCATGGGGTTGTGTCTACTTGGAGGAAGAGATGCCTTTTTCTACTTCACACAGAGGTGCAGTTCTCTCACCATGGGGTTGCATTCACCCAGAAGGGAGAAACTTTTTATAATCTATCCAAAGACACCAGATGAACTAGCAGCCACCCAGTTTGGAAGGATTAGAGACAGTAGCAACAAGATGAGGAAAGTGGAAGCATTGAATGAAGAAAGAATGAAACTGATCACACCCGCCTTCTCCATAGGAGGTGACTCACATCCTAGAGGCCCACGCTGGGAGAGAGGAAGAAGCCTCAGTCTTAAGTCAGTTTGAGTGATGACTTTTAGAGGGGGCTGGGCATTTCTGTTACTTAACTGATGTTGTTTGGGAGACTAGCATTTCAGGAGGAATTGTAATACATAAGAGTAATTAGCAAAGTTGATGGATTTGACCAAGGTGAAAGGGGGCAAGGGAAAACCAGCCACAGAGAATAAACTAAAGGGCCAGTGGAAGACAAAAATTAAGATGCTTTCTGATTTACACCCTGTAATGGAGACCTCTAGCTCCCTACTTACATGCATTCTGTCCTTTACAATTTGATATAACCTCTAGACTAAATTCTCTCTAATGGGATGTAAGATGGATTAAGGGGTAATCGATGGGTGCCACTTCCAGGACTGGCCTAGTAAACACCTCCCCCCTTACCCACACACAACGAAACTCTTTCTTTCCTCTCCTCCCAGCTGGATGCAAGTGGTGACAGAGCCATGAAAGATGACATATAGAAGGAATCTTGGTCCATGAATGACAGGGAGGATGAGAGCTGCCCCACCAAGCTGAACACCTGTTCAAGACTGCTAGGTGAGCAGAATCTAAACTTCTATTTTGTTAATTCGTTGCATTTTAGGTTTGATTGTATTAAAGGAATCACAATTCTTTCAAATCTAGAAAGAAAAACAAACACACAAAATTATCTATTTAAGAAATTATTTGTTTCCAGGCAAGGGAGAACTGTAAGGAGACAGATAACCTCTGTGAACAAAGTAAAAGATAGGGTTTATATAGGGCTTGGGGGAAATGTGGGGTTTAGGTTAAATATGAATGATTGGCTATGACTGGCTCAAAATGAAGTGGGGTTAGTCATTGATTAGGTGGATTTCAAGAGCAGACCTATTGTAGCAGGGTTTGGTTGTCTGTGGGTGATTCAGCCCAAGACTGATATTGAATGGTCTTTCCTTTTCCCGTTTAAATACCTGAGGACATGAGTAAGGTTCTTCAGGCAAGAGTAGAATTTTCTTTTTTTTGGTTGTCAAATAACCCTTTATTTTTCTTTGCAGTTCTTAACTAGTTGGGCATTCCACTGCACCACTGTTGGTGTCATCTATGATGTCGTGAGGGTGGCGGCTATCAACATTGCTCCCCACAGACTGGGTGGCCCCCAGGATCTCTTTAGTGGTTCCAGAGAGTTCTCTAGCTAAAGATCGATACCGCATCTGTCAGGCAATGTTGACAATCTCATCAAAAGTGATGTTTCCACTGTGCTTAATGTTTTTCTGCTTCCTTCTGTCTCTTGGTGGTTCCTTGGGGCCTTGATAATCAATCCTCAACCTGGGCTTGTCTGCTCTGAATGGTCAGTTTCACAGTAATCCTCAGACCCTTCCAATCACCAGTTGCCTTGGCGATGTCATCACCAACCTTTTTTGGAGACAGACCCAGGGGGCCAAGCTTGGGGGCCAGGGCAGATGTGGCACCGACTTCCGCACTGGTGCACCTCAGGTACACGACTTTGATCTTGTTGGGGTCAAACTTAGGCAACATGGTGGAGGCAGCTAGTGTCGATGAACCCGGATTTGGGACGACTGAAGAAAGTTGCACTTGACCACCTCTGAGTCAAAAGCTGGAAGTCATTTTTTTTTTAATTTTAATTTTTCTTGAAGTATAGTTGATTTACAATGTTGTGTTAGTTTCAGGTGTACAGCAAAGTGATTCAATTATACATATACATGTATCCACTCTTTTTTAGATTCTTTTCCCATATCGGCTATTAGAGTATTGAGTAGGGTTCCCTTGTGCTATATAGTAGGTCCTTGTTAGTTATCTATTTTATATATAGCAGTGTGTATATGTCAATCCCAATCTCCCAATTTATCTCTCCCCCCACCCTTACCCTGGGTAACCATAAGTTTGTTTTCTACATATGTAACTCTATTTCTGTTTTGTAGGTAAGTTCATTTGTACCCTTTTTTTAGATTCTACATATAAGTGATATCATATGATATCTGTCTTTCTCTGTCTGACTTACTTCACTCCATGTGACAATCTCTAGGTCCATGCATATTGCTGCAAATGGCATTATTTTGTTCTTTTGTATGGCTGAGTAATATTCCATTGTATATATGTACCACATCTTCTTTATCCATTCCTCTGTTGATGGACATTTAGGTTGCTTCCACGTCCTGGCTATTGTAAATAGTGCTGCAATGAACATTGGGGTGCACGTATCTTTTCGAATTATGGTTTTCTCTGGTTATATGCCCAGAAGTGGGATTGCCGGATCATATGGTAGCTCTATTTTTTGCTTTTTAAGGAACCTCCGTACTGTTCTCCACAGTGCTGTACCAATTTACATTCCTATCAAGTGTAGGAGGGTTCCCTATTCTCCACACCCACTCCAGCATTTATTGTTTGTAGACTGATGATGGCCATGCTGACCAGTGTAAGGTGATACCTCATTGCAGTTGTTTTTAAAAATAAATTTATTTTATTTTTGGCTGCGTTGGGTCTTTGTTGCTGTGCGTGGGCTTTTCTCTAGTTGCGGTTCGTGGGAACTGCTCTTTGTTGTGATGTGCGGGCTTCTCATCACGGTGGCTTCTCTAGCTGCGGAGCACGGGCTCTAGGTGCACGGGCTTCAGTAGTTGTGGCTACTGCCAGTTTTCCCAGCACCACTTAAGAGACGGTCTTTTCTCCATTGTATATTCTTGCCTTCTTTGTCATAGATTAGGTAACCATAGGTTCGTGGGTTTATCTCTGGACTTTCTATCCTGTTCCATTGATCTATATTTCTGCTTTTGTGCCAGTACCATACTGCTTTTTTTTGTTTTTTGTTTTTTAAATTTTATTTATTTATTTTTGGCTGCGTTGGGTCTTCGTTGCTGCGCGAGCTTTCTCTAGTTGTGGCAAGCAGGGGCTACTCTGCATTGCGGTGCGCAGGCTTCTCATTGAGGTGGCTTTTGTTGCGGAGTACAGGCACTAGGCACACGGGCTTCAGTAGTTGCGGCACGTGGACTCAGTAGTTGTGGCTCATGGGCTCTAGAGCGCAGGCTCAGTAGTTGTGGCGCATGGGCTTAGTTGCTCCGCGGCATGTGGGATCTTCCCGCACCAGGGCTCGAACCCATGTCCCCTGTATTGGCAGACGTATTCTTAACCACTGAGCCACCAGGGAAGCCCCATACTGTTTTGATTACTGTAGCTTTGTAGTGTAAGGAGTGGAATTTTCCAGTCTCATCTCCCTTTTGGTCCTCATTGACAGATCATGGAAGAGGCTATTAAATATCGTCTAGAACAAGAATGGGCAATTTTTTAAAAAGGTACAAATGAACTTATTTACAAAACAGAAAGAGACTCACAGACATAGAAAACAAAAGTATGGTTACCCAAGGGAAAGGGGGATGGGGAGTGATATATTAAGAGGTTGGGATTAACATATACACACTACTATATATAAAATAGATAACCAACAATGACTTACTGTATAGCACAGGGAACTATACTCAATATTTTGTAAAACGGATAAGAGAAAAGAATCTGAAAAACAATATACATATATATATGTATAACGGAATCACTGTGCTGTACACCTGAAACTAACACATTGTAAATCAACTATACTTCAATTTTAAAAAAAGATATTAAAAAATGAATGCTAAAAAAATATGTGCACAGATATGATAGGACACATTTTATTAAAAATCAGAAAAAAAGAATGAGCAATTTTTTTTCCTGCAAAGGACCAGAAGGTAAATATTTTAGGCTTTGCAAGCCATCGATCTCTGTTGCAGGTACTCAGCTCTGCTGTTATAGCACAGAAGCATCATGGACAATATGTAAACAAATAAGTGTGGTCATGTTCAAATAAAACTTTATTTACAAAAACAGGTGGTTGGCCAGATTTGATCCACAGGCCATAGTTTGCTGACCCCTAGTCTAGAATTCTAGATCTAATCTATCTAGGTTAGGTATGGTTATGGTTTTCCCTGCTGGCTGAAATTGTGGTTATAGTGATCATCATGATTTCACTTTGTTTTTGATTCAGGATCATCTGTTGCACCATCTGATGAGGCAGCCACCACATAGTAGAGTTTAATTCCGACACCAACTACATAGAATATGACTGCAACATAAATATACAACTAGTAGAATAAGGAGGGACTGGAAAGTTCACCAAAGTCATAATTCACATTTTCACAGATAAAACCGCCAGATAAGATCTTCTTTTTTTAATATTTATTTGTTTATTTTTATTTATTTTGGTTGCGCCGAGTCTTAGTTGTGGCACTCAGGATCTTTGCTGAGGCATGCGGGATCTTTCTTTTTTTTTTTAGTTGCGGCATGAGGGCTTCTTAGCTGCAGCATGCATGCGGGATCTAGTTCCCTGACCAGGATAGAACCCAGGCCCCCCGCATTGGGAGCGCAGAGTCTTACTCACTGGACCACCAGAGAAGTCCCAAGATCCTCTTCTTGACCTAAGTTATGGTAATAAGACAAGGAGTATAGACCAGGTTGTTACCTTCTGAAATTTTTTGAAGTTTCTCTCACTTTTTTGATAATGTTGAAAACCTGTCTGAGAGATCTTTGGGAATATAAGCTGCTTCAAAGCAAATAGATCTGAAGTTTCTGAGGGAACTGTATTGCCAAAAACCCCACAAGCCTGGCCTGAATAAATAAGTAAAGTCATAAAACAACACTTGGGTCTCCAACCCTGCACCATCAGGAAGCAGGCTGTCAAAGCTGTATAGTCCCCAAGGAAGGCATGCTCCCACTTCACGTACAGCCAGGGAGAAAAATGGCTGAGGGAGGACTTGCCAGAGGGCAGAACCAGGGTAGAAGGAGAACAATGACAAGAGAATTCTTCTTCGAGAGCAAAATTGGGTCTAATCTGAGAACTTCCTTCACTGCCCAGAAAGGGTGTCTTTTTTTACCCACCTCCATTTCACTTTTTGTTTTCATTGAAGTATAATTGACCTACAACACTGTGTTAGTTCCAGGTGCACAACACGGTGATTTGATATTTCTATACATTACGAGATGATCACCACAATAAGTCTAGTTACTATCTGTCACCATGCAAAGATATTACATAATTATTGACTATACTCCCCATGCTGTTCATTTTATCTCTGTGACTCATTTATTTTGTAACTGAAAGATTGTACCTCTTAATCTCACCACCCATTTCATTTATTCCCCCCCCACCCCCCGGCAACCACCTGTTTGCTCTCAGTATCTATGAGTCTGTTTCCATTTTGTTGTTTGTTCATTTGTTGTGTTTTTTTTTAGATTCCATATATAAGTGAGATCATACAGTATTTGTCTTTCTCTGACTTATTTCACTTAGCACTATACCCTCTAAGTCCATTCATGCTGTTACAAATGGCAAGATTTCATTATTTTTTAGGCCGACTAACATCACATTGTGTGTGTGTATGTGGGAGGAGATATCTATCTATCTATCTATATCTATCTCTCTATATATAGATATAGATATAGACAAATAGATCCAAAACACAACTCAGCAAAATAGTTTATTTCTCGTTCACCTAATAGTCCTGGACAAATATGGTTGATTTACAATGTTGTGTTAGTTGTCTTTTGATAATAGCTATTCTGACAGGTATGAGGTGATACCTCAGTGTGGGTTTTTTTTTTAACTATTAAACTCATTGTGGTCTTGATTTGCATTTCCCTATTGATTGAGCATCTTTTCATGTGTTTCATCCAGGTTAATTAGAAAAGACTGTGATCCAGATATTGATATGAAATTCAATAATTGAATGGGACTTTTGTCTTCTCCCTTGGGGGAAGGGTGAATATATTTGGTGACCAGAGAGGCTGACTGTAACAGAGACCTTGTCTGTCTACCGAAAGCTATTAGTCTCTGGGACTACTAGACTAGTTTCCCATATTCCCATTCAATTTGGGTGTAGCCATATGACCAAATTTTCTCCAATGTAATGTGAGTGGAAGCAATCTATCACTTTCTGGGGATGATAGACCACAAGATGAACAGATCCAAGGACCCTGAATGACGGCAATATAGGAAAGCTTCCTCCCTGACCTGAATATCTATCCAGGACTATTAGGTGAGCAAGAAATAAAACTATTTTGCTGAGTCGTGTTTTGGATCTATTTGTTACAGTAGTTTAGCCTGCATTAACTGATATGCACCCCATGAGTCATGCTTGTTCAACATAATGATTATATATATGCATCCTCTTTAAACATAATTATTAATGGTATCGAACTAAACATCCTGTAACGAGCCTTGCTTTTTTCATTTAATGTCTTGGAAAGTGTTCCATATTAGTACATTAAAAACTTCATTTTTATATTCTTTCCTTTTTGTTTTTTGACAGCTTAAATACAATGTTACCTAACCAGTTCCCTACTGATGGACATCTAGCCTTTTTCTAATCTATAGCTAGTGTTCTGTATTGCAGTTCTTTCAGCTGGTACTCTGCAAATGTAAGGCACAGTTCAGCTTCAGGTCCAGCAGTGTCTGGTTTTACTCTCTGAATTAGGACTTTACTTAGTTTCTTTTAGACAAATTACAAAGCTAATATTTGACCATATTGATTCTCTGTGGCCTACTATTGTAAAATTCAAATGGTTACAAATTCAAATACTTACATTGATGGGAGGAATATAGCATGGTGGTTAGCAGCACAAATTACAGTCAGACAGCCCAGGGTTCAAATCCCAGCTCTGCTACGTGTAACATATAACTTAACCTTGGGCAAGTTGCTTAACTACTATAAGCATTAGTTTTCTCACCAGTAAAATGGGGGTTATTTTGAGGATTAAATGATAATGTAAGTGAAGTGCTTAGCGCATGATAACCATCAGTTAATAAGCACTGTAGAATTTCCCTTAATATACAATTTTTTTCTAATTACCAAAGAAAGCAAAAATTAAACCTGAGTCTAAGGTTAGGACATGTATCATAACTATTTTTATTGTTAAGATGGGAAATTGTTTTTTAAAAGATTACATCATTTTTTCTTTTTCAAAATGATTTTATTTTACATACTTTTCTGTAACTTGCTAGTTTCTTTTTAAATTCTACAACTGACAACTTCCTATGTCAGTAGAAATGTACTGACTTCATTCTTTTTAAAGACTGTAATTTGGGGGATGGGGGATGATTCATTTTTATTGAGGAGAGAGCCCTCAAATCTTATGACTATTCATTTGAATTTTGTATCAAACTGTCAGGGTTAGATTGTATTGGGTCCAGGCTGATTCTATATTGCAGGTTCAGGAAATTCAGTCATTGCAGATGCCATAATTAATGTTAAAGCAAACAACACAGAGGCTTCATCGAGTTGGGGAGTGAGAGGGTAGTAGCTACAGAAAACATACACAAACGTAAATGCCATTCTCCTAGCACTTGAATTCCAGAAGTGAAACTGGAGGGTTCGACTGTCCATATTAGGAAATGACTGGTTGCTTGATGACCACAGTGTTAAGCTAAGTATTTTGCCCTATTTATTGTGAGGGTAGGAGGAGGCATGAAAGGGAATTGGTCAGGAGGACATTAATTGTAAATCAGTTTTAGTAAAACTAATAGTTTTATAACCACTCTATTCTCTTCCAACCTAATCTCAGTGCAGTTATAAGCATTATAAAATCAAACTTTCACTTTAAGCGGAGAGACTGAAAACCGAGCTCAGTTCTTTAAGACGAAGTTTCTGAAACAGATTCCCAAATGGGGTTATCTCCTATTCCCTGAAATTGCAGCAGAGTTAAGAACCTGTGTTAAGATTGGTTTGAATCCATCAAAGCCCTCAACATGTGCTCTTGCCATAAAGTAGCAAGTGAAGGCATGGAGAACAGACACCCTTTTCAACTTCTCTGGCACTGAATATATTTCACCTTAATAAAATGTCAGAAACTCCCATTAAACTATACTTGGTTTCCTTTAGCTCAGATTCAGGATTAACTAGCATTAAGCTTGCAACAGAAACACAGCTGTGGTGCACGTGCTGTGTGGGAGCAATAAAGACATGATGAACCCGATGCCCAAGCATCACAAAATCAAGTGCTCCCCTCCCTATATTTGGGAAATTTCTTTTCCACTGAAGTTTCTTCAGTGTACCTTGCATCTTCTGAGCTCATGTTTCCAAGATCCTTGCCTAGTCTCCTCCATAACATCTCTACACTTGTCTTGATTTTTTTTCTTTTAACACAGCAAGGACAAGAGTCCTGGCCAACCTTGACAATAGAAAAATGTATATTACTATTCTTGAGAACTCAACCTTCAGTGCTGGTGCTTGGGAGTAACGATTTTTGATGGATTAAAGCCCCCGGGCATGTGTAGGTGTCTGTGGACACAATTACAGGAACCAGCTGGACCCACAATTCTCCCAGCCAACCAGCCTCACTGTCCGGCCAACTTCAGCTTGGGCACCGTCTCCTCTTAGTCTCACCAGCACTTGATGGTGTCTGGTTTATAACAGCACTGTCGGATGGGGGGCCACGTGGCTCCCAAAGAGCCCTGACGAGAGGCACAGACCTGAGACCAGATGTCTCGTTCTAGGACAGATGGCTTGAACGGCCTCCTGTTCCCTTTTGCTCTGGAAGTCTACAGGACTGCTGAGTGCCAGGGCCACCACAGAAATCTGGGTGGAGCTTTGCAAAGACAGCTTTCAATTCAGTGTCAACAAGAGTGAAATGATCCAATGTTTTCAAAGATGAACCAATTGCCTTAGAGGTCTGACCTCTTCTCTTCCCAGGTGAGGGAAAGAACAACATAGTCCAGTTCACCAAAATGTTGGTAAATCCCAGAATCACAGGGTTGGAAAGGACCTTCGTGGTGAGAGCAGGCTGAAAGGGAATGTGGCAAGAGAGCTGCTTCCTGAAGGGGAAGGCTGGCTGCCCACCACCAGGAGTCCTCAATAACTAGGTGCTGGCAGTTCCTCAGCATTGACTGGCTTGTGGAGGCTGACACATCACAACTCGAGACATCAGACACCAAATACCAATGATCTGATTTAAAAGATGAACAACAACAACAACAAAAATACAAACAGTTCTCTGAAATAAAGGACCCAGGAGTCAGCCTGATGGGCATATGCCCCTCTGTAGGAAAACACATTGGAAGCCCAATCAGGCTGCAGGTAACGTTACTGGTACATCCACCACCACAACAGCAAGGTCCCCTCAGGAGTGTGTGGACTGGATATACCTGCCTTCAGCCCCGTGGCCTGTCACATTCTTTCCTTACACACAGTTAATACCATTTACTCATCAGAGGCTTTACATGTGCTAATTGAGGTTCCTGAGGCTATACCTTGATCTCAGAACAAGAAGAATCTTAATCATCTGTTACACTTTAATTTCCTATTACAGTAAAATATATAGTAACTGCCTCACTGCCCTTCTGCCTTACCTGAAAAACCTCTTGTAGGGCCAATGCAAGTCGAAAACGTAATCACTGTTAATTTCAATGGGAAAACATTTTATACGTTTCAAGTCCCCAAACTGACATCCATTCATGTGAAAACACCAGATCTCTTTAAGACGGACACAATTACATCAATAATTAACATTGGTTATCATAAACACATAAAGGCATTTTCTCTTCATTAATTATTACTAATTACACTGTTATTCTATAATATGGCCATTTACCTGTGGTTTCTTAGCTTTTATGCCCTGTACTATTTAAGAGTAAATTTATAACAAAACATACATACAAACGATACCCAATATTTATAAACTTTTATTTTTAACAAGAGAAATAAAATCAATGAAAACCATGCAAATGATATCACCTTTATTGAACAGTTGAAATAAAAGAGACATGATGTAAGATTATCCCTGCTATATTTAAGCAAAATACTAAGAAATGTGATGGGAGAACCTAAGGTAACATGGGCCAGCTATGTGAAGATGATACACGGTGACTCTCTTCTTCAGCTCTAAGAATTACACCAAGTAAATCCAACCTGATAGATGCAAAGAAATGCCTTGGGTATCAGTTATCTTTCATTGCAAAACAAACCACCTCAAAACTTATTGGTTTAACTTTAAAACAATAAACCTAATTTTTCACTGGTCTATGGGTTTGTCGATGGGCTTCTTCTGGTCTGGGCCAACAAAGCTGGGCCTAGATGGTCTACAATGGCCTGGCTCACATGTCTGATGGTTGGCAGGCTAGTTGGTCTAAGGAGCCACACTCATATGTCTGGCAGTTGCTTAGATGTCAGTTGGGGTGATGACCACATGTCTTTCATCATTCATCAGGTTAGCCACGAGTTTTTCACAAGGTGGTGGAAGAATTCTCAGCAGCAAGAGAGAGCAGGCCATAATTGTAAGCACTTTTTAAGACTTCTAGTATCAGAAGACTGCTAATATCCCATAGAACAAAGCAAGTCACATAGCCAAGCCTAGATTCATAAAATGGAGAAACAGACTCCACCTCTCGATGGGAGAAGCTGAAAATACTATGGCTATTCTGTTCAATGTACCACACCTTGGAAGCCAAAGTAGCGAGATTAAATGATATTCCTTGTAACCAGAATGGGTGAATATCTCAGGATTTAAACACATTACTATGAAAGGGGAGGGGGGTGTTTCTGTTTCAACTACTGAGGTTATCTAGTAAGGCTGCCCTCTTGGGTCCTCTACTACATGTGAGGCAAGGAAATAAAACCAAAGAGGAAGGGAGAGGCTAGGGCTCTGCAGGCCACATGATGGAATTTAGGTCTTGATCCCAAGAGTAATGGGAAGCCATAGAGCATTTTAAGGAGAGAGATAAGATCACTTGGGCTGCAATGAGGGCAGTAATTCTAGAAGCTTTGCCAGGAAGGGGAATCTTGAGATAAGGCTTTAGTCACAGAATATGGGGTCAAAGGAAAGAGGTTTTTTTGTTTTTGTTTTTTCAAAGCAAAAGATGGTTGAAACTGATGGAAGGATCCAATACTGCAAGAGGTTAAAGGGAGAACCCTGAGAATTGGGAAAGGAAACTTAAGCATGCATGGAAAGTTTGGTTTAAAAAAAATTATCATACAATAAAACTGATTGTATTTTTCTTATACAGTTCTATGGATTTTAACACATGTATAGACTAATGTAACTACCACCACAGTCAGAATACAGAAGAGTTCCATCACCCCCAAACCCTTCTTTTTGCTATCCCTTTATAGTCACTCCTCCAACCCTAATTCCTGGCAACCACTGACTTATTCTCCATCACTATAGTTTTAATATTTTCAAGATTTTCATTTTGAGACTAGCTTCCTTCATTTAGCATAATGCCTTTATTGTTATGTTGTTATAACACCAAGTTGTTGGGTGTATCAATACTTCTTTCCTTTTTATTGCTAAGTAGTATTCCATTGGGGTCAGCTTCTGATAGAATTCCTCAGGTAGTAGTGATATCACTATTCTACCAGTTACTTGGGGCAAAAACCTTGATCACCCTTGACTCTCTTCTCTAACCTATACATAATCCATTAGTAAATCCTGTGGCTTTACTTTCAAAATACACCCGAAATCTGACCAGTTCTTACCACCTCCAATGCTGTCATCTAGTTCAGGCCACCATCATCTTCTGCCAGGACTAGTGCTTCCACTCTTACTTCGCTACCCTCATTGTCTATTCTCCATACGACAGCTAGAATGAAACATTTATTTTTTCATTTATTTATTTTTGGCCACGTGGCATGCGGGATCTTAGTTCCCCAACTGGGGATCAAACCCATGCCCCCTGAAGTGGAAGCTCAGAGCCCTAACCACTGGACTGCCAGGGAATTCCCTCAAATGAAACTTTTAGAGACTTAAATCTGATCAAGTTAGTCTTGTGCTCAAAACTCTTCAGTGGTTTAAGTGGTAACAATCCGAAGTTGTCACCATGGCCTACAAAGTCCCACATGACTGGACCCCTGGCTACCTCTCTGATGTCATCTCCTACCACTCTTCCCCCACTCACTCTGTATCAGCTATAGTGGTCTCCTTGCTAATTCTATAGCATGTCAAGCATGCTCCTGCCTCAGAGCATTTGAATTTGCTGTCTCCTCTGTCTGGAACATGCTTTCCCTAGTTATCCACATGGCTTACCCCCATCAAGTCAGTTCCAGTTTCTGCTTAAGTGTCCCTTATCAATGAGTCTTTCTCTGACTAATGTCTAAAATAGCAGCCACCTGAGACCAATGTCTAACCCTTACCCTGCTTTGTTCTTCTTAGAATACATATATATATATATATATATATATATATATATACATATGTATAAAATCAAATATATATGTATTGTTTTTCTGTCTCCCCACATTAGGAAGATCCTTGAAGACAAGGAATTTTTTTGTTTATTGCTGAACAAGCACCTAGATGAGTACATGAGTGCCTCATCTAGCATACAGTGGGAGTTCAATGAATTTTTTTTTTTTGGCCGCACCGCACAGCATGAAGGATCTTAGTTCCCCGACCAGGGATGGAACCCGTGCCCTCTGCAGTGGAAGCATGGATTCTGAACCACTGGACTGCCAGCAAAGTCCCTCAATGAATAGTTTTGATTGAGTAACTTATAGGAGGAAAGGACAGATGGGAACATATGTAGATTTCTAGATTTTAGGGCATTCTACATTTTCTATTACTTATACAGTAAGATAATCAGGGGAAGGGGTACAGGAAGCATAGGGGATTAGCGACTTGCCGATAGTGGAGAGCAGGTTAACTAGGAAAATATAATGAAATTTCCAGACACTGTTCAAAGCCCATTTAAGGCTGACATTATTATATTTAGTGATGCCAATCTATTCAGCAGCACAATTTACTATG
>NW_006771376.1:1130960-1162281 GCF_000442215.2 Lipotes vexillifer
CAGCAGGACAATTTACTATGACAAGGTACAGGCATTGAGAAGCATGTTAGTCCACCCGGGGTGGAGGACTTAGTTGGGGAAAAGAGGAGTGTTGGGGCAGGCTTAAGAGTAAGTAAGAGGGGGATTGTAATGATATACCATTGAATCTAAGGTGGATAAGGAGGGAACTGAAGAATGAGAATTAAGTAGAAGCTTTCAACAGATTGGAGGTTCTGATAAAGTAAAAAAGACAGTTATGGTGAAGTTCTTAAGCAGTCAAGCTAAAGGTTATCAGGCTGTAGTTGGACAGAGGGATGTTCGAACTACTGATTCATAACAAGATAGGGTTTCTAGTGACAAGGTCCAGGTTTTTGACTGGGATTGGGAGGCTGATGTAAGGGATGAGGCCTGCATGTTAAATGAGTTGTCCACAGTGACCCTGAATTTATCAAGATGGAAGATGGTTAGAGAAGAGAAAGTAAGACAAGGACCTGGATGCACATATTAGCAGATCATCTCTACAGAGGCGGTTAAATGGGCGGCAAAGTCTTACAAGTAAGCGACAGAGAAGCAAGGGTTTTTATAAGAGGTGACAGTATATGGCACCTTGCTCCCACTTTTGGAACCTGGGAAGCGAGAATACTAACCCATGTGAGGGAGCTCCAGGGGACGCAGCATCCTCAGAGAACAGAGAAAAGCTGATCTGGAAGCGGGAATCTCAGAGGAAGATCGGCTTGAAGGTAGGAGGTTGGGGAGGCGACCGAAGCAGCAGAAAACCCTGACACTCCTTGTCCTTTATTTACCTTCCTCCCAACCTACCGCCCGCCCACGCTACACCAACCTCCACAACTAGAAAACACTCAGAAAAGAGTGTAAGCAGACCGGCTCTTTTCAACTCCCCGCGGAAGTACTCACACCGGAACTCCTCCATGTCTGCGCTTCCCCATTGGCGGAAGCTTCCGCCAGCTTCTACTCACTTCCGCCCACGACTCAGTTGGGCGGGGCTTTCCCTAGAAGTCACTTCCGCCCGACCCCGCCCCTCGTTCCCTTTTTGGCCGTTTCCGGCCTCAGGCCCCGCCCCATACCGTGTGACCCCGCCCCCTTCCCTCCCCGGGCCGGCAACCCGGCCCCGCGGCGCCGCTTCCGGTGTGGGCCCCGCCCCGGCTGTGGCCCCCGGCTGCGGAGAAGTCCGAAACGCAGCTGCCGCGCCGGGGCCTGAGTGGCTGCCTCTTCTACCGCTGGCGGACCCGGAGCGCCCCGTACAGGTAAGCCGCGCGGTACCCAGCTCCCTCAGCCTTGGCGGGAGCGAGGGCTGTGGCAGGTGGAGGGGACGGCGTAGTAGGAGGAGAGGCAGGTGTGTAGGGGAAGACGTGAAGACGCGGGCCAGTGGAGCACGGGGGCCAAGGAGGAAAAGTGAGAGCGCTGGGAGGAGCCCGGAGGCGCCCTCGCCCATTAGGGTGATATGAGATAAAGGGATGGGAAGAGTGAGGGGCCCCTGGGAACTGAGAGGGCTAGAATAGGTGGGGTTGGGACAATCTAAGAAGAGCCGGCGGATTGGCTGGGAGGGCTCAGTAGAGGTAAAAGTGATAGAGTTGGGTTGTGGGGGTATAAAGAATGGCGGGGGGTGGAGGTGTGGGGGCTTAAAGGGGACTGAGGCCAGAGGGATCCGGCAGCGAAGGTAGAGGGAATGGTGGGCGAGGCCGGCTTCAAAGCTGCAAGGAGTCCGTTGCGCCGGGCTTAGAGGTTCGGGAACTTTAGGGGAAATGGGGGAGGGAGCCGTGTGAAAGGATGGAGTGGTTTAGATTTCTGAGACTCAAGTTTTCTAAAAGTAGGCAGGTGGTATTGTTGTTTGGATCAACTAGCTGCTTAGGGACAGGGGAAAGATAGGCTCTTTGCGGGAGGGTGTGTGTATCGAGTTGTAGAACTGAGTCATCTCAGTCTTAACTAAAGAGGCTGTGAGACACCACCCCCTCTGCTGGGGACAGCATACAGAGAAGATGGTGCCACAAGATGAGAAGCAGTTGTTCAATGACTGGCAGGACTTGCATGAAAAATTGTCCCGCTTATGATTGATTGATGTTATAATGTTGTAAGGAGAATTAAAATGACCACCGAATTATTTTCTTTATTCTTTGGTTTACTTTTCTTTGATGCAAATTGTTTTTATTTTAAATGAACACTTTTGGCAACTGGATTTAATGTGGGTGTAAATCTTTTCATGCTTTGTTACACTATAAAAAGGGCTATAGCAGAATGAAAGTGTTGCTTCTGGCATAACTCACACTTTCTAAAGTGCCAAGAGAGGAAGTAAAGGGAGTAAGAGGCAAATTGGAATTTGAATCTTTCACAGAATGCAAAAGACAAAAGCAGTGCTTCTAAGATTAAACAGAAAATGAGAATTTTAAAATTTCTACTTTTTTGCCTAACTTTAAAAGTCGTACCTTTTTTCTCTAACCCAGTTTTTAAAAAATGCCTAAATCCAAACAGTTTTTATTGCTAGGAGTGTGATTACTTCCCCATGAATTTTTGAAGATACCTAGATATTTAAGTTTTGGGTTTTTTTTTTTTTAAATCTTTCTACCTAGTCCTAAAACAGTGGAACAACGCAAATATCAAGTCCCAACCTGTGCAGTGCAGCTTCTTCTTTCATGTGATGGCAACATTGTACGCCATGTTGCAAGTCCTGTTAACCTAAAATTTGCCCATGCATAGTAATCCATTCAGTTATGGAGACTTGCTGAGGAAGCATAACTCAAGTGAGGTTTGCTGGGGATGGGGACCTGGAAAGGAGGAAGGGAAGGGGGGTTGGTTAGAGGAGGAGAGGGTGTGAAAGGGGTGTGTGTTTGGAGACTGATTGGTAAGAATGCTGATAAACCTGCCCCCAGAATACTTTTGGCCTGAAAGCCTTTTCTTTTTGTATTCGTCATAGAATGTCATAGAAGTGAATCAGAAAGAAAGGGGATGTGAAGAGATTTACTAGGCTGTTTATAAAAAAGAAGCTTTGCCTCGTTTACACAGTATTGATACCTGTTTCCAATTAATTACCTTAAAAATCTCCAGAGGAATTCCCCCCTGTTTGTTTTTTGAGTGCCCATTGCAATTTGAAACTCTTGCCTCCTTTCGTGTTTCTTTCTCTCATGTTGTTGAAATTGGATTCTTTTTGAGGCTATAATGTCTGGTTAGCATTGGCTCAGCCCACTCAAAAAGCGGGCTTGGCAGTTTGATCTGGGAAATTTTAAAAGTTTAAACCTAAGAGCAGTTTGCTAGGTTCTGCTTTTCTATGAGAGAAATCTTGCCGTCTGCCTGATAGCTCTGTGTCTTGCTTAGATGGTAATACCTTTCTCTGATGGGGCTGGGAACCTAAGCAATATTCTCTTTCTTGTAGGCAGGCCCTTCTTTCCCTTTTTTTTAATTATGGTTTTCATACTCGCAACCTCTGTACAGTGTAAACCCAGTTGCTTTTTCAGTGATAAACAGATTAATGTTTGATAATGTTGAGGAAGAGAGATCAGAACACAGATGTTTGCAGACTCAATGTCATCTGGATTTACTTCGTTTTAAACGCACAGTAGTCCACCGCAGCTGAGATTCATCCTGTATTTCTCCTCTTAAATCCTGTTCCTCTTCTGCATACTTTTCCTTACCCAACTCCCACCACCCCCTACCCTGCCCTACCCCCACCTCAAACTCCCACCACTTACTCATCTTAAAACTCAGGTTTACGGGCATATGTTTAATGCTCAGAACTCATACCCTTTACTGGAGAAAAGAAAACCTTTTTATACCTGCTTTACATTGTTGGTTTTTTTTCCCTTTTTCTTTTCTCCTTCTTTGTGGTTTCTATTAATCACTTAGAGGTTTACACCCAGTGTGCCTGCCGGGCTGTGCCCAGGTTCAGAGCCATGCCAATCGGTGGGTGAAGCTTGAGGCAGTGATGGAGCCACTGCAGCCTCAGCAGAAGCAGCAGCCGCCACAGCAGCAGCCACCGCCGCCGCCACAGCCACCACACCTGGCTCCTCTGCAGATGGATGCCAGAGAGAAGCAGGGTCAGCAGATGAGAGAAACCCCGTTCTTGTATGCCCAGAAGCTGGTCACACAGCAGACTCACCTTTCTGCCACACCTGGGAGGCCTTCTGGCAGCCCTGCCCTGGGTCCCTTAGCCAGAGTTCCACCAGCCCCAGCAGTGGCCCGAGTGTTTGAACGGAGCAAGGTGAACTCAGAGCCTGAGGAAGAGGAAGGAGGTTTGGAAGATGAGGATGGGGATGATGAAGTTGCAGAGGTGGCTGAGAAAGAGACCCAGGCTGCTTCAAAATATTTTCACGTGCAGAAGGTGGCTCGCCAAGACCCCAGAGCCGCACCCGTATCTGGTCTGCTTCCAGCGCCAGGGCTCCCACCACATGGACAGCAAGCTAAAGAAGACCATACCAAAGATGCTCCTAAGGCCTCAGCTTCAGTCTCCACAGCAGGGCAGCCGGGCTGGAATCCGGATGAGCAGCTCAAGCAGGTCAGTCTTTCTGGTATGGGGGCATTATTTGTTCTCCCTAAAGGCTAGCCAGAGAGAGGTACTGGACTGCCAGGATCTGTGCCAGTCTGTGCCTTCTCAGCCTACTTCAGTGACCAGCAGCCTAGACGTGAATAGACTGAGTTTTTTCCTCATAGTTGTTTTCTTGATGAGAGCAGTGTAATGTGTACGTTACTCCTAATATAGATTGTTCCAAGTTTAATATGAAAGACTAACTACAGTCTTTTTTCTTTAAAGGAAGAATGAGGTTGCAACAGTGTTATGAGGGATATCTAAAAATGAGATGTGTGGCTCTAATTTCAGTTTTTCTAGTAGTAGTTTGATAAGAGAACAGTCTTGCCTAACACAGTGTCTTAGCTCCAGGCTAACCCAGGATCATGCTTTTTAAGGTCAGTTTTGTTGTTTTGCTCCTAAACATAACTGATGAGAACCTTTTGCATTGTGTATATTTTCCAGCAAAGAGCCTTTAGACATGATTTCATTTCATCCTTATATCACCTCCTTTGAAACAGGGCAGGGTAGACCTCACAATTCCCTTTCTATTTTTTTACTTTTTTTTTTGCTGTGCTGTGCCGCTTGCAGGATCTTAGTTCCCTGACCAGGGATTGAACCCAGGCCATGGCAGTGAAAGTGTGGACGCCTAGACCTCCAGGGAATCCCTCACAATTCCCTTTTGAGCCAAGGCAAGCTTCAGTGATTCCCAAACATGGCAGAGCATCAGAGTCATCTAGGGAGTTTTTAAAAATATAGATTCCAGGGTCCTAATGAATTATTCTAGGGGGTAGAGCCTAAGGAATCTGTGCTCTTTGCCTTCTAATTCTTCTTGTGTTTCTGACTTGCCATGCCACTTTTCTTCACCTAAAGAATGGGACTGATGATCAGTTCTTCCAAGCTAAGTGACTTGTTGGTGATTACGCAGGGAGTTCATAATAAAGCCGGTAATATTTGGGTACTCCCCATAAGCACATACACTCCATGTGGTCCAGTGGTGCTGTTTAGAAATTAGTTGTGAAGGGCTGTGGGTTTACACAGGGCATCCAAGAAGTCATATGAGAAAGGTCCTTTGCAAACTGAAAACTCAGCATCTTTCTATCAAGGCGCCCTGCCTATGCAGTTGATCTGAGTTTCACAGTAGCAGTGTTTGTAGTAGATCCCAGAGCCAGCAAAGTGGGGTTCAAATCCCATCTCTTCCATCTATTACCCTTGTGATCCTTTGGTAGGGCTCAATTCCTTTGAGCCCTCTGTGAAATCAAGATAACGAAGCCTACTTCCAAGGATGTTGTTAGGATTAACAGAACCAGCATGTGGTGGGTAGTAGTGCTCCAGGTGCTCTTTCGTGCAAACAGTGCCATCCTCTGCTGCATCCACACAGACATGCTCAGAAGCAAGGGAGATGCTGAGATGCACAGAGGTTCTCCCTCAGATCACCAGGGAGGTAGTGGCAGAGCTCGGACTAGGATCAGAGAATGCCAGCTTCCCCGACAGCAGCAGCCTGGCCGCCAGCCCAGACCCGCCTCCCGGCTGATTGCTTTGGTTTAGCAAAACATCTGTGACTTGCCGGCAGCCCCCGCACTGCTGTGTGGTTGGCAGAGTTCCATGCTGGCCGCTGAGTCAGCTCCTAGTGGGATCCCGCCCTGACAGCACTGGGAAAGTTCAGGCCCGAGGTGGCTGGGCTGCCCCTGCCTTGGCAGCTGGCCAGCCTCTGCGTGTGTGCGGTCGTTCCTAGAAAGTACAGCCTCGTGCGAGGAACAAGTGGAGCTCCAGAGCCTGTCTGTCTTCAGGAAGTGCAGCAGGTGTTGAGGTCAAGCCATTAGAGCTTTGAAAAAAGACACTCTGCAGAAGTGGCGTGTGTGTGCACACACGTGTGCGCCATGCAGGCACCCAACACTGGTTCTAGACAGCATCTGCCCCGTGGCTACACAGCTCAGTGCTTGGGAGGCTGGCTTTTGGCTTCTGAAACCCTTTGAGTTCATTTTAAGTTTCCGAGGCATACTCACTAATTATAGACTGCTTGGCAGAGCACCTGCCAGAATGTTTTTAAATGCCAGCGTAGCTGAGGCCTAATCTCGCACCCTAAATTTACCCTCCCCCTGGATTTGGAGATCAAGAGCTGGGTTAGGGGGTCACTGGGTAACGATGACTTTAAACCTTAGATGTGTACCTTCTTTTCTCCTTTTGAATTTAATTTTTCAAGATTGATTTGGTCTGTGCCCTCCTCCTTTATCTAATCCTTCTCCTAACAGTGGTAAATAATGTGCTTGGGGATTTTTAAAATGTTTTAGTTGTGCTTTGGAAGGGGGACTAAAAAAATATATATATCCTAACGGAGAGCCTTTAGAAACTACTACAAACTGTGAGACTAGTTTTTCTTAAAAATTATTCAGAGTCTTTCGTTTCTTATGCATTTAACTTCCAGAGAGCGGAAAAAGATCTTATTAATGGGTGACGGTGTCCATTTTGTTCTTTTACATAACAAACTTTTATAGAGGCTTCTTTAGGCTAGGCCTCTGCTCCAGGGGCTAAGGCATATGCTTCTCCCTTGAAGAGCTCACCAGCTAGGTTTAGCAGAGGCAGTGTGGGAACTCAAGGGGGATTGAGTCTTGGGTTGCAACAATTTTACTCTGTCCTGACTCAGTTAAAGCCCAACTGTCCAGTCTGAGCTATGCTGCAGATATTTTAAAACAGAGTTTTGTTTCAGATATTCATACACCAAGATAAAGTTGATTTTGTCTACAGCATAGCTAACATAGCTTGGTAAATCAACAGAAATACTCAAAAGTATTTACAAGATTTGGGGCTGGTGTGGGGGCCGCAGCAGGCATCTGCCAACTGCAAAGCAAAATTTGGAACGCTTAAGGGCTCCACAGATTTTTTTTTTTTTTTTTTGCGTGACGCGGCCCTTTCACTGCTGTGGCCTCTCCCATTGCGGAGCACAGGCTCCGGACGCGCAGGCCCAGCGGCCATGGCTCACGGGCCCAGCCACTCCACGGCACGTGGGATCTTCCCGGACCGGGTCACGAACGTGCGTCCCCTGCGTTGGCAGACGGACTCTCAACCACTGTGCCACCAGGGAAGCCCCACAGATTATCTTTTGTTTCTGAAATCACATTCTTATAACATATAAAGTCAAAATTATTTCATGTTTTCTCCTTGAAGAAACTCTTAGAAAGTAATTTGCTTCTCAAGGCCTGGATTGTTAGAAAGAGTTGTGGCATCCTCTGACACCAGAGCGATGGGAAGATGGATAATGCCATTGAGCCAAGCTTCTAAAACCCATCAGATTTCGATGGGCAGAGTAAATAATTGTAAAACAAGACAACAGAGAGCTGAGTGTCCCTTCTCTCAAGGGAGATCAGTAGAAGCCTGTCAACATACAAACAGCTAGGGGTGTTGCTGGCCTGTTAGGGCTGGTCTTCTGTCCTGGAAAGAGAGCAGTTCAGGCAGTGCAGGCTTTGTCTGTCTTGAGCCCATTAATGGAGCCAGTTTTCCAGAAGGGCATAGACTTCTTCCCATAGGATAGGAAGGAAGATGAATGATGGCTTAATGGGCATATGAGAGCCAGAGAGTGTGTCTGATTTTCTGTATATGTTGGCAGTCTCTTGGATTACTGAGTGTGAGAAGGAGGAAGGTTGACTGACTGCTTGGTCTCCAGAATCCATTACCAAGAGTTCCTCTAAGTAGTGAGGTGTGGTCTCTTGGGCTAGGCCTACTTTTCTGGGTACGTACTGCATGTCTTTGGAACATTTGATGCTTTTAGTAAAGATTGTGCAGACTGTTAACCTGAAAATAAATAAGATCATGAGCTTTCTCCACTTTCTTTGTAGGTCTACTTTGCATGGCCTTAGCTCCGATATTCATAGTGGAATCCATCTAGATCAGTGTTTCTCAATTAGAGGTGATCTCCCCAGCTCCTCCTTCTCCCAAGGGATGTTTGGCAAAGTCAAGAGATATGTTTAGTTGTCATGACTGGGGCAGGTGGAGCTGTGCTGCTGACATCGCGTGGGTGGAGGCCAGGGATACTACTAAACGTCCTGCAATGCACAGGACAGTCCCCCACACAAAGAATTATCTGGCCCCCAAATGTCAATAGCGCCAAGGTTGAGAAACCCTGCTTTAGACTGTGTAATTAGAACGAGAACATATGCTGTGCTTTCAGACACTGCCCTAGACTCTTCCTTTGTGTTTTGGTCCTGGTAACTGAAGTGTTTGGCAACCTTGAGTTTTCTTCACTTCTGTTTTCAGTATCCGTGTTGAGTTTGTGTCTTCTGTCATCATCTGGGTGAGGAGACTGTCCATCACTTGGGGGAGGATTGGGACCTAGAACTTGCACTCTCTTATTTGGCTCTGTCAGTGGTTCTTCAGCCTGGTGTTCTATGATATCTAAGATGTCAGTGGTGATTTGTGAGAGTGCTCGGTCGCCCTTCTAGACTTTACCCCCAAAAGGTCAAGGCATAAATACTCAGCAAACTTGGTATGTAGTAAAAGATGTAATTATTAAGTCAGCATTGGTTCTGGAGCCAAAAGATGTGGATTTAGATCCTAACTCCACCACTTGCTTGCTATAGTGCTTGGCACAGATGTCCTACCCTACCTTTCTGAACCCATGCATACATCTCTCCCAGAAGATGATAATCCTCTCTTGCCATCCTCAGGGAGCAATTTTAAAGATATTACAAAGATGGAAGAAGAAAATGAGTGTGAAAGATCTTTGTAAAATTTATACCATTAGGCAAAGATTAGGTTGAATTGTCATTAGCACCTAAATACTTTTTGAAGCTGTAATTTTTCAATTTTTACTATCTTTGTAGGGTAAGATGTTCCATAAATCTTAGTGCTCTAAAGCAACTCCTTTTCAAATTTTCTAGAATTGTGACCAAACTCTAGTATTCTAGGGTTCTCTGAAGCATTTCAGGATTATGTGAGTTAAAGCCATTGCATTCTTGAAGCTGCTTCTTTCCATATTAAAATAGGGATATTTCTCCTTTAGGTAGAAGTAAGCTTTGTTTATGTTGAATTCTTATAAATACATGATTAGGGACTTAACTTGGGTCTTTATCTTTCTTAGCAAAGACTAATCCCTCCATGTGTGTCCCAGATCCCATCCCCTCCTAATTTTCAGGGGCCTGCTTCATCAGTGAACCCATTTCCCTGACTCTTGGGACTCTCTTCTGAAGTTTATTCCACACTAACACATGTTCTACTATCCCCAAATTAAAAAAAAAGTCTCCTTTCAATCAGTAATTCTGCCTGATTTGATTGCTACCAGGAAATGAGAAGTCACTTTTTATTTTTTTAATTTTAATTTTTTTTTTTTGGCCACGATACTTGGCTTGTGGGATCTTAGTTCCCTGACCAGGGATCAAACCCGGACCTTCTGCAGTGAAAGTGTGGAGTCCTAACCACTGGACTGCCAGGAAATTCCCGAGAAATCACTTTTTAAAAACTTTCCCTTGACTGCACATCTCTTTCCAACATGTTCTGTAGTCCTGACTATCCATGCACTTACCACAACAGAGCCTCTCGGAAGTCGTTTGCACTCTGTGCCTCCACTTTGTCACCTTCTACTCACCCTCAACACACTTCAGTCTGGCCTCTCTCTCTTCCATATCCCTGAAGTTCCTCTTGGTAAGGCCTCCTAGTGATCACCGTGTTTCCAAGCCCCGCCTGCTCTCACCTCATTTGATTTCTCTGCAGTATTGAATTCAGTAGACTCCTCTCCTTGAAACATTTCCTTTTCTTCCTTTCTGTAGCCTCTCCATTGGCTTATTTTCTTTAACCTCTTTCTCTTCTTCTGTCTAACCTCTAGAACTCCAAGTTCCCCAGGGCTCAGTTTTAAACCCTCTTCTTTATATGCTTTCCCTGGGCAATTTCTTTTACTTTCATGGCTTTAAGTACTGTCCACTAGCCACTGACTCAATGTGCATTGTTTGAGCCCATGTTTCCATTCTGAGTTCAATGGATATATTCCCAACTACCTTCTTGGGATGTTTTACTTAGATGTTTTACTGGCGCCTCACGTTTAATACACGTAACTCTTAATTTCCAACCTACTCCCACGCAATTATTTCCTCTATTTTCCTTCTCTGTAAAGGGCATTTCTACCCACTTGGTCATTCATATCAGAAACCTTAGAGCTGACTATCTTTGTATACCTCCTACTCTGTCACTCCATCTGGTAATGTCCAGTTCATCACCAATTCTTATCAGTTCTCCCATCTAAATATCTAGAATCCTGCCACTTCTCTTCTCCACCATCACCTACTTGATCCACGCTTCTTACCTACTGTTGTAACTATCAACAAGTTTCTGTGTCTTCCCTCCTCCATTCTCATTCTCCACACAGCAGCTAGAGTGATCTTCTAAAAACCAAATCAGATTATGTCACTACTTTAATGCCCTCGAAGTTTGTCATCAGTTGCTCTAATTGTAAAACCCCAAATCTGCATAATCTGATCCCTGCCTGCTTCTCCAGCCTTATTTTTGCCAGTATCCTGACCTGTCACTGTACTCCAGTCACCCTGGCCTTTGCAATGCTAGTCGTTCTGCCTAAAACACTCCTTCAGGCTCTACCCCAGCTTCCGTTTTCACCTTAAACATCACTTTCTCAAAGGCACTGTCTTCACCTTTAGTGTAGGTCATGTTACAGGCATACCTTGGAGATATGGTGGATTCGGTTGTGTATATCACAATAAAGTAAGTCACGTGAATTTTTTGGTTTCCCAGTGCATATAAAAGTTATGTTTACATTATACTGTAGTCTAGTAAGTGTGCAATAGCATTATATCTAGAAAAACAGTGTGCATACCTTAATTAAAAAATGCTTTATTGATAAAGCATACTAACCATTATCTGAGCCTTCAGCAAATTGTAATCTTTTTGTGATAGTAACATCAAAGATCACTGATCACAGATCACCATAAAAAATATAATGATAATGAAAAAGTTTGAAATATTTCGAGAATTACCAAAATGTGACACAGGGACATGAAAGTGAGCAGATGCTACTGGAAAAATAGCACCAATAGGTGTGCTCCAGGGAGGTCGGCTCGGTGCTTTGTGACCTAGAGGGGTGGGACAAGGAGGGTGGGAGGGAGGCTCAAGAGGGAGGGGATGTGGGGATGTATGTATTCTTAGAGCTGATTCACTTTGTTGTACAGCAGAAACTAACACAACATTGTAAAGCAAGTATACTCCAATAAAGATAAAAATTTTAAAAATCGGTGTGCTCAACGCAGGGTTATCACAAACCTTCAGTTTCTAAAAATAATGGAGTACCTGCAAAGCGCAGTAAAGCAAAGCACAATAAAATGAGGTATGCCTGTATATGTTGTCACTGAACATTATACTTTGTGTGGTTTATTTGTTTGATATGAGTCCTGTAATAGACGGTAAGCTCTAAGAGGATGGGGACCTTGTCTGTTTTGCTTATCATTGTGTCCCAGCACCCAGCAGAATAATGTCAGATAATAGGCGCTGCATAAATATTTGTTTCCTCTGCTTTCTTTTAATTTGCCCTGATTGTTGTTTCCTTTTTATATGAAGAGCACCATTTCATTTCTTTAAAAAAATGCTTTTTTTTTTTAAGAGCAGTTTTAGGTCACAGCAAAATTGAGCAGAAACTACAGTGATTTCCCATATACTCTCTGCCCTCACGCATGCACTACCTCCCCCCTATCAAAATCTGCACCAGAGTGCTGCATTTGTTATAGTCGATGAGCCAACACTGAACCATCATTATCACCCAAAGTCCATAGTTTACATTGGGTTCCACTCTTGGTGTTCATTCTGTGGGTTTTGACAAATGTATAATGACATGAATCTACCATTATAGTAACATACAGAGCAGTTTGGTTGCCCTAAAAATCGTCTGTGCTCCAGCTATTCATACCAACCTTTTCAGATTGGCTTCTTTCACTTAGTAATATGCATTTCAGTTTCCTCCATGTCTTTTCATGGCTTGATAGCTCATTTCTTTTTAGCACCAAATAATATTCCATTGTCTGGATGTGCCACAGTCTGTTTATCCATTCAGCTACTGAAGGACATTTTGGTTGCTTCTAAGTTTTGGCATGTATGAATAAAGCTACCATAAACATCTGTGTACAGGTTTTTGTTAGACATAAGTTTTGAACCCATTTGTGTAAATAACAAGGAACATGACTTCTGGCTTGTATTCAAAGAGTATGTTTAGTTTTATAAGAAACTGCCAAACTGTCTTCCAGAGTGGCTGTACCATTTTGCATTCCTACCAACAATGAATGAGAGTTCCTGTTACTCCACATCCTTGCCAGCATGTCGCGGTGTTAGTGTTGGGGATTTTGGTCATTTTGTTTAAATTGAATTTTCATTGAGATAATTGTATATTCACGTGCAGTTCTAAGAAATAATTTAGAGAGATTCCTGTACACTTTGTCCAGTTTCCCCCAATGGTAACATTTCATAAAACTGTAGTATACTGTGACAGCCTAGATATTGACATTGATATGATCCACTGATCTTATTTAGATTTCCTAAGTTTTACTTGTACTCTGTGTGTCTGTCCTGTTTTTAAGCCTATTTAGTTGTATGTTTAACACATCTGAAATTCTTTTTACTTAACAAATGCGTTTGAAGCTGCAGATTTCTCTCAAAGTTGCTCTTTTGCTGTATCCCACAAGTTTTGATATGCAGTGCTTCCATTGGTTAGTACTAAACGTTTCAAAATTTCAGTTGTGATTGATTCTTTAACCCATGAGTTGTTCAAAGTATTTTTTAGTTTTCGAATACGTGGGTTTTATCTTTTTAAAAAATATTATAGCTTATAATTAAGCTCTAACCATCGTTGTTAGAGAACTGGTGCGTTATCAGTTTTCTGGAATTTGTTGTGATATCCTTTGTGTTGGCCTTGTGTATGATCAGTTTCTATAAATTCTCCATATGTGCTTGGAACGAATGTATATTCTGTATTTAATAGAGGTGGGGTTGTATATCTGTATGTTGGATCAAGCTTTTTAATTGTGTTATTCAGATCTTCCTTATCCTTACTAAGTTCGTGTGATCACTTTCAGAAAGAGGTGAATTAAAATATTCCGGTGTAAGACTGGCTTTCTTTTTTTTTTTGGCGGTATGCAGGCCTCTCACTGTTGTGGCCTCTCCCGTTGCGGAGCACAGTTTCCGGACGCTCAGGCTCAGCGGCCATGGCTCACGGGCCCAGCCGCTCCGCGGCATGTGGGATCTTCCCAGACTGGGGCACGAACCCGTGTCCCCTGCATTGGCAGGCAGACTCTCAACCACTGCGCCACCAGGGAAGCCCATGACTGGCTTTCTTTTGATTAGTATTAGTGCATTTTTTCCTTGTACATTACAGTCTTTATATATTGAGACCACATACGAAAGACCTATAATCTTTTTTATTAGGTTAATTTAATCCATGTAGTTATTAGAACTGGTGATACATTTGGACCTATTTCTGCCCTCTAACTTTGAATTTCCAGTTTAACCATAGTTTTTCTTTGCTTCTTGTTTTCTCCTTTCCTGTCTTTTGTTCGTTTGATTGAATATTCTTTTCTTTTTTTAAAAAATTAATGAATTTATTTATTTTTGGCTGTGTCAGGTCTTCGTTGCTGTGCGCAGGCTTTCTCTAGTTGGGGTGAGCGGGGGCTGCTCTTCTTTGTGGTACACAGGCTTCACACTGTGGTGGCTTCTCTTGTTGCGGAGCACAGGCTCTAGGTGCACGGGCTTCAGTAGTTGTGGCACGCAGGCTCAGTAGTTGTGGCTCGCAGACTCTAGAGGGCAGGCTGAGTTGTTGTGGTGCAGCAGGCTTAGTTGTTCCACAGCATGTGGGGTCCTCCCGAACCAGGGCTCGAACCTGTGTCCCCTGCATTGGCAGGCAGATTCTTAACCGCTGTCTTTTTCTCCTTTACTGGCTTAGAAGTTATGCTTTCTGTTTCTATTCTTTTGTTGATTAGATTTAGACTTTCATTACTGACTTTTTACACTGCTTTCTTTTTTATTAATTAATTAATTTATTTATTTATTTGGCTGCACGGGGTCTTAATTGTGGCACTCGGATTCTTTGTTGCTGTGTGTGGGATCTTCATTATGGCATGTGGAATCTTTAGTTGCGGCACGTAGGATCCAGTTCCCTGACCAGGGATCAAACCCAGGCCCCCTGCATTGGGAGTGTGGAGTTTTAACCACTGGACCACCGCGGAAGTCCCCTACACTATTTTTAAACAATATTAGGATCTCAGAAATTCTAATGTAGCTTCTGCCTCTCCACTTCCATCATCCAATATTCCAATTTGTTTTACCCCCACCCCCAAATTAGGGTTTTTTTTTCCCCTACCAGTCAGTAGTTATTTAAACTTCCCAACAAGTTTATCCATCTTTTTCTTCACCATTACTTCTTATATCCCATTCTTTCCCTTTGGGTTCAGTCTTCCTTTCTTAGTAACTCTTTTAGCAGAGATTTGTATATAGTAAACTCAGTCTTGGTATGCCTGAAAAAATTTTTTTAAATGTATGTCTTTCTTGGGACTTCCCTGGTGGTGCAATGGTTAAGAATCTGCTTGCCAGTGCAGGGGACACAGGTTCAATCCCTTGTCCGGGAAGATCCCACATAGCACGGAGCAACTTAGGGCATGTGCCACAACTATTGAGCCTGTGCTCTAGAGCCTGCGAGCCACAACTCCTGAGCCCACGTGCCGCAATTACTGAAGCCCATGTGCCTAGAGCCTGTGCTCCACAACAGCAGAAGCCACTGCAATGAGAAGCCCGCGCACCACAAGGAAGGGTAGCCCCTGCTCGCCACAACTGGAGAAAGCTCTTGAGCAGCAACAAAGACCCAATGCAGCCAATAAATAAATAAATAAAATTAATAAAAAATAAAAATAAAATAAATGTATGTCTTTCTTTATCTTGCCCTTATTCTTGTATGATTGTTCATAGCTTTAGATTCTAGATTGACCATTATTCATCTTAACGCTTTGAGGATATGATCCCATTTGTCTCCTAGCAACTATTTTTGCTGTTGAGAAGTCTATTATCAGTTTAATTGTCACTGTTGTGAATCTTTTTTTCCTCTTTCGTGGCTTTAAAATTTTTACTGACTCTGCTATTTTGCACTTGTACTAGTGTTCTGGGTTTGAACATTTTTTTATTTACCCCACTTGGGCCTTGATCTGCTCCTTCAACCTGATTTGTGTCATTTTTTTTTCTTGGCTGCTATTTTTCCTTGACCACTATTCCTTTTTTTTTTCTTTTTAAAAAATATTTATTTATTTGGCTGTGTTGGGTCTTAGTTACGGCACACGGGCTCTTCGTTGTGGCACGCAGGCCTCTCTCTAGTTGTGGTGTGTGCGGGCTCCGAGTGCATGGGCTCAGTAGTTGCACCCTGTGGGCTTAGTTGTCCCACAGCATGTGGGATCCTAGTTCCCTGACCAGGGATCAAACCCATGTCCCCTGCACTGGATGGCGGACTCTTAACCATTGGACCACCAGGGAAGTCCCTTGACCACTATTGTAATAGAAGTATTTGAACCTTCTCATTTAGCCTTCTTTGTATCCTTTCTTTTATAACCTTATCTCTTTATGTCTTTCTCCTGCATCCTGGAATATTTTCACATTCTGTTTTCCAGTTTCTAATTCTCTCTTCAGCTCTGTCTATACTACTTAATCACTTTTAAAAAAGTTTATCTTAATATTGTGTTTTAATATCTATTCTTTTTTAGTTCTAAAAAATCTGCCTCTTCTTACCATATGGTTTCTATTTCTTCCTTTAGCTCTTTGAACATCTTTAACATTTTTTTTTTTTTTTGGTGGTACGCAGGCCTCTCATTGTTGTGGCCCCTCCCGTTGTGGAGCACAGGCTCCAGACGTGCAGGCTTAGTGGCCATGGCCCACGGGCCCAGCCGCTCTGCGGCATGTGGGATCTTCCCGGACTGGGGCACGAACCCGTGTCCCCTGCATCGGCAGGCGGACTCTCAACCACTGTGCCACCAGGGAAGCCCTGAACATCTTTAACTTTTAAAAAACTTTATATGGACTTGTTAAAACTCTTTATTATGGGAATTTCATATATACAAAAGAAGAGAATGGTAATGAACCACCTGTGTCCTTTGCCCAGCTTTTAGCAGTTACCAACCAACATTCTGCCATTGTTTAAACATGCTTGTTTGTTTTTTTTTTAATAAATATATTTATTTTATTTATTTATTTTTGGCTGTGTTGGGTCTTTGTTGCTGCACGCGGGCTTTCTGTAGTTGTGGCGAGCAGGGGCTACTCTTCATTGCAGTGTGCAGGCTTCTCGTTGCGGTGGCTTCTCTTGTTGCAGAGCACAGGCTCTAGGTGCGTGGGCTTCGGTAGTTGTAGCATGTGGGCTCAGTAGTTATGGCTTGCAGGCTCTAGAGCACAGGCTCTGTAATTGTGGCACACTTGCTTAGTTGCTCCACGGCATGTGGGATCTTGCCGGACCATGGCTCGAACCTGTGTCCCCTGCATTGGCAAGTGGATTCTTAACCACTGAGCCACCAGGGAAGCCCTAAACATGCTTGTTTTATATATTTTTATTTTTTTTATTTTTTGCGGTACGCAGGCCTCTCACTGTTGTGGCCTCTCCCGTTGCGGAGCACAGGCTCCAGATGCCCAGGCTCAGCGACCATGGCTCACGGGCCCAGCCTCTCCGTGGCATGTGGGATCCTCCTGGACTGGGGCACGAATCTGTGTCCCCTGCATTGGCAGGTGGAGTCTCAATGACTGTGCCACCAGGGAAGCCCCAACATGCTTGTTTTAAAGATGCTTTTAGAATGTCTGTATATGTATAACTGAGTCACTTTGCTGTACAGTAGAGATTGGCACAACATTGTAAATCAACTATACTTCGATAAAAAAAAAATTAAAGGTGCTTTTTGATTATTTTATTATTACCTCTAATTCTTGGGGTGCAAGTTCTCCTTGTGTCATGTTACTCTCCCCTTTGATGGTTTGTTTCCTCTTGCAGTGGTTTGTTTTTGTTTTTGTTTTTCAGTGTAATCGTGTTTTGAGTTGGGATTTGTTTCCATGGGAGTCCCATGTGTTTTGGATTATGGAAGCATTCCTAAGGGGAGCTTTGTTTTCTCCCCTGCTGGGGCCCTACAAGTTTAGCTGGTTGCCATTGGTTTGGGGTATGAATATGGAGTTTACATTTGTACCTGGTGAGAGCCTGGGTTTCCATTTCTTATGGATCCTCTTTTTCCATGTGGACCCTAGCAGATGGCAATGTTCGTCACTTCTCCAGGTTGGTGGGCAGTTTTTTAGGCCCTAGTTCATGGGAGGGTGGAAGCGTAGTCCTTCCTGGCCTCTGGCTTTATACATTTATCTCAGCTCTCGTTCCTGGCATGCAGGAGGCCTGCAGCCTGGACTCTTCTCCCATAGGGGTGATTAAATCCCCAGTCCTCAGCCCTCAGCTGTTAAAAACTATATCTAGGTCCCTTTTCCCTTGAGCCTTCAGCTTCGGTGCCTGCTCACTGCTCTCTGATTCCTTCCTTTTTGTTTCTGGCACTTGGTTTCAAGCTTAGCTATGTGTGTAAGGGGTGTGGAGTGTTAAATTTTATCTAGCATGTCTAGTGAGGTTTTCTTTGGAGACGGGGAGGTGGTAGAGTTGCTCCACATCAGACTATCCTCGCTCATGATTCTGTTTGCTACTTTGGTTTTTTGCTTGTTTGTTTTCTATTTTTAATAGCTTGGACTTTTTTTAATCTCTCCTGTGCTGGATATTTGCCTTATTTCAATGAGTTGTGTGAAGTAAGCCCTGATATTATCCCCCCTTTACGTGTTTGTTTTATTTTACTGATGAGGAAAGAAGGGTGAAATGGGCTGCTTGTGGTCTCGGAGTTGGGAAGCTGGGCTATGAACACAGGTGGTCCGACTTTTGCCTCCATGCCTCTCCTCTTCCTATTCCAGAGAGAGCAGGGCAAGGATAATCTTTTCTCAGTGGTTTCATTACTCTGAAAGTAACTTTATTTTTTCTGATTTTCCAAGTAATTCAGACTCATTTTAGAGAATATAAAAATTTGTAAAGAAGAAAATATAATCACCACAACCATATAACTTAGGTATAAATGTAAACATTTTCTTGTATTTCCTTTGTGTTTTGTTTTAAATGCCTATTACAGACATATTTTTTTGGTTTTATTTTTGTGCCTAACCTTTATTACCTAACAGCCCATGAGCAATTTTTATAAAGTGTTTATTATTTTAAAGTGTTATTTTAAAATAGTTTAATTTTTAAAAAACATATTACCGAAGTTATATTGACTCAAATAATTTTTAAAGTACAGAAATGTGTAAAGTAAAAGTCGGCCTTACTTTCCACAGGTCGTTGTTAACAGTTTGGCCTATACCTTTTTAGAGCTTTTTCTCTTCACAAATACATTTGCTTGTTTTTAACAACTTACTTTTTTATTCAAGAGTTTTACAACTTTTTTACTCAGTATTATGACTGTACTTTGATGCGTGTTTATAAAGATTTATTAATGTTTTTATAATCATATCAAAATTATATAAGTAATGTGAATAGATGCTCATGAAAAATTGAAACAATATAGGAAAATACAGAGTGAAAACTTTTTTTGTTTGTTTGTTTTTGTTTGTTTGTTTTGCAGTACGCGGGCCTCTCACTGTTGTGGCCTCTCCCGTTGCGGAGCACAGGCTCCGAACGCACAGGCTCAGCGGCCATGGCTCACGGGCCCAGCCGTTCCGCAGCATGTGGGATCTCCCCGGCCCGGGGCACGAACCCATGTCCCTGCGTCCCCTGCATCAGCAGGCGGACCCTCAACCATCGCACCACCAGGGAAGCCCCAGAGTGAAAACTTATAGTTTTAAAACATATTGTAGTGTTCTGTTGCCTACTCTGCTCCCTCCCATCCCAGAGAAGGCCACAGTTAGGCATGAATCAGCTTCTGTGGCTGTTTCTGTATATTTACCTATTTAATGTGTAGTCACAGAATGTGCGAGTATGTGTGTTTAGTATAAATACAAACTATCTTTGTAGATGCCGTTTGACCCTTTGCCCTTCTGTCCGTATTTCTGTGGTAGGATAGATTATTCTAGAAGTTGAATTTGCTGTATCAGAGGGTATATGTATATTACTATCTTTTCATATGTTTATTTGCCTTTTGTATTTGTTCTGTGACTTACCCTGCTTGTAGCCTTTGCCCATTTTTCTTTCTTTTTTTAACTGTGAAAAGCACATGAGATTTACTCTAACAAATTTTTAAGTGTATCGTTCACAGTATTAACTGTAAGCATAGTGTTGTACGGTAGATCTTTAGAACTTTTCCATTGTGCATGACTGAAACTTATACCCATTGAATAGCAGCTTCCCATTTCCCAACCCTCTCCCCTCAGCCCCTGGCAGCCACCATTATACTTACTGCTTCAGTGAGTTTAACTACCTTAGATACTTCATATAAATGGGAGTGGCTTATTTCACTTTATTTACATTTATTTAAATTTTTATTGATATGTTTACATTATTTAGCATAATGCCCTCTAGGTTCATCCATGTTATCACGTATTGCAGAATGTCCTTTTTTGTGACTGAATAATATTCCATAGTGTGTATAAACCACATTTTCTTTATCCATTCATCCATTGATGGACACTTAGGTTGATTCTATATCTTGATTATTGTGAATGGTGCTGCAATGAGCATGAGAGTACAGATATCTCTTCAAGGTCCTGACTCTAGTTCTTTTGATTAAATACCCAGAAGTGAATATTGCTGTATCATATGGTAGTTCTATTTTTTATTTTTTCAGAAATCTCTATACTCTTTCCAACCAACAGTGTACAAGGATTCCAATTTCTCCACATCCTCTTCAATACTTGTTAATTTCTGGCTTTTTGTTTGTTTTTTATAATGGCCATCCTAGCAGATGCAAGGTGATATCTTGTGCTTTCAGTTTGCATTTCCCTGATGATTAGTGATATTAAGCATCTTTTCATATACATATTGGCTATTTGTGTGTCTTCTTTGGACAAATATCTATTCAAGTCTTTTGCCCACTTTTTACTTGGGTTATTGGTTTTTTGCTGTCAAGTTGTAGGAGTTCCTTATGTCTTTTGGATATTAATCCCTTATCAGATGTATGGTCTTGCAGATATTTTATCCCACTCTCTAGGTTTCCTTTTCACTCTATCTCCTTTATCTCCTTTACTGTGCAGAAGTTCTTTAATTTGATGTAGTCCCATTTGTCTATTTTTGCTTTTGTTGGCTGTACTTTTGGTGTCATATCTAAGAGATCATTGCCAAAACTAATGTCATGAAGCTTTCATCCTATATTTTCTTTCAGGAGCTTTACAGTTTCAGGTCTTACGTTTAAGTCTTTAATCTTATTTTTTTTAAGATTTTTTGATATGGACCATTTTTTAAAGTCTTTATTGAATTTGTTACAATATTGCTTCTGTTTTATATGTTGGTTTTTTGGCCATGAGACATGTGGGATCTTAGCTCCCCGACCAGGGATCAAACCCACACCCCACACATTGGAAGGCAAGGTCTTAACCACTGGGCCACCCGGAAAGTCCCAAGTCTTTAATCATTTTGACTTGATTTTTTATGTGTGGTGTAAAATAGGATCCATTTTCATTCTTTGCATGTGGATATCCAGTCTTCCCAACACCATTTGTTAAAGAGACTGTCATTTCCCCATTGCGTATTCTCGGCATCCTGTCAAAGATCAGCTGACTGTATGTACGTAGGTTTATTGCTGGGCTCCGTATGCTGTTCCATTGGTCTATTTGTCTGTCTTTATGCTAATACCATACTGTTTTGATTACTGTAGCTTTGTAATATGTTTTGAAATCAGGAAGTGTGAGGCCTCAGATTTGTTCATCTTTCTCAAGATTGTTTTAGCTATTCGGGGTCTTTTATGGTTCCATAAGAATTTTAGAATTGTTTTTTCTCTTTCTGTTAAGAAGTGCCCTTGGGATTTTGATAGGCATTGCGTTGAATCTATACATCACTTTTGGGTAGCATGGACATTCTAACAATATTCAGTTCTTCCAATCCATGAACATAGGATGTCTTTCCATTTATCTGTATCTTCTTCGTTTTCTTTCAGTAATGTTTTGTAGTTTTCAGTGTACAAATCTTTCATTTCCTAAGTTAGATTTATTCCTAGGTATTTTGTTCTGTTTGATTCTATTGTAAATGGGATTGTTTTTCCTAATTTCCTTCTCAGGTTGTTTGTTGTTAATGTACAGAAACAAAACTGATTTTTGTATGTTGATTTTGTATCCTGTAACTTTCTGGAATTCGTTTATTTGATCTAACAGTTTGTGTGTATGTTGTGTGTGTGTGTAATCTCTAGAGTTTTCTACATATAAGTGCATGTCATCTGCCAACAGAGGTAATTTTATTTTTTCCTTTCCAGTTTGGATGCCTTTTTACTTCTTTTTTTGCCTAATTGCTCTAGCTAGGGCTTCCAGTACTATGTTGAATAGAAGTGGTAAGAGTAGGCATCCTTGCCTTGTTCCTGTTTCTTAGAGGAAGAGCTTTTAGTTTTTCACCATTGAGTATGATGTTAGCTAAAGACTTTTCATATATGGCCTTTAAAATGTTGAGGCCATGCATTCTTTTCCTAGTTTGTTGAGTATTTTTATCATGGAAGTGTGTTAAATTTTGTCAGATTCTTTTTCTGCATCTATTGAGATAATCGTGATTTTTATCCTTTGTTCTGTTAATGTGGTATAGCACATTGATTGATTTTTGTATGTTGAATCATCCTTGCATCCCAGGGATCAATCCTGCTTGGTCATGGTATATGATCCTTTTAATGTGCTCTCAAATGTGGTTTGCTAATAGTTTATTAAGGATTTTACATCTGTATTCATCAGGTTGTTTTCTTGTAGTGGCATTTTTTGGCTTTGGTATCAGGGTGGTGCTGGCCTCATAAAATAAGTTTAGAAGAAGTATTCCCTCCTCTTCAATTTTTGGGAAGAGTTTGGGAAGGATTGGTGTTTTAATTCTTTAAATGTTTGGCAGAATTTACTTGTGAAGCCATCTGTTCCAGGGCTTTTCTTTGTTGTGGGGTTTTTGATTACTGATTCAGTCTCCTTACTAGTTATAGGTCTCTTCAGATTTTCTGTTTCTTCATGATTCGGTCTTGGTAGGTTGTAAGTTTCTGAGAATTATCCATTTCTTCTAGACTATCCAGTTTGCTTGCATATAATTGTTCACAGTAGTCTCTTATAGTCCTTTTTATTTCTGTGGCATTGTTGTAATGTTTCCTCTTTCATTTCCGAATTTGTCTTCTCTTTTTTTCTTAGTTTAGCTAAAGGTTTGTCAATTTTGTTCATCTTTTCAAAAAACCAACTGTTAGTTTCGTTGATGTTTTTCTGTTCTCTGTTTTGTTTATTTCTGCTCTAATCTTTATTATTTCCTTCCTTCTGCTAACTTTGGGCTTAGTTTGTTCTTCTTTTTCTAGTTCCTTGAAGTATAGTTAGGTTGTTTATTTGACATCTTTCTTGTTTTTTAATGTAGACTTTTATTACTACTATAAACTTCTCTCCTAATACTGCTTTTGCTGCATTCCATGAGTTTTGGTATGTTGTGTTTTTGTTGCCTTTACCTGGCTTTCTATTCTGTTATCTTTTTCTTATTGATATGTAGTAGCTCTTTTGCATAGATCCTTGTCTTTGTGTTTCAAGTATTTTTCACACTTGTTGGTCTTTCAACTTGATTGTAGTTCTTTCATCAGGTAGTGTAAATTTTAAATTTTAAATTTTTTTTTTTTTTTTTTTTTGCGATATGTGGGCCTCTCACTGTCGTGGCCTTTCCCGTTGCCGGATGCGCAAGCTCAGCGCCCATGGCTCACGGGCCCAGCCGCTCCGCGGCATGTGGGATCCTCCCGGACCGGGGCACGAACCCGTATCCCCTGCATCAGCAGGCGGACTCTCAACCACTGCGCCACCAGGGAGGCCCTAAATTTTAAATTTTTGATGTTGCTAAATCTATTGATTTTTTTTTCCCCTTGATGGTTTCTGTCATACTTAAAAAGGCCCTCCCATCCCCAATATTATAAAATACATATAGTTATTATCTTATGGTTGTATTTTTTATATGTAGATGTTAACTCCATCTTGAATTAATGGGAAGGATGTGAAGTAGGGATCAAACTCTTTTAAAAGGCAGTGTTAAATGGCTGCACAGTGTTCTGTCATGTGGATAGCACCTTCATGTGTTGCCTGTGCCCTTATTGTCACACCTTTAGGCTATTGTAATTTTTTGCTATTAAAAATACAATCGTACTATATTTCTAGTTGCTTCTTTCAGAAAGATTCATAGAACAGAATTACAAGGTCAGGAGGAGACTAAGAAAGTAAGGCAGTTACAAGCAGGGACTTGAAGGTGCACTGCCTGCCTTTGATTCTCAACTTAACACTCTTGGATCACTTTGCAGCCTTCTTCAAGTCACTTCCTTGTGTCTTCCTTGTTCCTTGGTTTCCTCATCTGAAAAGTGAGGGTAATAAAACCTCAGAGCATTGTGCTGAGGTTTTAACTGTTTAATGCACATAAAACATGGGATAGGTCCTGGCACGTGGTTAAGTATTCAATTATTATTGGTTGTTGCTGCTGCTGTTGTTTTTATTGTGATGGGTATTTTAAGGCAAGTGACTTTCAGGAAAGGTCATGGTATTTTAATATTTCCCTGTGGGAATATAGGAGATCCCATTGCCCCAATCCTTGTTATCATTGAATATTGTCATTTTTGTAAAGCTTTTCTAATTTTATGTATGAATAACGGGCTCCTTCTTTGCCAGCCCGGGAGAGGGCGTGCACTCTCCTCTGTGTATCCTCTTGAACCTCAAAATTAAACTGTTTTCTTTAGGAAATGGCTTATATTGCCTTCTAGATCCCTTTTATGGAGTTGTATTTTAGAACTTGAAGTCCACCTGCTTTTCAGTATGTGATTTTTTTTTCCCCCCAAATTCATCAGTTAGCCCACAGCAGTTCTCCTAAGTTCATTCCTGTGGCTTGTTCTTCAGGTACTGATATTTATTTGAGCCCCTACCGTCTGCCAGGCCCTGTGCCAGGTGCACAAGCCTCACAGAGGAGTAAGTTACTGTTTCTGTATGAGAGAGACTTAGCCTGGGCGAGGCAGCGGGCAGCACAGAGGCAGCTGGCCTCAGAGTTGGAATGTGTATACCGTAGTGCTGTCCCCCAGGGTGTGGGGTCGTGGGGTTGGGAGAAGCCCTAGGAGATGCTCTCAAAGTTGTAAACGGGGCTGACTTGAAACACAAAGTGCACCTGTGTGTTCTGCCTGAGGAGACCTTCTCTGTGGAATCCCACACTTGAAAATTTTTTTTTACTTTATAAAATAATTCATCATAGCATTTTTTTAAAAGGTGTTCTTCCGGGCTTCCCTGGTGGTGCAGTGGTTGAGAGTCCGCCTGCTGACACAGGGGACATGGGTTCGTGCCCCAGTCCAGGAAGATCCCACATGCTGCGGAGCAGCTGGACCCATGAGCCATGGCCGCTGAGCCTGTGCGTCCGGAGCCTGTGCTCTGCAACGGGAGAGGCTACAACAGTGAGAGGCCCGCGTACTGCAAAAAAAATAAATAAAATGTGTTCTTCCTATACATTTAAAATATGTAGTTTGAAGAAAAAAGTTTGATGACACTTTTCTGAAGCACCAACTTCGGGCAGGTTTCTTGACTTCTGTTCTCAGAGGAAGGTCAAATGAAGTGTTCTCCCACTCAGCTCAGCTCTGGCTGAGCTGAGCTCTCCAGCTCTGGCTTTCTGAGCCCTGTGGTGTGAAGTGATGTCAGCAACCATTATGGACGTTCAGGTGGTAGGTAGTTCACAGGCTGGAATAAGCAGTGCTGCCAGCTCGAATTCTGCAGAGAAAAGGAGCTGGGACTTTCCTCTGTGGCACTCAGACTTAGACTTGGCTGGGCCACTTCACTCTTTGGCATAGAGGTGTCCTCATCACCAACAGTGCATTTTAGTTTTTCTTCCTCCTTTTGTAGAAACACCCCATTTCCGGGCAGTCTTGATTATTGCATGGAGTCATTATATGCCTACATGGAAAGGTTGGACTGCCACCCTCTCTCCCCTCCCCCCACCCTTTCTCCTTTCTACTGCTTAATCAGAAAAGTGTCCCTTGGCTCTTTCCAAGCCACCGAGTTTGAATTGATCTTTGTTGCTTGTAAGAGGTGGGGAGGCACTTTCTGGTTCCTGCTAAAGTTACCTGACAGCGGAAGGTGTGCATCTGATAATTATAACTCTGGTGCTTCCAAGGCCTGAGCGATTGAGCTAAGAGCAGTAATCCTGATCTTATCAGGAGGGTTTTGTAGTCCAACAGTGTTGCTTATAACAGTATCTGTTTTACTTCCTGGGGCTCCCCTCTCCTTTTAGGATTCTCCTATAATCCTGCCCATTACCCCCTTGTGCATGTCTCATTACCTCCTGGGATCAGTTAAAACTGGGGGGAGGGCAGAGATGTTTTTCTTTTCTTCCTCCTGAGATCTGGGAATTGGACTTTTAACATTACAACATCATCAACCCGTCCTGTAGTAGGATAGTCACAAGTGTGGTATAGATAATACCTACAGAGCCACAGGTGTAGCCAAAGAAAAGGTAGTTTATGTGTTGCTTATTAAAAACAATAACAATACTAACAACAGCACTGTTCAGCCCGAATACTTTTGTTACACTTCGTATTTCAAAGTTATTAAGTGATATCCATGAGCTTGGGATCAGCCCTTTGAAGTCTAGTGATTTAGCTAATGACTACTTTGAGGTTCAAGTCCCAGGAATTTGCCCAGATCCGAACCTTGGGTGGGATTCAGAATCTATTAGATTATGGAGAGTAGACGGAAAGGAAACACATGAATGTTTGTGTCTTCAGAGAACACTCAAGAATCTCTATAAAAGTTGTGGTGTGTGTGATGGTGTTCTAAGGATGGGGCAGTTTCTGAGAGGTTTCAGAATATGAGGAGCTCAAGTGAAGAGTTAGTAGCTTAGCCTCTGCGCTTTAAACCTGAAGGAAGGGGTTAACTCTTGCCTTGGGGAGGAGTGAGGAATGGGAACTAAAATTGCTTTGGACATCTGAGCTGTGCTTTAATAAGATATTCCAGGTGGTCAAGGAGTAATCCTAAAATAGCCTAGATACTTAATTGCTTTTAAAGTCAGGCGCTCCTGTCTCTGGGGAGGTACAGCTCTAAGGAATGCAGTACTGGCTCCTAAGATCTTAGAGGCGTGGTCTGGTTGGGTTTTTTTTTCAAATCCCAGTAAAAAAGCCCAAGGTACCTTTCTTGGGTCAGGAGATGCTGGTTAAATGTCTCTCTTCTCATTGGAAGTTTGGCAATAAGCCTTTGGCTCTCGCTGCTGCCAGTTGCCATAACCTGGCGTCCTCCAGGGCTGTGGGATTGCTCTTGTCACCCCCGATGCAACCCCGGAGACAGTTGTCTATTTTCATTAGTGCTCAAAGACCTCCTGCTTGATCCCCTGCCCAGCGTCTCTCCATTTTCATCAGAACATACCTTTCTCACAATAAGATTCAGATTCATCCTTCTCTTTCTCTTTCATCCCCTCAGTCCAGATCCGGTTGATTCTCTGACTTGGCTGCTTCTTAAGACAGTCATTTCTCCCTGGTTCTACTGCTTTCCCCACCCCCAACCCAGATTATCAGCGTGGGCTACTGCATAGCTGGCCAGCCCCAGTTCTGGCTTTCCCTCTCAAATCTTCCATACCGTTTACACAAGTAATATGTTAACGTAGTAAATCATTACTGAGGAGCATTAAAAATATATTTTATTAAATGAAGAGTCATATTGCTCTCTTATATTGTGATTGTGTCAGTTCACTAAATTATTCTGTAATTTCAGTGCAGTCCCAATTTTCTTTGTTGCAGGGGGTGGGGAAGAAGCAAGTGATGGGTCTTGACAAATGATTCAGACGTTAATCTAGAAAAAATAAACAGTTTTTTAAATCGTCTCTCTCTCCCTCTCCATTAGACGGTAGCTTCCAAGAAGTCAGAGGTTCTTATCTGTCTTGTTCTTTTTCCCTCAGAACCTTTCACAGTATCTAGTATATCCTAGTGATCAGATGTTTGTATGTGAATGAATGTAATGAAAAAATTGAAAAGTGAAAATCCCCCATGATTCCAATCTGATTAGGGGCCTATATACATTTGTATGTGTATATTATGTATTTTCCAACAAAAATGGGTCATTAAAATGATCTAAAACACTGATTTAATCATTTATTTTTCTGTTCAGAAAACATCCACTGCCTCCCCCCTCTTCACAGTTCAGAGTTTAAATTTCCTCCTGGTATTCAAGGCATTTCACAGCCCGTTTCCACGTTAACTATTCAGACTTGCATCCTCCCTGCCAAAACATGCCTTGTTTATCCCCCACTCCATGCTCATTGAGACTATAAATCTCTCAGCCCATTCTTCCAGGCCAGCTTCATCTCCACCTCTGAGCCGCCTCCTTTCTTCCACCTCCTGGGCACTTTGTGTTTTGGTACTTTGACTTGCTCTATCTATTAAATGCTGTGTGTGTTCAGCTTGTTTTTCCAACTCTGTGGTAAAACTCCTGGTGGTGGGAACCACTTTTGGGGGGGAGTGGGTAATTCTTCTCAGCAGCTTGCACAATGCTCTTACTGGGGTGGGTTCTCAGGAAATCAGCGTTGAATGAATTTGTCCTAGGCTCTTTGCTTCTCAGGACAGAAAGGGCCCCTAGGGGCCCTCTCGTCCAGCCCTATCTCATGTTGGAATCCACACCATGACATCCCAGACAGATGGTCATCTAGGGACAGGAAGCTGCCCACCTCCTGCGAAGTCCCACTCCATTATTGGGCAGTTCTGATTGTTAGAAGTCTTTCTTCTAATCGACCTGAAATCTTCTCCCTGTTAACTTTTGCTCGGTGACTCTAGTTCTGCCCTCTGGGGCTTTAAAGAAAAAAGGAAAAGGGGAAAAAAAAAAAAAGACAACCCTGCTTCCTCTTCCACAAGGCAGCCTTTTAGATTTTCAAGGATAGTGACTACATTTCCCCTTCCAGGGCTGAGGTGTTGAGGAAAGCACTATTTAAATTTTGAGTAGCAGTCAGATTAGACTTTGATTTGTTGTTTTTTCAAGGCCTTTTATTTGCCTGCTGGCCGTGCTAGGTGCCATATTCTTCTAGTCCCCTCAGAGGCATAACCCACTTGTCTGTCTGTCTGTCTCTCTTCTGAGAGGAATGTGGGGGCTCCTCTTAGCCAGGATGTTCTGTTTTGGAGGTAGTGGTAAAAGGTTAGCAGGTTTTTTTTTTTTTTTTTTTTTTTGCTGTACACGGGCCTCTCACTGTTGTGGCCTCTCCTGTTGCGCAGCACAGGCTCCGGACGCACAGGCTTAGCAGCCATGGCTCACGGGCCCAGCCGCTGTGGGATCTTCCCGGACCGGGGCACGAACCCGTTTCCCCTGCGTCAGCAGGCGGACTCTCAACCACTGCGCCACCAGGGGAGCCCAAAGGTTAGCAGTTCTTATTCCAGTAGCCCCAGATAAGTCTCCTGGGCAGATGCTGTGTGAGGGCTGGTTTTCTGTTTGGCTGCACCTCCCAGATAAAGCCAGTGAGAAAAATCAAGGAACAAAAGAATCTCCCATTGATAGAGCCGCCCAAGGCCAAGACTTGGCATTTGTAGACATTCTGTGTACAGAGGACATTATTCTTCTTTTCCTCCCTTTCTCCCTTCCTGATGTCCCCACCCAGAACACTCTCTACTGTTCTTTCCACCCACGAGGCAGGGTGGTGTAACAGAGAGCCAGGCAGACCTGGGTTTTAATGCTGACGCTACCACTTGGGAGCTCTGAGACTGTAGGAAAGGTGACTAACCTACTCTTTGAGCCATTGTTTTCCCATCTCCAAATAAGCACCTCTACATTGTAGAATTAAGGGAGAAAATGCTTGGTAAGCTCCCAGTCTAGTCCTTGTTACACAGAAGATGCACAAACACAAGCTTCCTGCTCCGCTTTCTTCTTTCCCCAGCCTTCTTTCACTACCAATTTTGAGAGATTTACAGGCAAAACACCCGGTGGCCTCCCTGGGGAAAATGAGCTGAATGTGGGTATGGTAGCCAAAGCTAGCCTTGGGTGGGTATTTGGGAACAAACTGTCAGTTTCCTGTGAGCTCCTGGTGAGATCAAAGCCGTTAAACCTAGCTCTCAAGTAGGAGAGGCTGAGAAGGTCATAAATGGCAGTGAGCGGCAGCTCTGGCTACTGTTGATCCCACACATTTCTCGGCTGTTGAATGCTGCTGCCTGCTGCCCACAGGGAACAAAGCCTCTTCCCCCGGCTGGTGGACTTGCACGTGGCGACCCTTCAACTGAAACGCTTTTCTTGGGGACCCCTCTTGATCTCTAAACTGTTGAGTGGGGTGCGTTTTCCCCACACTTGCTTCTACCACTCCCTCCTTTCCTCCACCACTACAGTCTCAATCAGGCACGTTCTACATTCAAGAAATTCAATCATTTCTGAGCTGATAACTTTCTAGCAGGCACACCCACACCCCGCTGATAGGCCAAGAAACCTGCACATAAACTTGAAGTGCATAAGTGAGCTGTGTTTTACAGCGGTTGATCAGAGTTAAGAGCCAAGAAAATAACTGCTGAAGCCTGTAATCCTCCCAATGAAAGGAGGAGGGGAAAATAGGACTTGTGGGGTTGGAGGTCCCATGAGGGAGCCCATCCCTGTCTCTGAGCAGATGTGTCAGTGCTTTTTGTATGCTGGGGGCTGGGGATACCCTGACAGGATGCTTACAGACTGGGGACACAAGCAGGAGCACAATAACCAGAACATGAGGTGACACAGCCCAGAGGAGAAAGACACTGGTGGGCAGAGAGGCTGCACGGAGGAAACAGCATTCCAGCTAGACGGTGAAGGGCGCGCAGGGCTTAGGAACTACTCTCACCTCAGCCAGAAAATCCTGTGAATCAGGGTTGAAGTTTAATTGCCTCAAAACAAAGTAATACAGAGAGAGTGGACATTTCCCCATCAGCCCCATCTGAATGTTTTAAATTGTATAATGGCCCAATTTTGCCTTGGACAAAAGAAAACACCTCCGCTCCTGGGCAGCTCTTTTCCTGTTTTCTTTAAATAGTAGCTGACACTCCTATCTGTGTAATGGGTCAAACAGTGGGATTGCTCAAAGAATGTAGTGTCCTATTTCCGTCCTGTTCTGACAAGTCTCCTTGTCCTCTGTGGTCACCAAGCTAGTGCGTGTCAAGCTAAAATCCTGTCTCTAAGCAGATTTTGAATCTGAGTGGTTCTTACTTAGTGGGCCGTGGCTAGTGCACGGTCTGACCATTCCACTGCTCGGACTCTGCTGAGATTTGCGCAGAGCTGGTGAAAGCCACGGGGCCACGACGACCCCCATCCCCATCCTACAAGGCATTCTCCTCCGTTCTGGAGCTGAGCCCTCACACTTGGGTGTTTATTTTCACACGTAGTCATACCCATGGTGGCACTGGCACTGGTGTGCTTGTTTTTACACTCCCTTACTGCTGTGGAAAGCCCTGTCTGAGATTCTAGGCTGTGGATTCCATCCTCCCCACCCAACTGAGTGTTAAATAGTTTTTGAGTGAGCATTCAGAGTGCCTAGAAGTTACTGTGATTAGCAGAAAACTGTGTTTTCATCCCTCTTGGTGACCGATAAAGAATCCTCCTGTGAACAGAATCAGCTTCAGATCTCCAGCTAGAGAGTTGGGAATTGAGCTGCCACAGTAAACAGCTGACATAACAGAAGCAGCAATGATCCCCCATTAAATGTCTTTCAGCTGATAGGGGCCCCAGGGATAATTGACTTTCCAGCAG
>NW_006771376.1:1162291-1182795 GCF_000442215.2 Lipotes vexillifer
GGCTCAAACAAAATCACTGGGCATTAGGGTGACCTACTGCAGCCTTTGAAAGGGGACTGTAACTCTGTCTGGTTTTGCTGAGCTGACAGGCATAATTCATCTTGATTATTCATTGTGCTAGTTGCCAGCAGATGACACCAGATTTCTGTTGACTGTAATTACAACGTGGGGGTGGGTTATAGCTTTTTTTTTCTTTTTCTTTTTTTTAAATGTGTTCCTCCTGCTTGGTTGTTGGCCTCCCTGAGCTGAAGGTGCTATAGGAAGATTTCTACAGCATCTGCCTGGGGAGATGATGTGTGCACAGTCAGATAGCATTTCCTGAGCACTTCCGTACACACATCTTTTACTAGATAAGCAGGGAAACAATTTGATGTAGCCTGTTTCATGTCAACTGACAGGGTGTCACTTCTTCTTGGTTATACTTACCTCTGTGTGCACTAAATTGCTGCTCTCAGAAAGTGGGTCTGCATCTCAGAGCCCACTTTGAGTAAGGGAAGCAAAGTACGGCCCCAGAACTTAACTGAATAACCTGAATTACCTCCTGCTTTCACGCAAGCTTTACTAAAGAGAGAGAATGGAATTAGAGCACGCTTTCATTTACTGGCATGATTTTACGAGATCCTTAAGCAATCCAAAGAATGTCCTCCCAAGAAACCTGCTCCCCAACCCCAGATGTCTCTCCCCAGCCACTTACACACCTCAGCCGGCTGGGTGGCACACGTGTGTGCTTGTGCCTATGGGCACTTTTGGTCCTGGGGGAGAAATGAGAGAGTGATGATCTCAGTGTGTCCATTCCCATCCCTGGGTCCTCCACTGACAGGTGGGATGAGGTGAACAGGCGACTTCTGCTCTGACATCTCATACTCCCCACTAGCAGAGGGCCTTTTGGACTCTCTGTATGATATATATGTTTGTTTGTTTGTTTGTTTGTTTTGTGGTACGCAGGCCTCTCACTGTTGTGGCCTCTCCCGTTGCGCAGCACAGGCTCTGGACGCGCAGGCTCAGCGGCCATGGCTCACGGGCCTAGCTGCTCTGTGGCATGTGGGATCTTCCCGGACCAGGGCACGAACCCGTGTCCCCTGCATCGGCAGGCGGACTCTCAACCACTGCGCCACCAGGGAAGCCCTGTCTGTATATTTTTTGAAGAGCTGCTTAATTGGTTCAAAAAAACAGTTAATGCCTTTTAACAGTGATTATAGTTCATCAGGTATTCACTGGAGCTTTATAAGTGTCAGGCAGTGTGCTGCGTGCTAAAGGTACAAAGATGAATAAGACACTGCTCTCAAGGAGCCTACAATATGTGGGGATGACAAATAATTCCAAAATAATATGTGAAATTCTAAGCTTGAAATGTACAGTCCTTCCAGAGTACTTGTGCAGCTGGGTGTGAAGGGAAGGCTTCCCATAGAAGATGATGCCTGATTTGAGAAATAAGTTACCCAACTGAATAAAAGTGGGAAGCAGATTTCAAGAACATAAACAAAAGCATATTTGCCATTTCCTCCTGTTAAGTTGAATGGTGTTGGTTTGACCTAATCAAGCGAATTAGGTTTAGGTTTTCATTACTTCTCTAATGAAAATGAACTTCACCCTAGTGGCACAGAGTCTCTGTGCCTTGGGAATAATCTCAGGCCCTGAGGGCCCTCATATCACTAGGCAGTTCTAATCACTAGAGTTAGGGCTTCTGGTGGTGAGGCTTGGCTGAGAGACCACAGGATCTTTGAGATCTTCGAGATCTTTGTCTTGCTCCCTTTGACCCTTTATCTTCCACTTAGAGTGTTGTGTGGGAGGCCAGGCTAGGTATCTTCACAACATACCATATAATATACAAACACATCATAAAACATACAAACATATGCCATATAGAACCTGCAGGAAAGTGGTACATCTCAGAGTGATGGCTCCCAGAAGATGAGCTAGGTTTGAGCAGGTTCTCAGAAAACTGGGCCTTTGTGTCCTCCTTCTCCAGGGTTATCAGGTATAAGTAACACCCACCCCCCTCCAACAAATGGAGATGATTCTTCCACGTGACTTCCTCTGGTTTTGGAACCGTAATTGAAAGCATAAAAACAAGATGTCCCTGTTAGGGTGGCAGGGGCAGTTACTCGAGCTGTCAGTCTTTAGTGTGAGCCAGGAGAGCACAGTTGCTAAGGGTCCTCATCTGCACCCTAAACGCTTGCCTTCCCCTCTCTCACTCTCTTCCTACTCCCTTCTGAACGCTGTGCTTTGTTCCCCTTTAGAATGGTGGTTTGGCCTGGAGTGATGATGCAGATGGAGGCCGGGGAAGAGAGATCTCCCGTGATTTTGCCAAGGTCTGTAATGTTTCCTTTGTGATAACGAAAGGGGCAGTTCTGTAGTGGGTTGTTGTATCTGATCCCCAAGGAATAAGGATATCAACCACTGCGCCACCAGGGAAGCCCTGTCTGTATATTTTTTGAAGAGCTGCTTAATTGGTTCAAAAAAACAGTTAATGCCTTTTAACAGTGATTATAGTTCATCAGGTATTCACTGGAGCTTTATAAGTGTCAGGCAGTGTGCTGCGTGCTAAAGGTACAAAGATGAATAAGACACTGCTCTCAAGGAGCCTACAATATGTGGGGATGACAAATAATTCCAAAATAATATGTGAAATTCTAAGCTTGAAATGTACAGTCCTTCCAGAGTACTTGTGCAGCTGGGTGTGAAGGGAAGGCTTCCCATAGAAGATGATGCCTGATTTGAGAAATAAGTTACCCAACTGAATAAAAGTGGGAAGCAGATTTCAAGAACATAAACAAAAGCATATTTGCCATTTCCTCCTGTTAAGTTGAATGGTGTTGGTTTGACCTAATCAAGCGAATTAGGTTTAGGTTTTCATTACTTCTCTAATGAAAATGAACTTCACCCTAGTGGCACAGAGTCTCTGTGCCTTGGGAATAATCTCAGGCCCTGAGGGCCCTCATATCACTAGGCAGTTCTAATCACTAGAGTTAGGGCTTCTGGTGGTGAGGCTTGGCTGAGAGACCACAGGATCTTTGAGATCTTCGAGATCTTTGTCTTGCTCCCTTTGACCCTTTATCTTCCACTTAGAGTGTTGTGTGGGAGGCCAGGCTAGGTATCTTCACAACATACCATATAATATACAAACACATCATAAAACATACAAACATATGCCATATAGAACCTGCAGGAAAGTGGTACATCTCAGAGTGATGGCTCCCAGAAGATGAGCTAGGTTTGAGCAGGTTCTCAGAAAACTGGGCCTTTGTGTCCTCCTTCTCCAGGGTTATCAGGTATAAGTAACACCCACCCCCCTCCAACAAATGGAGATGATTCTTCCACGTGACTTCCTCTGGTTTTGGAACCGTAATTGAAAGCATAAAAACAAGATGTCCCTGTTAGGGTGGCAGGGGCAGTTACTCGAGCTGTCAGTCTTTAGTGTGAGCCAGGAGAGCACAGTTGCTAAGGGTCCTCATCTGCACCCTAAACGCTTGCCTTCCCCTCTCTCACTCTCTTCCTACTCCCTTCTGAACGCTGTGCTTTGTTCCCCTTTAGAATGGTGGTTTGGCCTGGAGTGATGATGCAGATGGAGGCCGGGGAAGAGAGATCTCCCGTGATTTTGCCAAGGTCTGTAATGTTTCCTTTGTGATAACGAAAGGGGCAGTTCTGTAGTGGGTTGTTGTATCTGATCCCCAAGGAATAAGGATAGAAGTGGCCTGTGAGTCACATTTGTAGTCATTCAGATGGTTGTGTATCACTGGTGTAAGACTTCCTGCATAAGATGGAATTTTTCATTGTGGTGTTTTTTTTCTCCCCTGGCGGGTTTGGGATTGCAGCTGTATGAACTGGACAGTGATCCAGACAGGAAAGAGTTCCTGGATGACCTCTTCGTCTTTATGCAGAAGAGAGGTGAGTGTTCAGTCAACTCATTGTTTCAATTCACTGAATATATATTGAGTGCCTACTGTGTGCAGGTCACTGTTAGCCATCCTCCCTGCAGAGTGCCAGCATCTTAGCCCAGGAGGACGAGAGCCATTTACTGCCAGTTGGTCCCATACTTATCAGAATAATTGACAACCAGGTTGAAGGGGGCAAAGAGGGCCTGGGTAGAAAATGAATGGAATGATCATCCAGATTTGGTCCTGCTTTATTTTTGTCACTGTTCTGATTAACTGGTCTCTGGAGTCATTTCAAATTCAATTATACTTTTTTCTTAGCCCTATAGCAGTCCTGGACATCACTTAAACTGGTATATGGGGCTTCCTGCTGGTGCATCTAGCTTAATAGAGTCTTCGAAGGGCCAGTGAAAGAATAGGGGCCCTTCAGGATTTGTTGGGAGGATCTGAAATGATCCACGAAAAGGAAAAGCTAACTCTTTTTTTCTTATCCATTGGCTCTTTGATTTTTGCATTCACTGGCTTGGTTGGGGTGTTCCTGCGGCTTAAGTGTAGGGCACATGGGCATCTGCCTTAAAATGCACCTTCCCACTTCCCTGTCCTTCTTTCCTTCTCACTCTTACCCACCCCCCCACCCCCCGCAACCATCTCCACTTTGGACGATGGCATGTCTGAGTCTTGAGCCCAGTGACTCAACTTCCTGGCTTTGTATCCTGTCACAGCAATGGGTTCACCAGCCGGGTCAGCCCTCAGGAAGCATGGGCAGAACCCCAGCCTCTCTAGGAGATGATCCCCTGCACCCTGTGTAGCTCCATCTTCTTCACCTCAGGACAAAGCTGTAAGGGAGAGCTGCTCCTGCCAGCATGTTCCCTGGGATCCTGCCTGATCATGTATCCCTTGGTTTCTGTGTCAGCTCCTTTATTGAGACCTGGGAATGAAATCCTCCTCTTTATCCTGGGCTGAGCTATAATGACAGCCCCCAGCAACTAAATATGCTGAGTTAACTCCTCTCCCTCCCTCTTCCTCTCCCCACCAGCCCCATCGCTCTTTCTCTGCCCCTTCGTCCCCTTCCTTTACCTTCCAAAGCCTTATTGCCTTCTTAGTAGCACGCCTATTATTGCTGGTTTGCTTACAAAGGCAATCGAAAGTTTTGAGTCTCCATTTCCCCCCATCTCCAAGACTATCAAAGCAGTCTAAGCAGCTCTAATTAGTTTACTCCTCCAACTGTTATCTGGAGCTGCATGTGTCAGTAAAAAACAAGAATATAATCCCGAAAGATAATGTAACTGGCAGCAATGAAACTCCCTGGTTGCCCTGAGAGAGAGAAATCCACTTAATACTTTGGTCTCCCCCTCCAATTACCTTTTAATTATTTACAAGCTCCACAAGCCCAGCTGGTGCAAACCCAGGAGCTGATCTCATCTCAGAGGGGCTGCTATAACAATATAGATTTTAATCAGCAGTGTGGCTCCACTGCTTTATAGTCTATTGATACTTTATTGTTTTTCTCCCTTCCCAAAAGGATTTTTAGTTATATCAGCCTAGCCAAGAGTGAAGATCAGTAATTGTTTGTTTACTTCTATATGTCCCCACTAGACGAGGCGCTCCTTGAGGACAGCCACTTTGTCATTTATCCAAGTCCCCAGTGCTAGCACAGGGCCAGACCTGGAGGCGGGTGCTGCTCAGGATGTGTTTGCTGTAGGAGCAGTGCTGTTGGTTTTCCTAACTCAGCTGCCCCACCACGCAGGGAAGCCGAGCTTCCCCTCCCCCACCTCACTCCCACCCACAATTAGACAGCGGCCCGTGATTGGAGGTCAGCAGTAGAGAGCAGTGTGTGCTGAGTGTTCCGCTCTTGCACAGCGCTGGGGCTACCAGACTGCCATCTAGTCTATTCCACCCAAAGCAGGAGTAAGAAACTCTCTTTGATCATGTCAATTTATGGTTGTTCAGGCCCTGAGTAAATCTTTTTTCTGTCTTCAGCACTTATGTTAGGTATTTCACTATTTGCTGGCATCATCAGTAGAAGGGAGACAGTCAAGTCAGTTTTGCTACTTGTTAATTACTCTAGTATAAGGTTTCTCAGCTTCAGCATATTGACTTTGGGGATTGGATAGTCCTTTGTTGGGGGGGCACCCCCCAGTCTTGATAACCAAAAATGTCTGCAGATATTGTAAATGTCCCCTGGGGGACAAAACTGTCCCCCTGTTGAGTACCACTGCCATAGAAGGATAGGAAAGAAGGTGCAGAGAAACTCTTCAGGGAAATCATCTTATCTCCATTCAGGTAGCAATGCCTGAGGGCGGCAGGGCCTGTGTCGGGCAATAGGATGAACTCCCCGTCCGTGGCTGAGTGCCAAAGGAATGGGTGCTGGGGCCCCATCCTAGGCTGGACTGTAGGGACCTGAGAGTTGCTGTAGCTCCAGCATAGGGAAAGTGGAGGCAGAAACGCGGGGCATGCGTGGTGTACGTGGTCCAGGCACGGCTGAAAGGACCCTTGTCTGTGGCCTGGATGAATCAGCTGGCACCAGACTGTGAAGAGCCGTGTTTGGCCAAGAAGTTAGCACTCCTGTCTGTGACACAGCTGAGTTATTGAAGTTAACATATGAGAAGTATCACCAGGGCTGTGCTTTCAGGAGGTTTGCTGTGGCAAACAGTGTATTGTTGGGCTGAAGAGGGAAGGCTGAGGCAGGGAGACTGGGGAGGTTGTTCCCTTTAAAATCAGTGTTCTCCTCCCTGGGAAACTCATGGTTGATGGTCTAAATTAGAATGGGCGGTCCAAGGGGACTGGGAGCAGTTTGCGCTTCTAACCATGTGAAGCTTGCTGTCTTTACTCTTCACAGAATGGTGAGACCAAGGGCCCCCGGACATCTGTGACTTATTTGTCACTCCCAAATTGGAGTGTCTGGGGCACTCAGGAGCCCAATCTTGTTAGCTGGCTGGGTGCAAGGGAAAGCCTCATAGACCCTGGCAGTGGGTCAGCAACTCATCCTCCAGAGCTAATATGAAGGATAAGCAGTAGATTTCAAAGGAACCGCTGAAAGCAACCCGAGTTTGAAAGGCCCGGTGATGCCCACCTGGGCTGTGAGTGGGCCGGGCAGCTTTGACGTGGAAGGCTCCACTGCAGAGGAAGTGGACCGGGCTCCAAGGGTGGCAGGACACAGCAGGCGGCCCCAAATGACTGCAGCTGCAGGTGATAAAAACGGCTGTCCAGTGGGAGAGGGGCCCAGCCGTAACCGCTGCTTTGTGCTGGGTCTCTCTGGCTTGTTAACATGTTTGGGTGAATTGACTGCAGCAGATGGGCCTTTCAGCTCGAGGCACCTTGGTTTCTAGGCCAGACCGGGTGACTTGCACCTCGCGACCCTTCCCCCACCAGCAGAACAACCCGGCCCAGAAGGCGCCTGAGAAGAGGCCGAGGCAGTGCCCAGTCGGGCTCCCTGTGTCCTGCCTGCCTCAGGAACGGCTGCTGCAGCCTCTCGGGAGGCATGCGGAGGGGGAAAGAGCTCTGGACTGAGGAGTGTGAAGCCAGTGCTAACATCCCACCCTTCTCCATGATCCTGAGCAAATCCTTCCTCTTCGGGGGGCCACAGTTTCCTTATCTATAAAATACGCAGGTTCAGTTAGAGTCAATCTGGAAGTTTCTTCCAAGTTCTCTGTTCTGTGTCCCTGATTGTGTCTGTTGAGCTACAAAACAGATAATGAGCCACCCTCGATAACCAAAGTAGAAGAAAAGCCCGTTGAGCAATTTTCTGTCAAAATAGTTGTGTAAAAACAAAAACTACACCAGGGACCCCCAGAACCAAATGCTTCACTCCTTTCCTTGGTGAATCATGTGTTCCTTTGGCTGACTGAAGCCAAAGTGAATTAAACAAGTTTCCTTTGTTTGTGCTTCCCCCACAAATGTTTCTGTAGAAAGATGGGTTAGATCTCAGAACACCCATGCCTCTTTTTCCTCACCTTTTGCCATGTGCACATACACGCACATACGCGCATGTTTGTGTGTGTGTGTGTGTGTGTAAAACACACACACACACACCTTTCTTTGTCCAAAAAAAAAAAAGCCAAACATTTGTAAATAAAATTCTTTGTCTGACTTAACTCACGGTGAGTGATTCCTGAAGTATCATTCCCTGGTAGATTTTCCAGGGGGTACGGAGAGGGGGCGGTGCTAGTTTGGAAGTCTCATAAGCAAAGGCTTGTAAACAATTCCATTCTTCCTTCATCACTAAGGAAAAAGAGCTTGTTCTCTTGTTCCCCAGGCAGTGAAACAGAAGTGTGGTTTCATCAAAGAGGAGGGAGATGATTTTGCTGTAAATTTTATTATTGTTACCCCATGTACTTTACAGAACCCTTTCAACCCATTATCTGATCTGCTGCTCCCCACAGCTCCAGCTCTGTGGGGTGGAGAGAGCAAAGGTTATCAGTTAGCCATGAAGAATCAGCCCGCACGTTAAATGACTCACCTGAGGCCAATTTAGCACTTGGTCTCCTAATCCCCAGGCCAGGACTTTTTCTCCTCGCCTGCACTGCCCTTGAGAAACTTGGCCCCTGGCACCAGCAGCTCCATCACTTCCCACTGGGGCAGTGGACAAGCCTCATCTCTCCTTCAGCCTTCTGAGCCCCAGAGACAGTGGCCCGCCTCCACAGGTCGGTCTCCGGTAGGGTCTGACAGCATCTAACTGATTAACACAAGGTAGAACTCTTCATGCAAGAAGAGTCTTCATCTCAGGGTAAGGCGGCTTATCTCTCAGGGAAGGGCAGATGTGACAATTCACAGTGGCTGGCACAGAAGCTGCCATCTGTCAAGGCAGGTTGGGGTTGGGGGCACGGGAGACAGAAGCCCTAACGGTAGCATCTTGCGCACACCCGGAGTGCCCAGAAGCAAGGATCTCCCCTCCAGCCCCTGTCCCAGCTCGGCACACCAGTGCTAAGGACCTGCTTGGTCATGTGGAAGACAAGTTTTGTCAAGACCTCACTGGAGAACTGCCGTCCCTCCCCCACCAGTTCTGTTCAGGGCTGCAAACTGACCTTGGTTTTCCCAAATGGATTGTTGGATCTGTTTTTGATGTGTATATACAAAGAATTTACTGTGGGAAAAGGGCTTGGTCTGCCTCGAAGTGCAATTTGAGTGTTTTTCCTTCTGTTGTGTGCTTATCTATCCATCTCAGGCAAGGAAATGTTCGTGACATATATTGCTTTGCCTTTTGGTGGAGGGAGTTTCTTGTATATTCTTTGTATCTTGCTGTAAATGGTCTGTGCCATGGCCACTCTTCCTGATAGACTAAAATATGTTTGTCTTTGTCAGATAAAATAGGCTTTCGGGGCTTCATATTCTAAGTTTACCCACAAATGAAAGTCCAAAATGCAAATCTTTGTCTTAGGCCAGATCTTTTTCTCTCCCCAGGTGATCCAACCGCTGATCAAGTACTGGGGGTTCCCCCCCCACTTTTAATAGTCATTTAAATACCTTATAACTACCCAGTTATCCATGATAATGAGAAGAGACCCTGGTTTTTGAAAGGTGTGATTAATTTGAATAGCTCACTTTTGTCTTTAAATCCAACCTCTTCCCCTTCAAGATCACTTATTGGTACTTCTAGCACTTCGTAAAATGGGGTTGATAGTTTTGCCTCCTTTTTTCCAAGGTGAGCCAATAATAAATCGTCCTAAGGTTGGCATAGGGAAAGTTTGAAGGGAGAGTTTGACCCACTTACACTGTGGGGAAATCTACTAGGTCTTGAGAGGGAGGGGCATGGATTGGCAATGGAAGCTCAGACACTCATGCACTGCTCAGGCCAGAACACCCCTGAGTTGTTGCACCTCTCCCTGGCCAGCCTTCCACCCCCTCTCCTGGAGACTCGGGCCAGGTCTGTTGACCAGCAGCAGGCGAAGCAGAGATGACCCGACGGTCCACCTCCTTCTAACTCCTTAGCCTACTTCTCTGAATGTAGTTTTTATGGAAGGAAACAGCACAGCCATAACCATAATTTTATTTTATTATTGGCCGTAGTAGAGTACAACACTGCACATACTGTTGAACTTCACCTAAAGCAATTAGTCTGAACTAGAGTATCAAGAAGGGTAATGGGTTTAAAATTAGCCTCTCAGGTTCGGTGCCTCCGGAACTCCCATGCATTGCTGGTGGGAATATAAATGGGCATAACTACTGGAAATCTGTTTGGTAATATTTACTAAAGCTAAACATATGCCAACCCTATTACCCAGCAATTTCACTTCTAGGTGTATCCCCAGTAGAAATGAGAGCTTATGTTCACTGAAAGACACATGTGAGAATTTTCGTAGCAACACCATTCATTATAGCCAAAGAGTGGAAAGAACTCAAATTTCCATTGGTAGTAGAATGTATGACTAAATGTTGGCATAGTCCTGTAGTGGAATACCACACAGCGATAGCAAAGAATGAATTGTTGCTGTACCCAACTGGGATGACTCTCACAGGCCTAATGTGGAACAAAAGAAGCCAGACACAGAAGACTATATACTGCATTCTTCCATTTATGTAAAGTTCAAGAAAGTCACCTATAGTGATACATGTCAGGATAATAGTTACCTCTTGTGGGGGGGGATAGGGGATGGATATTGATTGGGAATGGTAATGGAAGAGTTTTCTGGGGTGCTGGAAATGTTCTGTATTTTGATCTGAGGAATGGATACGGGGGTATGCACAGCAGTAAAGATCTGGTGGGCTGTATACTTAAGGTTAGTGCACTAGGCTCTGTCAGTTAGACACCCCCCTCAGTGGGAAATCGGAGGTAGAGGGCTGAAGCATACGTGTTGGTATTAGGATATTTGCGCATCCTTGCCTCTGCCCTGACCTGTGGAACAGTCATCTATCTACTCACTGCATGGCACACCACCAGAGCCTGCTGCCCAGTTTCCCGGTGGGAGGTATTTTCTACATGAACAAGTCAGGGGGAAAGAAATCACCAGTCATTCCTCTGCTTGTTGCTGGGGAGCAGGACTAGAGCAGGGCGGGAATTAATATGCAGAGGAATAAGCAGGAGGCCTGCCTGCCTGCCTGCCTATGCACATTCCCTGCTTAACGTGGGACTTAACTCTTCTAGGCTCCCTGGTCAGCCGCCCAGCTCTCTTGACAGGCTATGGAAATGATTAATGATCTTGTTCAAAGTCAGGAAAAAGCAGCGAGGGTCCTTGGCAGGGCCACGCCCTGGGTCCTGGGCCCTCACCCCTGACCAGTAGGCAGGAAGGCAGCCATGCGACTCTGTCTTGGGTCCCTGCCCCCTGATTGCTTCTGGTCTTGACTGGAATGTGCCCATTCTCTGTGGTGGGGAGGAAGTGGCCCTCCCCCCAACATTCCTGCCATCTCCCATCTTTGTCTCTAGTGCCAGAGGAGGCTATCTCCCGCTCTGCCCTTACCCCCACTAAGCTCTGTCTCCACGGTCTAAGTGCTGGGAAGACGAGCCAAGTGCCAGGGAGCAGCTTTTGTTCAGCTCCATCTTCACTGAAAGCTCCCGATCATGGCTTTGGCCTGCGAGCACCAGTGCCCAGCGGCATTCCCACCTCCAAGGGTTAAAGCCCCAGGAGCCCCCACAGCTTCGCTGGGTCCCGGCCTCATAAAAGCCCTTTCCACATCTCCCTCGGGCTGCCTCAGGCTCCCCCGCTGAAATCTGATAAGGGGCCTCTTTGTTGGAACTGTCAGTCTCCTTTATTGAGGAGGGAACTGGAGACCAGCGGCATTTCTTGGGGTACAGATAAGGCCCTGGATTGCTGTCAGAGGGAGCATGATTAATTACCCTCAATCCTAGCTCCTGCTTTGATAGCAGTGACTGACAGTCCACAGGCTTCCCCATCAGGTGCTCCTGCCCACTCTGGGAGGTGTGATGGGGGCAGAGATTCGGCCTCCTGCAGGGCCAACACTGGTGACCCACCAAGAGCTCCCTGCAGTGGCAGCTGGCCTCCTTCCTGGTTCTCTGCAGGTTGCATTTGCCTTTATTGTGGACTGAGGCCTGTCCCCTCTCAGGTGAAGAGCCTCTTTAGAGGAAGATGTAATCCAGCCCAGAGAATAGGCCAGAGACTCCCCCACTTCCCCACAAGGCTAGAGAAAGAGCCATTGCTTATGGACTTGCACTTCACAGACCTGGTCCTAAGCCACACAGGCGCCCTTCATTGGAGAAGATCCCAAACCATCCATCTCCAGGTCACCTGGCAACATTATTTCGTAATTCAGGCAAGCTCCTAAAATCAAGTTACCTCCCTTGGTAATAGTCACAACTATCAATTTTTTTAAATTTAATTTAATTTTTTTATACAGCAGGTTCTTGTTAGTTGTCCATTTTATACATATTGGTGTATATATGTCCATCCCAATCTGCCAATTCATCACACCACCACCACCACCACCCCCAAACTATCAATTTATTCATAGATTCATAGGACTTTAGAACTGGAAGTCATCTGGAAGCAAATTCCTTGCTTCAGACTGACAGGGAAACTGAGGCCTGAATATTGTCGATCCCCCCCATCCCCACCCGCAGCGTGATGTATTGGTTTTCTTTCTCGTTCAGGTAGGGAAACTCAGCTAAAAGGCCTTCTCCCCTTCTCTTCATAGTTGAGTCTCCTTGGGACAAGGGAGGTGGCTTATCAGGCCCACTAAGCACAGAGCAGACTGCAGAGAGAGACCAGCCTGAGGACCCTGCCTCTCTCTTAGTTGTCAAAAGAATGGAAGCCAAGGCAGGTTTTGTGTCTGGATTGGCTGCATAATGTGAGAAAACCATGATGTCATCTAGAGCTGGGTCTCAGAATAGCTTCACCTTTGTATCTGAGGGCACTGAGGGGCCCGCCTGCACTGGGAGCTACTTTTAGCAGTTTCGTGGAGGGCCAACCATGAGGAAGAAAATGCCCATTCCCCTTACCCACTGATCCTGGAACCGGGGTGCCTGGCCAGGCCATAGGGGCCCTGGTAAGAGAAGTTATGACCCCCCACATACCCAGAGTGGGGCTGGGTTGCAGGGCAGCCCTGGCCTGTGTTTTCTCTCCAGCGGTGCTGGGAAGAGGTCACTCTGGAGACTTGAAATGCCACTTTGCTCCTTCCTTGTCTTCTCAGGTCCAGTATCTACCTGTTTCCCTTGCCCCTGAGCAGTTCCCAGCCTAATGCAGTCACTCTCTGTGTGACTATAAAAAAGGCTAATTTTTAATGAAATTTCTACATCTATGACATTGTTGTCTTTGAAAGAAGCCATCTCAAATGACTAGCCATTTAGTCTAGTGACTACTACGAGCAAATCTATAATTCCTCTCTGGGGAGTTGCCTTCAGAGGCAGTTTGAGCCACACTAGATAATCTTTCATCGTTTATGGCCACACCTCATCTTCACACAAAATCAGTATAAACAGCCTGGTCACTTCATCCTATTTTCCTGGCTTGTTTCCATGAATGAGCATTTCTAAAAGTAAAATACACCCTTTACATTTGAAGATTTACCGCCCTTGGAGAGAATTAAATGAAAACAGTGTAAACTCTGAAAGCTCTTCACAAACGGAGCAGTAGCTGGCTCTCCAAGGTGACAGTTCTGAAGGACAGCACTCCCCCGGCTGGGCATGCCCTGCTTGGCGGTCACTCACTCAGCCACGCCTGTTCTGTGGGCATCACAAACCCAGCCCCGTTGCCCTCTTTAACACCTGTCTCCCCTTCTCTTTGGCCCCACTGAATGAAGTCATGGTTTCTTTACCTTCTCAAAATCCCCAGCTCTCCATCCATTCCTCTGCTGCCAGTCCTCTTATTGTAGGACTCAGACACAAAGGGCTTAACCACTCTGGGCCTCGGTTCCCCAGTCTGTTTAATAAGGGTCGTGACCCCCTAATGAACCTGCCAGGACCTGAGAGGAGAGGGTGACTTCTGTTCAGGGCTGTCAGCAATTAGACACTTCGAGTTAGTGACAGACCCTGGTGGGCACACCACAGCAGGAAGGAAGGAAATGTGTTTAATATTCCCAGTTGGGTTAACACAGAGCTGGTTGCTTTGACTCTGAGAAGCAGGTTGGTTGGTTGGTTGGTTGGTTGGTTTGATCTGCATGGTAGTTTAGCTTATTAAACATTCTAATATTCAAGACATGATGAAGGAAAAACAATCCCTGCCTTCATTGAGCTTACAGTCCTCCTGGGATACCAGACGAACATATGTGAAACAAGTGTAACTATTTGCTGAACTTGGTTGTAGTGGTTATAATAGAAATTCTGAGAGGAAAGAAATCCATGTGAACTGGGGTAGTTGGAAAATTCTTCCTGGAGGGAGTGAACGTTGAAGGCCAGTGTAGAGAGGATTTGAGCGCAGACAGGTCATTTTAGGCTTGATGAGGAGGGACAGTAAAAACAAAAAGTAGAGGAGAGAGGAGCTTGGCTTTAGTGAGAGCCAAAGGGTGAGGGTGAGAAGACCCAACTGATTGGAGTGAGAGTGAGTTGTTGGGACATGCTTAAAATACATCGTACGTAATCTTCTAAGGAGTGTTGGGGAACCCGAGTCATGAGATTGAACATGTGAGGTGGGCTGGGTCGGCAATAAGAGTCATTGTGGGTTTTTAAACTAGGAAGCGAGTAATGGCGTGAAAGTGGTGTTTTCATTAGATGGTCTGGCAGCAGCGTGCAGGTTGAGCATGTGGATTCAAAGCTGCTGGGGGCATCTGATGGTGAGCCAGCGAGGGCCTGGCCCAGGGTGGTGGCTGAGAGCTGGAGAGGAAGATGGCTTTGAGAGGGGCCTCAAAGCAGTAATGGGTGAGCCTCCCGACAGCCTAAAGGTGGGTGAGAGAGGAGGGAGAGGAGCCACTGCTGCCTCGGAGGTTCCTACCCAAGACCTCAAAGAATGATGGTGCTGCTGGAAGAAGAGGAAGTGATGGGAAAAGGGAGCTGGCCTAGGGGATGAAGGTGAGCTCACTGTGAACATCTGACCTGGAAGTGAACAGGTCACATGTGTAAAGATGTTCTGGAAGCTTCTGGAATTGAGAGCTTCGGGGACTTGTGTGAGGGGGCCTTGGGAGTGGTCCTGCCAGAGTCTCCAGGTGATGCCCTGAGGGTATGAACTCACCAAGGCCATGAGCGTGCTCAGGCAGACAGGCCTGCAAAGAAGGGAGGAGACCTTAGCCCTGTCCTGCCAGGAGATCAGTTCTGCTGCATGAGACTCTTGTGCATATGACAGGAATAAGGTCTACTACCCAGAGCAGCACAGGGAGAGGTAGTTAACCGACACGCGAGCTGTCGTGCCAGCAGAGTCCTCTGATATTTTACCAATGAATCTTGGAACGTAACTCTAGGGCCCTTTTGTCCTTGACCCTCCAAAGACCAGCCGGTCAATACAAAGGTCTTCAAGACCTCTAGCTCCCTCCCCACACTGAGAAAAGAGGCCCGGTCCCACCATAGCAGTGCCACGTGTTCGTGCTCACGCTACTTTCTCCTCATAAACGTGGCACCCTTCACTCCACTCTGGCTTGAATTACCCTATAAAAGAGTTGGTGAGGCCAGTGTTCTAGAGCTGAGAAGAAAATGCCATTCCTTGAGGGGAAAGAAGCAGGAGGAGCTAAAACAAACAGCCCTTCCTTAATCAAGCTGGCTTAACTCCACCAGGCAGTCAGTGAGACCTCAACAAGCCTGGGTGGGGGGTGCGGCCGCGGCACAGGAGGAGCAGCCTATGTACAGTAAAAGGACTTGCCATCAAAAGGCAACAAGTCTCATACCCTGCCCTGGACGGTGACCCTTCCTGCTGGAATTCTCCCCTCTGACCTCCAGATCATTAATCCCAAGGCTGCCAAATGACAGTCATCCATCACGCCTCCTGACGAGCATCCCAGCCGCCCGAGCAAGGAGCCTGGCCCCGCCCTCCCTGCCGTCCCCCGGTGCTCATTAGTGGGCCTTCCTGCTCGGTGCCAGGTTTCCTAATCAAGTCCCTGGCTCCTCTCACTTCCCTTCAGGGCCAGTGGGCGGAAGCAGCTCTGACCCTCCCTCTTTCAGAGGCCAGGGAGGGGTTGGAGTGAATTGTTGAGTGGCTTTTCATCCCCCTGGAGACCTGTGTGCCCAGCAGCTCCTTTGACATGGTGGGTACACAGGAGAGAAAAAACCATTTCTCTGTCCTGCAGCAGGAGAAGAGATGAAGAGAAAACAGGCAGTATGCAAATAAAAACACGGTTATAAACTGCACTGAGAGCTGCAGAAGAGAAGCCAAGGAAGCTCTCCAGGTGGACAGTGGGGCAGGACCTCACCTGTCTTGGGAGTCAGTGGAAGACTTCCCTGAGGAGGCAGCTGAACAGCTTCTGAAGGCTCCAGAGGACTGAGTTGCCAAATCATTAGGAAAGAATCTGGAATCATACTGCTAGCAAACAAAAAAAATCTTTGAAGTCATTTAGTCTGGCCCTCTCATTTACAGGTGGGAAACAGACCCAGAGAGGCTGTGTGTTTTACCCAAGGCCACACAGCCTGTGAGTTGGACCTATCTTTCTGTTCTTCCCAAGGAGAACTGGCAGCTAGTCTGATAGCTTCCAGGCTTTGAGAGTTTGGGTCAAATTATACTTCTAAGCAGATTTATGAACATATTTCCAACTCAGCAAAAGGGTGGGCATCCACAGATATCTTCTTTCTCTGCATGGTAATGACACAACCCTCTGTTTCTCTCTTTGCACAATCACAGGGACCCCCATCAACCGGATCCCCATCATGGCCAAGCAGATCCTGGACCTGTATATGCTGTATAAGCTGGTGACGGAGAAGGGGGGCCTGGTGGAGATCATCAACAAGAAGATCTGGAGGGAGATCACCAAAGGCCTGAACCTGCCCACATCCATCACCAGCGCCGCCTTCACCCTGAGGACCCAGTGAGTGGCCAGAGCCTTGGGGAAAGGAAGCTAAGGCTGGAGAAAGGGGATGCTTTAACCTAGAGGAGAGGAAGGAAGGAAATTCCAGTGTATAGTGAACAAGATGGGCGGAATTCCTGAAAGGGCCAGGAGCTTCTGAGATGAATCCCTCCCTAACCTAAGTAATCCTGAGAGCGCCCCTTCCCAAGCATCTCCTGTGTGCTGCTGCTTCACTGTTCTGTTTCATTCAGACCTCACCAACAACCCCGTCAAGAAGGTTTTTGTCCCTGTTTCCCAGACAACAAGAACTAAGTCTCAGAGGTTAGATCGTTTGGTCAGAGCCATACCAGCTAGTAAGTGGTCAGGCTGAAGAGTCACACCTGGGCTTCTGTCTCTGAAATTCACGCTTTTTCCAGGACGTCATCTCCCACACAGCGCCCCTACCCTAAGCCTGGCCCTTCCTACCTGACACTCAGCTTGCCCAGCAGCAGCGGACCCAGAGGAAGGCAGGCAGGCTGGCCCCACTGGGATCGGCAACCTGTTTTTCTACCCATTTGAGTTAATTATAAGGGTGATAGAAGCAGTGAGAACAGGAGGAGCACTGGCGAATGAGGGCCAGAGGGGAATCTGTTCTTTCGGAACTCTGGACGTTGTTCTGTGAAAAATACGGAAAGATCAGCCATGTGTAGGTTAGGTGACATGTTAAGGCCTTGTTGAAACTGTTCCAGGAGAAGTTGGGAACAGAGCAATATCCAGCATAGCAGTCCTGCTCCCAAGGTTCTTGGGTAGCAAATTGCTTCTCGGGGCATCTGACACAAAGAGGGACAGCACTTCTAGGTCCACACACAGTGGGAAGAATTGCTCCTGTCTGACCAGCCTGACTCAGAATGGTTAGGAGATCAAGGAGCCAGAAAGACATTGCAAAACATGGCATTTCTCATTTCTCCCAGGGCACTAGAAAGGCGCCACAAAAACATGAAATGTTAGCGAAAATATCTGTTTCCCTAATGAACCGTGCCTCCACTTCGAGCTGCGTTTAGAATTGGGTAGCAGTTAGAGGGCCTGGGGTGGGGCATCGCTGTCCGGGAGGTTCCTCTTCCCATCACGTGCACCAGGTTGTGCTTCTTTGTCCTAGAGGACAGAGCCTGCCCCACAGAGCCCGCTTCCAGAGGCCCATCGACTTAAACTGGGCAGCCCTCATGCCACATGTTGGATGACTCTGGCTTCCTTCCTTCCTTCCCTCCAGGTATATGAAGTATCTCTATGCCTACGAGTGCGAGAAGAAAGCCTTGAGCTCCCCGGCCGAGCTCCAGGCAGCCATTGATGGCAACCGGAGGGAGGGCCGCCGGCCCAGCTACAGCTCCTCCCTCTTCGGCTACTCGCCCGCTGCTGCCTCTGCCGCTGCCACTGGGGCCCCTGCCCTCCTCTCCCCACCCAAGATCCGCTTCCCCATCCTCGGGCTGGGCTCCGGCAGTGGCCCCAATGCCAGTGGCCCTCGGATATCCCCAGCAACCACTCTCAGGAAAGGTCTGCAGGGCCCTTGTGAGGAGGAAGGGCAGGGAGGAAGGGCGCCAAGTTCCCTGGGTCCAAGACCCAGGTGGGAGGGTGGGTTATGGGTTGGGTCCAGCTCTGGTGCCGTTGTCAGGTGATGGAGTCCCAGTGACAACCGTGCCCGTGCCAAATCGCCTGGCTGTGCCCGTGACCTTGGCCAGCCAGCAGGCCGGTACCCGGACGGCCACGCTGGAGCAGCTGCGGGGGCGGCCGGAGTCGGGGGAGCCCCCCGAGAAGAAGGCGTCCAGGCTGTCAGAGGAGGAGCAGCGCCTGGTGCAGCAGGCCTTCCAGCGCAACTTTTTCAGCGTGGCACGGCAGCTGCCCATGAAGATCAGGATCAACGGCAGGGGTGAGCGCCGGGCCCGGGCGCCAAACCCCGTGGAGTCGGGGGAGCCCCCCGAGAAGAAGGCGTCCAGGCTGTCAGAGGAGGAGCAGCGCCTGGTGCAGCAGGCCTTCCAGCGCAACTTTTTCAGCGTGGCACGGCAGCTGCCCATGAAGATCAGGATCAACGGCAGGGGTGAGCGCCGGGCCCGGGCGCCAAACCCCGGCTCCATTCGAGGGCCCGTTTACGTCCCGGGGACTGGGGTGGAGCCCCTCCAGGTTCTGCCCCCCTGGCCCCCAGAAGGATCTAGAGGCCAAAGAGCCACCTGAGGCTTTGGTGGCCACGGAGGTCTCAGTTCACCAAAGCTGAAGTCATTCTGCAGGGGCCCTGCAGTTGCCTCAGGCGTGCCCTGTTCTCTAGCAGAGAGGAGACGCAGTTGTTCAAGGAGGAGCAGGAGGCCCTGAGGGACAGCTGCCGCCTCTTCCCTGTCCCCTCCTGCCTTTTGATCTGTCTCAATTAAAGGGCTCGCCCTTCACCCCAGTGCCTCACCATCTGGGAGAAAGACAGCACCTCCTTTCCGGAGGCTCAGTGAGGGGCCAGAGCTGCCTCAGGCCAGGCTGCCAGTGACCCCCGGGAGAGAGGGGAGGAGGAAATACAAGTTTGGCAGCATAACTGGCATCTTTTCCCTTCCCCTCCACATTTTTCAGGTGCCCCACCTTCTCCCCGCCCCCGCCCCCCCCAACCACACCACATCCCTTGTTCCCCTTGTTCCCCTTTCCCCCTCACACACATTTTCTTTGCCATTCTTGACTCTATCTCAGAACAAACATGAGCGGGCTCGTGTTGGGAAGAAATCAGGTGTGAAGAGAGCTGTGCGTGTTCCCAGGCAGCCCCTCCCTGTCCCGCTCCCCCCTGGCGAGGAGCCAAAGGGAACTGGAGGTGACACAGCCCGGAGAGCAGGGCTCTGCCCTCTTGACCCACTCAGGCCAGGTGCCCCTGGCCCTGCACAAGCCACAGGCTAATAGATGAGGCAGCTCATCTGGAAGAATTCTTGGCTCTCAACATCATGAAAGGGCAGAGTCTCGGGTGAGCCAGGCAGAGGCCCTGTGTGCCAGTGCCTGCAGCCTTCCACAAACCACAGAGGGCTCAGATTGAGAGGGAGTGCCAGGTGCTGGGCAGGTAGACCCTCTCCTTGAGGACCTCCCAGCCTGGTTAAGGGGAGGAGGAGGCAAGGCGAATCCTCAGAGGAAGGGGCTGGGTGTTAGTGACCTTAGCCCCAGCCGGTGGATAGTGGGTGCTCAGGGTTTGCTGAATCGTGTTGAAAGCATCAGTGCGCAGCTGCGAGCTGAGGTCAGCCTCCCTGCCTATGTGATGCCTCTTCTCTGAGAGCAGAGGGAGTTGGGAAGGTGAAGTGGTTCAGTGGAGAAAGCAAAAGCCGTAGGACGTTCACCAGCCTGGTTCTCCTGCCACACCTTACGCTCGGCAGAAGGTTATCCAGGTGCTTTCTAACTCTGGGAGGCCTCAGCCTGCTGTGGCCAGGCCGGGAGGGTGGGAGAGCCTTGAAGGGAACGACAGAAATGCCGGAGGGCTTGACCGGGCCTGCTGTCTCCCTTGTCCCCAGCAGAGGACAGAGCAGAGGCCTCGGCTGCAGCAGTGAACCTGACCACGAGCAGCATTGGGAGCATCAACATGTCTGTGGACATCGACGGCACCACTTATGCAGGTGAGGCTCTTGGGGCTCTGAACGAGGCGGCAGGGTGGCAGCCAGCCTCAGTACAGCTCCCTGCAAGACCCCCTTGTCACCCTCCTGTCTGAACATCTTCCCAGGGTGGCTTCCTTTCAAGGTTCCAAAGGTAAAGTAGTTCTTCCGGATGAGGAGGGCTTAGGATTGCTAATAGGATGACAGATCCCCCTCCACCATTTTTTTTTTTTTTTTTTTTTTTTTG
>NW_006771376.1:1185110-1225072 GCF_000442215.2 Lipotes vexillifer
CCCGCGTCCCCTGCATCGGCAGGTAGACTCTCAACCACTGCGCCACCAGGGAAGCCCCACCACCACCACCTTTGACAAAGTGATGGAGACCCCTTGTCTAACCCTTTTTCGACCAGTGGTTGGCTCGTTATTTGAAAAAGTCATTTAATGTAAAGAATCATAATCAACTCTATCCACACCTTTAACATTGTATTATAAGTTAAATCAGTGTCCACCATTACAGTCTTTCAATGCATGGGGTTCAGCTCTTCTCTTCCTGGATATCATCTGTCATGGTCCAAGAACTGACACAGGCAAAGGAATCTGAGTGCAGCAGAATCAGCCTATATTTTCATGATTTTCCCCCCAGTCTTTTACAATTGTCTCTTCCTAAATCTAATTTGGCAACAGTTTTTTGTTGGTTGGTTGGTTTAGCACCTTTACGAAGACTTTCCAAGGTGTTCAACTTAGTTGTCATAGAAACAGCAGTCCATTTCCCACTCCCATTTCATTAGTGTAGAGATGAGTTTGGGGATAAAGCCAGCTGACTGTTTTGTTTTTTTTTTTTTGGCTGCATTGGGTCTTTGTTGCTGCGCACGGGCTTTCTCTAGTTGCGACAAGCGGGGGCTACTCTTCGTTGCGGTGCGCGGGCTTCTCATTGCAGTGGCTTCTCTTGTTGCGGACCACGGGCTCTAGGCCCGCGGGCTTCAGTAGTTGCAGCGCATGGGCTTCAGTAGTTGGAGCACACGGGCTTCAGTAGTTGTGGTGCATGGGCTCAGTAGTTGTGGTGCATGGGCTTAGTTGCTCCGCAGCATGTGGGATCTTCCCGGAGTAGGGATTGAACCTGTGTCCCCTGCATTGGCAGGTGGATTCTTGACCACTGTACCACCAGGTAAGTCCCTCCAGCTGACTCTTGTTAAGCACAGCTTGATGAGTGGGGGCCCCAGAGCACGGGCACACTGGCCAGTGGCCTCCTGCTGGGAGCCTGGGCATCAACCACCTGTTTTAGAGAGGGCATGGGGAGGTGCCCAGTGGAGGGGGCTTAGAGCTGCACCTTCTATTGAAACCAGGGGCATTTCCACAGGGCATGCTTTGAGCGCTCCTGCTCTGGGGACTGGGGCCAAGGCTGCTGTGGATCTCTGCCAGGCCACTTGCTGGGGGCATCACGCTTGGGGCCAGGGAAGGGGCAGAGTTCCTGGAAGCAGCCTGCAGAGAAGCAGGGATGCCAAGTTGCCTAGCCACTCACCACAGAGTCAGTGCTTCAGAGACCACGCCACGTTCAAAGGTCTCTGCCTAACACAGACCCCTCAAGGAGACTGGGCGAGCTGGCGGCTAGGGCCTGGATGCCCTTTGCCTTCTGGTGGTGCTGTGTGGTCGAGGAGGTTTGGGGGTTGGGAGTAGGTCTGGGCGGAGAAGGGGGAGATCCGTGCCTCGCTCTCCATCTCCTCTCATCCTCTCTCAGGAGAGAGGAGGATATACCTCCTCTCCCTTAGCATGGGGAGCAGTCAGAAGAGAGGTGAAGGCTCCCCAAACCTCACCTGCCTCAATCCTGTCCCACCTGTGCCCTTTCTTAGTGGCTGTGCAGTCACCCAGGCCTGGAGCCTGGAAGTCATTCCTGAGAGCCCCTCAGGCCCATCACCCCCCAGAGCTCAGCAGATGCCACTGCTCTGCTGCGTCCCCACCGCATGGCCCTGGTTCAGACCTCTCTTCTCCCCTGTTAGAGTAGCTCTGACTTTCAGGCTTCCATCCACCCACATCCTCCCAACCCCACAGAGAGCTCTGCAATGCCTGTCTCGTGATGTCCGTCCCCGTCTTCCCCTTAAAACTTCAGGGGCTTCACAAGCCCCACAGGGTAAGACCCCGGCAGCCTAGAGACACGCAGGCCTCCATTTCCTCGCCCTGCCATCTCCAGCCTCCTGTGCCGCATGCCTGCCTTCAGCTCCCCCCGGGCCTCCCGCATTGCTGCACCAGCCTCCAGCACGTTCGCCACCTCTCTCTGTTCTTCGTTCTCTCAGATTTCCTCTGCCTGCCACACCGTCTCCTCCTCGTCATGTGGCCACTTCTTCTAAAAAGTCCAGGCATGCTCTCCCGCCAGAGCTTCTCCTGACCCACTTTCCCCTGCCCTCCAAAGCCGCCTTTTTTCCCCACAACACACTGGGTACACTTCACTTAGAGCCTTTGTGACATTTCAGCAAAATGACTCTGTCTGTCCCCCTCACCAGCCTGTAAGCACCTGCAGGCAGGGCAGTGTCGGCACCTAGCGCAGCGTCCAGCATGGAACCTCCTCGCCCAGAGTTAGGCGGCAGTAGATACGGTGGAATGAACTGAACCCCTGAACCTGTCCCTCCTCTCCCCATGTGCTCACACTTCCTTCTCCCCGCCCCCACTCGCTCAGGTGTGCTGTTTGCCCAGAAACCTGTGGTCCACCTCATCGCAGGATCTGCTCCCCAGAGCATCGGCAGCAGCGCCAGCAGCAGCAGCAGTTCTCACTGCTCGCCAAGTCCTACCTCGTCCCGGGGCACCCCCAGTGCAGAGCCCTCCACCAGCTGGTCCCTCTGAGGGGCAGGACCCAGCTCCCAACTCCCTCCACCCTCCCATCGAGAGTGGAGGAAGCTGATGCACAGAATTTACCTCATCTCATGGAGCCCACATCAAGCACCATTTGGCCAGATGTTGAGAGTTTGGACCTGTCCGTCTGTCCAGGCTCCATCAGGTCCTGCTGTACTCTAGAGGCAAGGAGAGGCTGGAGGGGCCTGACAGGGCAACGTTGTCCAATCAGGGATTGTCCTGGAGAACTGGGCGGGGTCTGTGGGCGTCCAGCTTCCTCCAGGGCTCCCAGGCCACCTCCCATCCCGGGCACAGTGTATTGACAATCTCTAAGCTGACACAGGGCTGGAGGCCCTCCACATCCCTTCCCCTTTAATTTATTTCCCTTCCCCTGCCTTCTGCCATGACCCCAGGGTCACTGGTCTCTTCCCCTGCTCAGTCCCCCAATCTTTGACTCCAGTGTGGGGCTGCTAGGAGCCAAGAGCATGTCTTTGTGGCCCTTCTCTGCTGAGCATGGCATGGGGACCTCCCAACCCACCTTGCCTCCCATGTTTGGTTCTTGGGGTGTGGGTCTCTCAAATTCAAGTCTTGAAGCAGTCCTCAGGGCCCCATATCCCCCTTTTAATGGTCCCAAGACAGGGATCATGAGGGCAGTCCTCAGGACCCAGGGCCTGCTGGGCATCTGCTGAGGGAGAGGCAGAGCCTCAGGGGCTGCCCAGGCAGGCTCTGGCACCCACTCCACTGACCCTTTTCTGACCCTGCCAGACCTCACGTCCCCACTCATCCCTGTTGGCCAGCTCTCCCAGGAAACAGCCCACTTGTCCCTTGGGCCCCTCTTCTTCTCGTGGGGCCCAAACCTGCCAATGTCAGGTTCATTGAAATACCTCAGATTTGTAACTGTTGATGTTTGATTCTTCAGGAAGTATTTGCATCTCTGAAATCTTTTTTATATGTGTTTGCTGACTTTTGTGTTTTTTTTTACTTTAGAATTTTTATTGTTGTTATTGTAGCACCAAAGAAATGAAAGCAGATCACCCCAAAAGCCGAGCAAATTATTTGGTACCCCAGCCCCTCGAGCCCTTCCCTAAGACCCCAGTGAGGGTGCAAGCGAGGCAGCAGGAGAGATGACTCAGGGATCACAGTGGCAGGAGGAGGTGGAACGGAGAGGCCCGCTCTCAACGCAGGTTGGATCGTGAAACCACACCGGTTCTCAAGATGGCCCTTGACCCATTTCTCACCAGAGCAGGGCAGTCCCAAACCCCAGCGCCCAGTTCACCCGGGTGGGGGCAGGGCATCTTCCCTTCACTCAACATTCCCACCTCAGGGCAGGAGTGGGCTGTGGAGGCCATGGACCTTGGAGAAGTTGAGCTGCCTCAGAGGGTGAGGAGATGCTGAAAGAGCTCTGTCTCTCCTCTTGGACCCTGGGGTGGAGTGGGCTGTTCCTGTGTCATAAAGAAGAGGTGATTCTCACACAAGGCTTGCCTCTCAATCGAGTATGCCCTGCAGTGTTCAGTGGAACCCCACCTGCTGTGACATCATCGCGCTGTGGCGGTGGGAGACCATGGTGGCACAAGCCCACGCACGACTAATGCTCAGTCCATCTAGGAAAGGAAAGGGAAATCATATGCTTGAGCACAAAACACATACCTCAGCCCAGTGAGCTGCAGCTGCACTGACTGCATCTTCTCTCCCTTCCCTAGCCCTTCACACTGTTTCACACTCACACATACTCACACACACAGCCCCATCCATTGGGGGCTGACCCTCTCCTGGCCTCACCAGGCTGGCGCAGGGCCTGGCAGAGAAGGGCATCTGAGGTCCGTGTCAGGGAGGAGCCTGGTTGGCTGGCGCTGGGCCCCCTTGAAGGCGTCGCAGACATTTGGCCAGTGTGTCTTTCTCAGGGCTTTGGTCACAAAGGTTGGACTCTTCCCACCTGGAGGACACAGGGGTGGTGCACTGTGTCTTCCTGGTTGTTGGATCCTCTCCCTTTCCTCAGGCAGCTTGCCCTCTCAGCAAGCCCTCGCTGCCCTCAAGGGCAACAGCAGGGTCTCAGCCTGAAAGCCCGAGGGTGGGAGCGCCGGCAGGTGCCCCCAGAATGGGGCCCTGGGCCAAGAGGAGCTCTCCTGACGGTGCAGCCCTGAGGTCACATGGCAGCCATTGGCCAGGGCCGCTCCGTCCCCTCCCCCTCCCCATCTTACTTGTATTTAACCAGGAAAAAATATGATAGCACATGGGTAGCCTAGGCAGTGGATAAATACCTCAGAAGTCCTCTTGCAGCAAGTGTCTGTATATGTTGTGGTCATTTTCTATCTTACATGTTCTCGAATGTTTATATTTCAATAAACCTCTACCTCTTCACACAAGCAGGTCTTGCGGGCGCTTTCAGTGACTCTTTCATTTGACAGTACTAGGGAAGAGGCGAGGACCTTCAGAATGAAAGGGGCTAAGTGAACTACTCCTCTGATCCCTTGGTTTTTCCTAACCCTTCTCTTCTCCGCTGCTCACCCATCGTTTTCCCAAAGCGCTTACTCTCAGCCTGTCTTCTGTATTAGCTGGGCACCGCTGATACTGCATGGTCACCAAAACTGACTCCCCTGGTGTCACGTCAGGGTCCCAGCAGGCACAGGGCCAGGGGTCTCCTCCATGAGCAAGCCCTCTTTGAGCTCCTGCTGAATAAGTACAGTCCCCACGCTCACAGAGCTCACACTCCTGGCTGGGAGGCACACACGACTCTAGACAAAAACCGAGTCTTTAGAATACAGCATGACTGGGACCAGTGGGGTAGATAAATGCTGGAGCAGCTCACTAGGGAATCTCTGGAAGGCTTCCCAGCAGCAGACATTTCAGCTAGAAGAATGACGTGGCCAACTGGAGACGTGAGGAAGAGCAGAGGAAGTGATATATGTGGAAGCTCGGTGGCATCAAAGGACCTGCGGAACTGTGGGCAGTGCCTAGGGTTGGGGGGTGCTGGAAAAAAGTGTGGCTGGGGCCAGGATGGAGCCCAGGCTAAGGAATTTGGGCACCATCCTCTGAGCATCGGGACCCTGCTGACATAGGCTTAGAAAGAGGCTTTTCTAGAAAGGTGATCTGGAGCTGGGAGACATTCTAGGCATGGACACCCTGGGACACTGCCACTGAAACAGGCCTATACCCAGACTGCTCAGCCTTTTTCTCTGCCACGATACGCATCGTATGGGCACAACCTGGTTTTGGCAAAACCAAAAGAAATGGGCAGAGAGGTAAAGCACTGGGTGGGTTTGTGATTGCCCTCCTCCATCCATAACAACATACACCTCGCCTGTCTGCAACCTCTGAGGCGCAGGGGGGGTTCTCTCTGCCATTTTGAAGTGCTAGAAAGTGAGGGTGACACTGGAACAGTCTTGAACCTCTCACTGACTTTTTAAAATCTTTTGAAAGAAATAACCAACCCTTTAGTACTTTAAATACTAACCAATAGTTGGGATCACACGTCACAACCTCCTGTGACACACCAGGGGGCTGTCACATGGAGGAGGCCCAGAGATGAGGAGAAGCAGGATCCAGAGGCATTTGAGTTAGAAGTATAGAAGTATGGAGTGGATGTGAGGGGACGCTGAGGGAGAAGTGGCAGCTGAATAAGCCTCCTGATAGAGATGGAGAATCTGAGAAGACCAAGGCACTGAGCCACTGCAATTCCATTCGACTTTAAATTAACAGAAAAAAATATAGGAGAATATCTAAGACCTCGAGAAAAGGAAGAATTCCTCAAACCAGACCCTCCGAAAAAAGTTCATCAAAAGATCCCATAAGATAAAAAGACAAACTGGGAGGAGATGCTTATAACACACAACTAGTCAGAATTTCTTTTTTTTTTTAAATGCTTATTGTTAAGACAAAAGCGAAAAGAAGGATTGAGGAGAGGGAGCAAAGTCATGAACAGGTGTTTGGCAGAAGAGGAAATAAAATGGTCCTCATTAGTAATCAGGGAAATGCACAAAAATCCATTCCACACCATCAGATTGGCACAAACTGTAGTCTTAAAATACCAGGCCTTGGTGAGGATGGGGAGCAATGGGAACTCTCACAGATTGCTGGGGCGGGGGGCGGGGGGTGTAAATTAGCCTAACTCTGGAAAACACTTTGGCTGTACCTAGTAAAGTGGAAGGTGCCCATGCCCTGGGGCCCAGCAATTCTGCTCCCAGGTTTGTACCCCAGAGGAACTCTGAACATGTGCCCCAGGACATGGGATGGCACTGATGGTAATAAGGAGACTGTGAAATTACCAATTACTGAACACTGGTGTATGCCAGGTGTGGTTTAAGTTCTTTGCATGGATTAACTCATTTGCTACACATTTATGAGTTTGGAGGCGCAGAGAGGTTGAGTAACTAGCACGAGGTCCCAGAGCTGTGAGAAGAGCAGTCGGTGGCTATGGAGTCCAGAATCTGCCTTAACCACGAGCGAGGCAAAGCACTCAGTGCTCAGTGTCTCATTTAACACTGCACCCATAGGCCTGTGAGGCAGAGACTTCGTTCATTTTACAGATAAAGAAACTGAAGAGCAGAAATGTGCACGAGGTCACGAACGTAGTGAATGGCAGGGCTGGGAACGGACTCTAACGCAGCTGTCCAACTTCTCCCGCAGATGCCTCTTTTCAGTTAGGGCAGGGGTAGCCCAGCGCGGTTACGAGAGGGAAGCAGAGGACGCGGGGAGGGGAGTCTGATTATCCCACGTCTCGGCTCTGGCCCCACCCGACCCCCGCAAGCCTCGCACAGCAGCGGGGTGAGGGGGGGGGCACCTGAGGGACGTGAGCATCTCCGGGACCAGCTTTCCCAGCCACGAGCCGCAGCTTCCCCCACCTCATTGGCCAGGGCTGGGCATGTGCCCTCCGCGCAGCCAATGGGGCGAGCGGGGGGTGGGGGAGCGGCTGGGGAGGGCCTGGGACCGCGCGGCGGTTGGAGGGTCGGTCCGGCCCCAAGGGGGCGAGCGGGGGGTGGGGGAGCGGCTGGGAAGGGCCTGGGACCGCGCGGCGGTTGGAGGGTCGGTCCGGCGCCGGCAGCGTCTCTGCCCGCCTCCCTGTGAAATGAAGTGCCGGTTACTGCCCGGAAAGGAGGGGGAGTTGGTGGCTTGGGACTTACGAAAGAGAAGGTTTGTAATCACCGCCGGAAGGAAAGGGAGAAGGAACCGACCAGACCAACAGGACTGGGAAGAGTGGGAGCCCCCGCTGCGCTTGGAGACAGTGAGTACAAACCCCGTCAGCAGCTGGGACACAGGGACACACAAGAAGGCAAAGTGGTGGTGGGGTGGCCTTCTGTGCCAGGGGAACAAACCGGAGCCGGGTCTGAGATAAGCCGGTGGAGGGCAATGCTCCGCCTACCCGGAGGGCCTTTGGGACAGGGGGGGCAGCCATCTGGTTTGGAGGCATTCCCTTGTAAGGGACCCAAATCGCTCAGGCCTATATGAGCAGACAGGAGGGGTATTTATTCTCCGACACCAGGGTATGTGGAGGAGCCCAAGGGCAGTGGGACCTGGGGCTGGCCTCAGGAAGGGTCTGGAACCCAGAAGCACTGCCCGTGGAAGGTATTCCTCCCCTCCTGAAGACCAGCTCAGCCTGACACCTGAGCTACAGAGCAAGGTGAGATGACCATCCCAAAAGTCAAGTTTATGTCTTCTGCATGCATGAGACCCCCTGGGCTGAACCAAAATCTCTCCATCCCGATTTCAGTTTCTGGGAATCGTCAGCTCCATTTGCTCTTACTGAAATACACCTTTTTCTGCATAGAAAAACGGTGGTTGACAGCTCCCCGGTTTTATGTGTCCAGTTTTCAGGCCTGGAAAGATTACTCTTTTGTCCTAAGTCCAGTGACCCCAGGAAGGAGACTATTGATTCAGTTGGGTTCAGCACCCAGTGCTGGACCAATCAGTTGAGAACTAGGCAGCCCCCACAGTAGCCTGTATATGGCAGGGAGGGCAGAGAACATTTTGTCGAGGACGATGCTGGAGAAACAATCCCAAAGATGTCCTGTCCCATCACCCTGCCACTCTGCAAAACCCTGCTTCACTTAAGGCAGTAGGTAGGGGGAGCGTTCAGTGACAGCATCGAGGATGGTTCTGGGGGGCATGTGGCCCAGCTGACAGAGCTCTGTAGGGGAAGGAAGCACAGAGGAGTGTGGGGAGGGAAGTTCAGAAAAAGAAAAATGGCCAGTTGACCTTGAGGGGGATGTCAACACTAAGCCGGCCTGGCCTGTGGCCATTGAAGATGGTCCTGCTATCAAGCTCAGAATAGGCAGTGTGAAATGAGAAACCACCTTTCTGGGATAGGTTAGGGAACCAGGGGGCTTAGCTGCTGGTTTGCTGTGTGACCTAGGGCAAGTTACTGCCCTTCTCTGGGCAGTTTCCTGTCGGTGAAATGGAAACTGTAGAGTGATTTGAATGAAGCACAAGTAAATGAAAACTCACTTTGAAAAGCCTAAAGCCCAGTGCCTAAGGCCTTCACCAGTAAGACAGAGGGTCCCAGCCATCACTCTGCTGGCACTGGGGCAATGAGTGGACCAACCAAGCCCCACAAGGACCCCAGCATCCCCACTTGGCCACTCCCTGCCCAGCTCTACTCTGAGCCACAGGGTCCCCCTGGGAAAGAGCCAGGTGGACTCAACCACTGAGAGTCAGGAACCTTGTGCCGGCGTGAGCATTTCAGGCCCCGTGGCAGGTGGGGGACAAGGACAGCCTCTTACTACAGCCACCTACAATAGGCCTGACAGAGACTTTGGCCTTGGGGGCTAAAGGCATAGCTACAGGGCCCTCCCCTCTCCCCAAGAGTCTTTTTCCCCACTTGGTTTCCTGATGCCTATCGATCCAGGACCTCTGTGCCAGGACTGCCTGGCTCCCTGGGGCTGGGCCAGGGGCTGACCTCAGTCTCTTGTGCTGCAGAGTGAGGCTGTGAATCTGTTCCCTCATGGCTCTGGGCCTCAGTCTCCACGCCACCTTTCTTCCCCAGCCTGGGCACTGCCCCTGGCTTCTTCTCAGATCCTCCTCTCCTCTGGTTCCAGGGCTGTGGCTACGATCTGGAAGCAGATGAGGCAGAGGCTGACCCCCACAGAGGGTGCAGAGGCAGGTCAGGTACCAGGTATGCGGTGGCTCCAGCTCTGCCGGGGAAGGGTGGGCAGTTGAGGAATCCAGGAGAACCAGCAAAGGTCCAAGCTGGAGAGACCCTTCGAGCCTCTGTTTCCCCCTCCAACTTGTGGATGGGGAGATGAAGGCAGAGAGAGAAACTGGGACTGGGTCCCACAGGGAGGCAGGGGTCACTCTGCCTGTCCCTCTGGAGAATCCCCAAATGCTACCTTCAGGAGTTGAGAGGCGGATGGAGGCTCCTGTCCTCCCGGCGCTGGAGCCCTTGATGCTCGGAGCTGCACCAGCTCCTGTTCCCTGTGGACACAGTTCCCAGCCTGAGGGCCCACTGACAGATCTGCCCCGCTTCCCTCGGGATCCCCAGAGAGCAGCTGAGGCAAAAGACAGGATCCCCCACCCCATCCAGCTCCTCCACACAGGGTCATAAAGATGAGGCCCTTGGTCAGAGTGAAATAGGATCCAAGCACTAACAGTGTTCAAGCTCCTGGTCGTGGGCATTGTCTATCACTGGTGGCTGCACATTATATCAGATTGTTTCCTGAACTTAATAAGAAGTGTAGACAATGCCTTGTTGGTGGAACAATGGATAGACTTTGTGACTGAAGCCCCATACACAGTTGGTCTTGGGCACATCTCTGTGGTTTTATGGCTTTAATACTGGCTCACCCAAACCGGACCCCAGGTATCAGGAAGCTTAGGGGGACTGGAAACAGGCACTGTGCTCCATGCACTGTCTCGTGTAATCCTCACATCGTCCTTTGAGGTAGGTACTGTCAGTACCCCCATTTTGCAGATGAGGAAACTGAGGCTTAGAGAAGGCACACCTGCTCATGCTCACCTAGTTGGTTGGTGGAGAAGCTGACTCAAGCACAGGACTTTTCGGCTCTGAAGGCCACTCTCCTCCAATCTCTGACGCCAGGCCCAGGAACCCAGACATCCTGACTCCCTGTGCCCCCAGAACCCACCTAGCCACGCTCCCTCCTGCTTCTTCCCCTAGATTCCCCTCTTCAGAGAGGAGAAGGCAGACAGGGCGATACATCAGGCCCCAGGCCCATCACTATCCCCCAGGGGATGAGAGGGCTCACTTAACAGCATGTCCCCAAACGCCCCCTGCCACCTGCCCCAGATTCTCAGGGGCAGGGGAAGAGCTGTAGGGCCTGGTGAGTATCTCTGTGAGGGAGGGGGGTTTCTCCCCCAGAGCCCCTCAGATCCTGGTGCCCCTCACCCGCCATGGTCCTCACTTTCCCACCAGCTCCTGCTCCAGCCTCAGCTTCTCAGCAAGGCTCTCTGCCACCTTGAGGGGGAGTGGGGAGAGGCAGTGAGCACATTCGAGGGCTTCAGCCCTGTCGGAAAGGGGGCAGTGAGGGCTTGGGAGGGACTTGACTAGGGAGTCGAGGAAGGGAAAGCCAGTGGCCACAGTGTGACCAGGAATGGGCAGGGGAGACTGTGGGTCCCTCATTGGGCATGCAGGCCTGGCAGCGGCACAGAGGTGGGGGTGAGTTGAGCCCCTGGTTCTGGGCACCCTCCAGGGCCAGCTGCTGAGCCTCCAGCTCTGAGGCTTGAGCTTTCAGCACGTCCCAGGCTTTCTCGAGCTTAGGCCGCATCTGGGTCAGCTCGGAGCCCACCTCCTGCAGTGAAGTCTGTAGGAACTGTGGGTGGGGGGACGGTCGTTGACTCCTATCTCAATCTGGTGCTTCCCCAAGGACATCACCCCACTCCATTCTCACAGGGGCCTGCCTGGGACTACGCCTTGACCCAGAGAAGGGACAGCTGACTATCGGGTGCTGGGAGAAGCTGATGGAACAGCACTAGGGGGAAGGAGCAAGATGGCCTCTTTCTTCCCCTCCTAATTTTTAGGTGACTAAAGATGTCCCCGAGTCCAAAAATACTGATGGGTGAAACTCCCTCAGTGCTCCCTGTATGACTAATTCCTTCCAGCCTGAGAGCTTCCTGAGGGCAGGCCCAGGTCTCCAAATACCCCTCTGTCTCCAGATCCTCCCCTCTCCCTGCACTGGGTCCCTGCGCACCAGGCCGGGCCCACAGAGCCTTGACCGTGATGCACTTGCTTTGTGTTGACTGGTGAGCCCACCCTGCCAAGGAGTGAGTGCCTGGTCCCCACCCAGGGCCACCCCGAGACCATGCAAGAGCAGGGCAGCCTGGGGTCCAGCCTGCAGTGGGTCTAGGCTCAGCTCTTGGCCCTCGGAGGAGACATCCTGATCCCGATTCACTGGTTCCAACAAGCTTTCCCCTCCCCGCCTCCGGAGTTCACCCTACCTTCACCTCTCCAGGTGGCCTCGGCCTCAGTTGCCTGGTCACAAGAACCCAGCGTGGTCTTAGAGGGCCCAGTCCACACAGCTGCATCCTCTGCCTGGGAGGCCCTGTCCCCAGCCCTGAGGCAGGGCAGCCAGAACCAACCCAGGCCAGCTCTCACCTCCCAGTGGGGCTGCAGTGACTCTGCCCCTGCCTGCTCCCAAGCTTTCCCCTCTGCCACTGGGGGGGTGGGGGGCCCTGGAAACTCCTTGGGTTTCTCTGCAGGCCTCGGCTCTGGCAGCACCTGGGGCAGGCCTTGCCCACATCCCATTCTGAATGTCATTAGCCCAATCAAGGAGAGTGGGCCACTCCACTGGGACACAGGCCCTAAAGATCTGGAGAGTATGACCCAGGGACAGCAACATAATGGGTAAACCAAATAGGGTCATAGTATCACTGAGGGTCAAGAACCCCTCCTGAGTCCTGCCGACACCAGTCCCAGTGCACAGATGAGGACCTGAGCCCAGAGTCAGCAGAGGGTTTGTCCAAGGCCACCTGGCCACAACCCCATCTCTGTGTTCTTGGAAACCCTGCTGCCTGGGAGGCCCAGGGAGGATTCCACAGCGGCCTCCCCTGCAGACTATGGGACTGGAGGCTGAGGGGAGTGGGCTTGACTGGTGCCCACTCAGTAAATGCCAGTCTGGTCCCCAGAGATAAGCTAAGCTGGGCCCAGACCTCCACAGGGGGCTGGGGATGGGGTGGAGCCCACCTTGCATGCACAGACTCATAGCCTGCCTGGGGTCTCTGCCGGGGCCCGCACCTGCGTGAAGAGGGCGGGTGCCTAGGACTCGGGAACACCTGGGCGGCTGGCCTTCCTTCTCAGCCAGCTGGACTATCCAGGTTCTCGTGTCCCTGTCCTGGCGTGTGGGCAGGCCCGGGCCACACTGACCCGAGGGCACCAACCCTTGCCCCTAGTAGCTCACGCTGCAGGTTCCGGTGCCAGCTGCACCGAGTCCTGCTCCTGCCCCCAGGCATCCAGCTCAGACTGGAGTGAGAGGCCCTTGTCCATTTGTGGACAGAAGGGCTGCCTTAGCCCAAGAGGCCCCACACCCTGGACCTGAGCCCTCAGGTACTACAGGGGCCAGGACATGGAGTTTGGGACCCATTATACAGACAGGGAAGCTGAGGCCCCATGAGGGGAAGGGGCTAGTGCCTGTGACAGAGCCCGGGCTGCTTACTTTTTTGCACTAGGTCCCTGGTTTCAGGCTTGGGGAAAACTCTAGGGTCATCAGGAAGGGCTTCTGGGGGGCCCTGACCCCAGGTGGGCCCCAACTCCCCCCACCCCAGGCAGCCCCTAGCTCCTCCCACCTTCCACCTCTGGATCCTGGCAGTCATCTGGTTGTTTTTTCTCTCCAGAGCCTGCGACTTGCTCCTGTCACTGGCCAAGGCCAGGCAGTGAAGCACAGATTGCAGCCCCATCCGTGGGGAGCCCCACCCCCATCCTCTCATGCCCACAGTCACCCCCACACAGGCTCTTGAGTCTGGGCAGGGCCCGGCCTGCAGAGAGGAGCCTGATTTCCAGCCTGGACCCCAGTCTGCCTCCCTCACCCAAGGTGCCTGGGGGCTCACTGAGCGGCCCCTCCCATGGACACTCCAGCCCCTCTGCAGCTGTGCCAGGGTCCTGGGATTAAGGGAGGGGAAAAACAAGACAGAACAGCTGGGTCCCCAAGATCCCAAGTCACACCCAACCCACCCAACAAGAAGGTAGCAGGAAGCAAATTGGAGGGTGTTGTGGATTGAACTGTGTCCCCCACAAAAAAAGGTATGTTTGCATTCTAACCTCCCGTACCCCAGAATGGGACTTTATTTGGAGACAGGGTCTTTACAGAAGTAAATTTAAAATGAGCTCATTAGAGTGGGCCTTAATTCAGTGTAACTGGTGTCTTTATAAATAGGGGAAACTTGAACACAGAAACATACACACAGGGACAGTCCTCTGTGAATATGAAGGCAGAGACTGGGGTGATGCGAATGTCCAAGACTGTCAGCAACCACCAGAAGCTGGGGGAGAGGCAGGAACAGATGCTCTCTCACAGCCCTCAGAAGGAACTAACCCTGCCGACATCTTGATCTCGGACTCCAGCCTCCAGAACTTTGAGACAGTAAGTTTCTGTTGGTTAAGCCCCCCATTTTGCGGTCCTTGGTTATGGCAGCCCTAACAAACTAACACAGAGGGTGAATGAGATCAAACCCCCATGGCAGCTCTTTGGCCCTGAAGGGACCCTGATTCAGAAGGGAGACTTTTGCCTGAAAGTGGTCAGGCCTGCAGCAGCATGAAGTGTGTAACGATAGCAGCTAACATTTCATGACTATGTGCCATGTGTCCAGCACAGCACTGAGCTTCTTACACGCTTGTCCAGTTTAGCCCTCACAGCCAGCTGCTGGGGGAGTGGTTTTTACAGATGAGGGCCAGAGAAATGGAGTAATTTGCCCAAGGGCACACAGCTAGTGTAATGTGGAGTCAGTGGTCAGGCTCCAGAGCCCACAGTCTTAACCACTATTTTGGGGACAGTGAAGCCCACAGAATCCTGGGATTGAAGAGGAAGAAAGACTGAGGTAGAGACCCAGAGAGGGTTAGGGTGGAAGGAGCCTGAGGTGGGGGATGGGACTAGAGGTGCAGACTGCTGGAGGCCCTGGGTGCCCCTCACGTCCTCTGCAGCCAGATGTTGATGCAGCATCAGACCCTATCCAGCTGCTGCCCCCTCTCCCTGCTGTGTTTGGCCCATTGGCTGTTCTACACAGGACCCCTGCCCACGATGTAGGGCCAACTTCTAGGTCACCTTCCCTGGACAAGCACAGGGCCTGGGGCACCCATTCACTCACAGGTGAGTCCTAGTCCTGGGAGGAGCTCCCAGGGACTGGAAAGAGGGAGATAGGGCAGGGCAGTCCCTGAGGGGCACGGAGCTGGGAGACCCTAGAGCTGGGACTCACATCTGCACTGGTTACGGGCCAACTGCATGGTGTTTGCATAGGGCTCCCCTGGCACCACCTCCTGCCTTCCCGGAGCCTGAATCTGACCAGAGGGCCTGGCCCTTGGTCACTGAGTGCCCTACCTTCTCGCTGACATGATCCACTGCTCACCCCATAAAGAACAGAGTCCCTCCAGGCCCCAGGGAGACAATCTCCGACCCTCAAGAGTCTGGGTTGAGAAACAGACAAAAAACGAGATTTTCTTTACAAATGTGCAGTTGCAGACTGTTACTGCAAATTTGCTTCCTTGAGGAACTAACAGCCCTCTCAGAGCCCAGCTCTGGACCCCAGTTTGAGGTTTACCAGTTTAGACCAACTCCACCTTCTATGAGGCCTGGGCCAGCTAAGCACTGCTGCTGAGACCCCTCTCCCTGTGCTTCCAGCCATAGCAACAGATCACCTCTGGCTGGGGTCCTGCTGCACAGCGTGGATCCCATCCAGGTCCTCACAGCTCTCCATCACTGTGGCTCTGAGCCATCTCCTCGGTGTCTGTATCTGTTTCTCTGTGTCTCTGTGTGGGCACATCTGGGAGCATGTGCACGTGTCTCTGGGTGAGTGTCTGATGTATATCTTGGTGTGTGTGTGTGTCCAACTGTCTGTCTGCCCGTGCACACAGGCATTTGGCCAGGAGACTAAGGGAGGGTGCTGGCCAGCAGAAGGCCTCCTCCAGGAGGAGCTAGAGGTGAAGTTGGGTGGACAGGGCCTGGGACCCCCGAGCCCTTGCTGTGGCCCCCACACTTCACAGCAACTCCTCACCTCCTCCACTTCTCATTTGGGTCAGGGACTATTCACAACACCCCCGCCTCCATGCCTCTCCTCTGTGGGCCTTTGCATGAGCTCTTCCCTCTTGTTGAAATGCCCTTTTTTCTTTTGTTCCTTGAAGAGGCCTGTTCATCGCTCAGCGAAAATTTCGAGGCTCAGAAGCCCCCTCTCTGGGGAGGACTTTGCTATCTGCCGCCCCGCCCATAGCTTTTATAGTGCCTCTCCCCTCATTAGGCACATTAAATTATAATTGCCTGCTTGATTCTCCCCCCCCCACCCCCAATACCAGAAGCATTTGGGGACAGGGAGTGGTCAGCTCCTACTTTGGTTCTACTGTGTACAGAAGAGGGCCAGACATGTAGTTGGTGGTTTGTAAATGCATGCTGAATGAATGAATGGAGAATGACAGAGCATGATGAGGAGGAGGCAGAAGGGAAAGAAGTGGAGGACAAAGCCGGGACATCCTGAGAAGGGGGAAGAGATTCATTGGCATGCAGGAGGAAGGACAGGGCGGTGGGGAAGAGAACGGGGAGGGAGAGGAAAGGGGTGGACAGAATGCACCAACCTGGGGAGGTCAGGCTTCATTCTGCTTCTGAAATCTCTGTAGTTCTTCCTCTGAATTTCAGAGCAACTGCTACCTGGTGCCAGCATGCCTTCCAGTACTCAGCCACCTTCTCATGAAGCCTGGAATGTGATTCTTTCTCCTCCAGCTCTTTCCCAAGGGGCACTGGTACCTCGTGGACCTTGAATGTGCTACTAGAAATGGGGTGGTCTGGGCACAGCATGGACCTCAGATCACCCACACCTTTTTTCATACATTTTCAATGATTCCTTTCCAAGTTGCATGGGTGTCCTCACTATGTCCTGATGGCAGGGATGGGGACTGGGACAGAGGACGCTCCTTCACGGCTCCCTGTACACATAAAACCCTCTGTCCTGAGCACTTCCACTCCCAAGCATCCTGACTTGAGCTCAGCAGCTAAGGTTATCTCACCTCCCCTGAGCCTGGCCCTGGGCCAGCAGGAGGGGCTCAGCCACGTGTCGGGGAGACAGGACTTGTTGAAGCTGACATATTTCCCACATGCTCCCATAAATGAGCCAGAATGTGACAACCAGGAGTGTTGATACCTGGGGAAGGGAGTCTGGCCTTGGCCACATGATTTAGGGATTGGGGTTCTGGGCTCCTCTCCTTTACCGGCTGTGACAGAGGCTGGCCCACTTCCTGCCCACAGGCCATCTCACCCAGTGTGAGAAAGGGACCGCCCCCCCCCAGCCCAGCTTGAGCACTGAGGGGTGGGCCCGAGCAGCCATTTACCAGGCCTCCTGGCCCAGGGCTGCCCTCAGCGCTGCTAGCAGCACCGACTTCTCCCCAAGCAGCTAGACACGCTCTGCCTCCAGGGCCTGCACGTGGTACTCCAACACTATCTTTTCCCCTTGCAGCTGCCACAGCTGCTCCAAGCAGGACCCTAGCTGCTGGTGGCTCTGGCCCAGCTCTTCTGAGTCTCTTGTTCACCTGTGAAGACCCCGCTCCATCCTGAGTCATGGCTCAGCCTCCCCTAGCTGGGATCTGTCTGCTTGAGCTAGCCCGTGGGTCTTTACCCACGCAGCTCCCTCCTCCCGAGTTCCTGACCTCCGCATCATCTGAGAGTCAACCCTTCCAGGAGCCCTTCTCTGACCACCCCAGCCCACAGAGGCTTCTCAGAACTCCAGGCTTCAACTCTGGACCAAATGATTTGAGGCTGGACAGTCCCTGGCTTCCCACCAGCAGAGGGTGCTGTTTTGGTGGACAAGGATGTGAACTGTGCTCACTGGAGTTGGGCTGTGTGGGGGCCCTGCTCCAAGCTGTCCCTCCTGGTCGTTCTCTTTTCCATGGTGTCCTTAGGGCCACTCAACCTCAGAATCCCCCAAGGACAGGGCCCAGGTTCCCCTGCTTCTCTGCTCCCTGGCACAGGTGGGCATAGCCTGGCTCATTTGGTACCCTGGGTTCCCTGCAGGGCTGACCATTTCCCTGTCTTGACCCACCTGGGTGAGCATCAGCAGCCGTTCCTGCAGGAAGGTTGTATCCTGAGCCTGTGCAGGGGTCTCAGCTACCGCCATCGAGAATCCATCTGGGCCCTGAAGTGCCTGGGCCCTGTTGCCATCCCAACTCTGCTCCTGGCCTTGCAGGCCTGGTACCAGCATCTCCTGCAGGTACACTCAGTCTAGGGGGCTCCTCCTAATCTTCAGACCACACTGTTATGACCCTGAACAAGCTTTTCCCTACCATCCGACTGTTTTCCCATCTGAACTGTGAGAGGAGTCAGCTGGATGATCGCAGGGTCTTCCCAAATGTTTGGAAGAGGGGCGTCCCTCTTGGGCGGAACAGAAGCCCCTGCACTGGCCTCCTTCCCCAGCTACTGCTCCGAGAATGAAGACCTGGGAATGAAGTATAGGGAGGGCCGAATGCGCGGGAGGGCCAGTGTTCAGGGCCCTGCCATGCACGCACGTGGATGGGGGGCTCTGGTCATCCCCACCTCAGGGGGCCCCAGGCTGAGCTCTGGGCCAAGAGACTGTCGGCCCATCTGGTCCAAACACTGCTGGGCCTTTTCCACTTCTGTCTGCAGTAAGTAGCAGGATCATGGGGGCAGAAGGGACTGTCTGCCCGTCCTCTGCCACTCTGCCCCTCCCCCATCTCTAAGCACCCTCACTTGTCTTCTGCGTCCTGGTCTGGCCTCCTCCACTCCTTCTGTCTCTGGGATCCCCACAGCCTCTCCTGCTCCAGGCGGGCCACAGAGCATTCCACCTGCTGGGGGGAGGGCTGAAGGCAGCACAAGCCCCTGGAGAGGGCTGGCCCAGCCTCATGACACACATCCCCCACCCCCGGCAGGGCAGCGTCTGCAGCCCCTGATAAAGCAGGCTCACTCCACAAGGCCCTGCCTGCTCCACCAGCTGTGATAAGCCCAGCTGGGGGCCCAGCATGGACCTGGAGCTGCACAGCTGTTATCATTACTGGCTCCAGATGTGAAACCCTCCACCTCCAGCTGGACACAAGACACATCACCTTCTCCAGCCCAGCTCCTGATGGCTTTGGAGCTCCAGCAAGAGTACAGGGGCTAGGACTTCCCTGGTGGCGCAGTGGTTAAGAATCCTGCCAATGCAGGGGACACAGGTTCGAGCCCTGGTCCGGGAAGATCCCACATGCCGTGGAGTAACTAAGCCCATGCGCCACAACTACTGAAGCCCGTGTGCCTAGAGCCCGTGCTCTGCAGCAAGAGAAGCCACCGCAGTGAGAAGTCGGCGCGCTGCAACGAAGAGTAGCCCCTGCTCGCCGCAACTAGAGAAAGCCCACCGGTGGCAACAAAGACCCAACACAGCCAAAAATAAATAAATATATTTTTAAAAAACAAACAAACAAAAGAGTACAGGGGCTGCTGCTGTGGAATGCTGGAGAGTGGGCAGGCATGTCAACTGGGTTCCCAGGGTCCTCCCTGGCGGGTAGGGAGCAGTGGCTCTAGGAGGGTCAGCTGTGGGCTGAGACCACCAGGTCACATAAAGGCTTAGGTATCTAGGCCATCACAGGGTGGCACTGTCCACACTCACGTGCGGCAGGGATGCTGGGTACCTCCCCTAGAAGCCTCAGTGTGCATAACCCTCCCTCCCTCCCTGGGGACTGAAGCTTCACCAGGGGTGATTGGGCTTCTGAGGAAACTCTTCTGTCCACTGAGCTAAAACCAGCCACCTCCTTCCCTCTTATTCTACCTGGGAGGGGAAGGGCAGAGGTTCCCTTGTCCTTCCTTTGCCTCTATCCACTGCTCCCAGCCACACCAGGCAATGCACTGCACACCTCCAGGGGGTGCCATTCACAGAGATGACACTTTCAACATGGTAGCCCTGTTGGGGACTCACGGGGAGAGGACCAGAGCCTCACTTTCTGCTTCGGAGCCAGCAGCTCACACCGGGTCCTGCCGAGTCCCAGCCTGCGTTCCTGCTTCTGCAGCACCTGTGCTTGCTCAGACAGGGCCTGCAGGGCTGCCCGCAGGCGGCCAGCCAGCTCAGCCCACTGCTACCTGCTCTCTGCCAGCCACAACCGCAGGTTCTTCTCTGACCACTCCCAGTCTCCCTCAGAGGCCCTGTCAGAGCACCTGCCAGGAAAAAAGCAGTCAGGCTTCGGCCCAGGCCCCAGGGACTGCCATGCCCAGCTTCCCCACACTCACCTGCATCCTTCAGTGGGGCTCAGTGGGTGAGCACAGTCCAGTAGCTAGGGGTGATGGGAGTGCTGGGAACAGCAGGCAGCACCAGGCGTCAGGCCTGTGGGGCTCTGACTCAGTGGGTCCTGACAGCAGGATAGAGGGGAGACCCTGGAGCTGGGGCACACCTGCCCTCCCAGAGCACCAGCCTCTGAGGCCTCACCTCAGATGTGGAAACAGGCCCTGGGGCTGAGTGGGGACTTAAACCCTTCAACCCCAAACTTTCGCCCAGGATTCTCCCTGGTGATTCGGATTTCAAATAAACACCAGCCTCAATCTCGCTAAACAGTTCTAAGTTCCAACAGATTCCATGATCTGTGGGTGCTATGGACCAGCGACTTGCTGAACAAACACGGATTCATTTGATCCTCCCGGGTTTGGGGTGGGGGGACTGAAGCTCAGAGGGGAAATCAGTTGCCCCGAGTCACGCAGGTAGTCAGTCCACTGCAAACTGGGCCCACATTCCTCCATCCTGCTGCTCTCCTTCCCAGTGTGGGAGCCTAGAAATGGCCAGGGCCAGGGAACATCTGGGGAGACACTGTATTTTAGCTCTGACGTAGGGGGTCAGAAGCCCTCAAATCACGTCACTGCTCCAGTACCTCTCTGGCTTTCAGAGCTTCAGCTGTAAGGTGGGGACACTGACCCATAACTGACCTGCCTACTCCTCACATTCCCAGACCCGTCCCTGCTCAGGATTGTAGCACCACCCACCAGGCCCTCTCCCTTCTGGACACCTTGACTCTCTCCTCTCCCCTGACTCCAGGCTCAGGTTACTGTAGCTCCCTCCTGAGCTGTCTCCCTCCATTTCACCAACACACAAGGCCTCTCCAAAATGGACCATGAGGACCAGTCCCTGCCCCCCTCCTTCCACACCCTGCATAGCACCCACAATTTCACACTGGCTGGGTGCTCTGTCTTTCCCACTTAGAGGCAGGGGCTCGCTATGGGCAGCCCCCAGCCCTTACTGAGACCCTGAGCTTGCCTGGCTTGGTTTGCGGGGGGCGCTCATGGTCTACTGGAGTGGGGAGTGGTACAGGTCAGGCTGTTGAGCTTGTGGAGCCAGCGCAGAGGGAAGCACAGCCACCAAGTGCCGTGGCAGCAGAGAGAAGGGAGTCTGACCCTTCCTTGGGGTTCCCGGAAAGGCTTTCCAGGGTGACGACCCTTGGGCTAAGGCCTGAAGGTGAATTAACTGCCCTGGAAAGGGCAAAGATGGATGTGGCAGATAGAAAAGAGCAAGGGCAGGAGGACAAGGAGGGAATCAGAGAAGGTGGGGCCTGGGGGGGAGAGGTGAGCTGAGCCAAGAGCACAGGGTGGCAAAAGGGAGATCAAGGGGGCCATAGTTGCTGTGGGGCTCAGGTGGCTGGTGGCAGGGCACAGGGCAGAGGCATCTCCTTGGTGTCCTCAACCAGCACAGAAAAGACTTGGCGGGCACACGGGTTGAGGCCCAGAGAAAGAGCCTGGACCTGAGGGGCGGAGGGTGTGAGCAAACCTTCTCTGAAGGTGGTCCAGGCCCTTGACCTCCCCAGCCACCAGTTGCCAAGGTCTCAACCATCCAGCACTGGAGGAATGAAGGAGGTGGGGTGGGGTGAACTGGGGGTGGGGGAATTATCCATACTTCACTTTTCTCAAGTGCCTCTCTTTCTTCTAGGTGTGAGTTCTTTTAGGAACAAAGAGACAAAAGAATGAGGCTCTAAGGTAGAATTTCAGGTAGGACAGCCGCTGGACTGAAGATTTTAGAGGGGGAGCTGGGAGATGGCGCCTATCCTACTTCTAAAAAAGAAAGCTCTGCTTCTTTACTGGGAGGCGGGGACTCCTGTGTTCTCGATGGTGGGAGGGCTAGCGGGAAGAGGGCCCGATTTACCCCCTCAGAGCCTGGTGCCCAGGTCAGGGCTAGGGACAGGAGCCTCTCTGAGCTCCTCCACCCTCAGCTGCTGACGCGATCGCGGCTTCCAGGAGCCATGGAAACTGCGGGCAACACCAAGCGGTGGGGGGAGACACCAGAGTCCTCCCACCTCTTCTGAGTGGATGAAACCCTTAGATGAAACTCTGCTGGTACGGCTGCGGGCCATAGGCCAAGCTTTGGGGCCCAGGAAAGAATGGCAACTCAGAAGCTCCCACCCTTGAGGCAGGAGCCTAAAGGGGCGGGATCTAGGGGCACAGACAGCAGGGCTCTTGGTCATCAACTCCACGCTAGAAGCGGCTGCTGAATTTCTATACTGGGGTGGAATGGATGCACTTGGTTGGAAGGGGACCGGGAGCCGGTTTTGAGGCTGCAGTAGTGCAGCAAGCATCGTTTTTACCTAACTTTTGTTGTTTACTTCCGGTAGGGGTGGTGGAACTAACGGAGATTTGGGGGAAACCAAGCACCCGCTCAAGCCACGCCGTCAGACCCCAGTTTAAGGGGGAGCCAGAGGCTAGAGACTGGAGAGCCCTCCCTAACTCCCGAGGGGGCGGCTCCGCTCCGACAGCGCCTGGGTGACTGGGAGGTGACGACTCGCAACAGGGGCGTGCCCAGCCTCACTGGGGAGGGGCCGGGGGCGGGGACGGGGAAAGGGACGGCTGGCGGCCAGGCCTCGCGGTACTGTCCCGGGGAGGGGTGGGGTCTGGAGGGATGCTCTGTCCCCGGCGTGGCGCGGGGGCAGTTAGAGGACGCTCCCACCCGCTTTGCTGAGCGACGCCAACTAGAGCCCGGGGGCGGGGAGTGTGGGAACCTCACAAACAGTGAAGTCTTCCAAAGGACCCGACCTCGGTTTTCTCATCTGGAAACAGGGCCTCGTTATTCCGCTCTGACCACGCGCGGGGCAAGTAGGTGGGCGGGGCTTTGGTGAGCCCACGCTCGCGGCCCGGGCAAAGGGGTCGCCGAGTGACTCCGGGGAGAAATGGCAGCCGGGTCAGCCCGCGGCGGGGCACAGGGCTTTTGTTTGGCGGGGGTTTACAAACTGAGAAACAATGCTGCTCCGCTTAGTGCCGTCCTCCAAGGATGCTCAAGGAAAAGGAGACACCCCCCCCCCTTTCTTCCAGACCCCATCCCTCCAGAGGCCCCGCCTACGTGACTCTCCGGTATCTTCTCAGAAACTGCTGTGCACCTACGGCTTGCCGCCACGGCTTAAAAAAACCTCCACACAAAGAGAAGAAGGTCTCATTTGCTTCTTCCACATAACTGGGAGTCGGGACAGCCTTCCCGAGCCTTCCGTGATCTTTAGCGCCCTCCTGGGCCCCGGAGCCAGGCGGGCATCAAGGCCCGCCAGGTTTTCACTGGGGCGACAGCGAAACAATGCCCTCCTCCCGGCACGCAAGAAGGAACAGGCAGGAACAGGCGGGGTTGGGGCTCCACCTTTGGGTTTCCGGCGCCGTCGGCCGGGGACGCCCCCGTCGCGTCTTTGGGGCCTACGTGCGACGCGACACGGGGGGGAGGCGGGCCGCGACCGGGGACTTCCTCTCGGCCCTCCCGGAACCAGGCTCCGCAGCTGCCTCACCGACCTGCGCTGAGAAGGCGGGTCCTCCAGAGCCTTCGAGTCGAAGGCTAGAGCGGCCTGGCCGCCGAGCCGGGTCGAGCCCGGCCTGGCGACGGCTGCGTCACGCGAGGGGCGGGGCTGCCACGGGCGGAGGCCGGAGCCGGAAGCGGAAGAGGCGCTCGGAGCGGGGAGTGGGGCCTAGCTGCAGCCGGAGCCTGGGAGACGGTGAGTATGGGGTCCGGGGCCGCGACGGGAGCGGTGGCGGGCGGTGAGTCGGAGGGGTGGGCGCGCTGGGTGTGGATCCTAAGGCTCCCGGTTCGGTCTCGGGCTACTCTCTTCCGTTTTCTTCTCGGTCTACTTCAGGCCGCGGACCCGACCTCTCACCCCTGACCCGTCGCTTCTCCCCCAGAGGGCGGTCACCGCAGACCCCGACCTCTCGATCCCGCGTGTCGGAGTCCGAGCCTAAGAGGCCTCTGAGGCCCCTGCAGGGATCCTGTTTGGGCCCTGCACCTGCCCGCGGAATGGGGTCGGGGTCCTACCTAGGATAGCCTGGAGGGGTTTTCAGACCCCTCCCCTACTCCCGGCTCGAGGCTTAGTTCACACACTCCTCTTCCCCGCGCGGCTTGGAGTTTGATTATGGCCCAAGCTGGCCTTCCCCTCCCCTCCCCCTCCCCCCCCCCCAGGTCTCCCCTCGCCTCCGCTGGCGGGGGGTCCGGGGGGCGGGGGCTTGGGTGCTGTGGCCCTACTCCCGGCTCGAGGCTTAGTTCACACACTCCTCTTCCCCGCGCGGCTTGGAGTTTGATTATGGCCCAAGCTGGCCTTCCCCTCCCCTCCCCCTCCCCCTCCCCCAGGTCTCCCCTCGCCTCCACTGGCGGCGGTCACGGGGGACGGGGCTCTGAGATCTCTGGAGAGGCGTCAGGGGGGTACGCGGGCGAGGGCCTCAGGCCCCCTGCGTGTTTTGTTGTGATGCTGGATCCGCTCCAGCCCGGAGGAAGGGTCCGGCCAAGCTGACAGTACAGATGCCCGGGCTGCTCCTCGGTCCGGGAATCTCTGTGCTTTAGTTCCGGGTGCGGGTGTCCTGGTGTGGAGCTGGGGTGGGAATCGCCTGAGCCAGGGCTCCGTCGAGGCGGAGTTGGCGGCCTTCCAGCTTCCCTCCTCCATGCCCTTGAAAAGGAGGAGCGTTTCACCCGATGGTGGCGGCTTGCAAGGTGGCAGGTTTGAGGTTGCAGCGGTGGGGCAGCGTCAGCCAAAAATAACTATGGGGCGCTGGGGTGGCTGGAATCCGGGAGGGCAGCCACTGACCTGGCTGGCTGCTCTTCTTGTCAGCCCAGTTCTCTGGCCAGGACCAGCAAGTGAGAAGACGACTAGGCCCGTGCTCAGAGAAAAGCTGGCATCCTCCGCCTGGTTTCCTTCACCTTACCTTTTTCTTCATTGTGCAGAGGCAGAGCCTTCCAGAGCATATCTTAACAACCTATTTTCTGAGGTCTCAGAGAATCGGAGATAATTGATGAGAAATGGGCCTTAGAGCCCTAGCTGGGAAGATAATGAGGAGCATCTGGTATTCCCAATATTTCACTTGCCTAGAATGTGTTAAAGGAGAAGTTATATCCTCTATGATTGCTTTGTGTGTGATGTCTTATATAGCTTTCATACTTATCATCTCCTTTGCCAAGTTGGCTGGGAGGTTGTGTCATCTCCATTTTCCAGGTATGGTAACCAAGGCCCAGTGTATAAGGTCACGAGGCCAGTAAGGCAGCCCTGGGATTTCGTTCAGGGTTTTCTATCCGGATCTCTCTCTCCTCTGGTCCCTTGGAAGGGACTTAAAAATGTCCTTAATGCCCTTAGGGCATTTAACACAGACCCCGAGTTGTTACCTGGAACCTTTTTTTTTTTTTTTTTTTTTTTTTATTGAGATATAATTTACAAACAATAAAGTGGACTCATTTTAAGCACAAAGTTCAGTCAGTTCTGATGAAAGCATACACCCCTGTAACCACTACCACAATCAAGATCTACATTTCCATCACCCAAAAGCGTTTCCTCATCACCGTTATGGCCTCTCCCGTTGCGGAGCACAGGCTCCAGACGCGCAGGCTCAGTGGCCATGGTCACGGGCCCAGCCGCTCCATGGCATGTGGGATCTTCCCGGACTGGGGCACGAACCCGTGTCCCCTGCATCGGCAGATGGACTCTCAACCACTGCGCCACCAGGGAAGCCCCCTGGAACCTTTTTAATGTTGCTAATGAAAAGCTGCCTTCAGTACCTCTTGTGGGCCCAGACCTGTGCTAGGCCTTTGACCTAAAGACCTGTGCTAGGCCTTTGACCTAAAGGCATGTACTAGGCATGTTACTTAAAGGAGTGATATAATTTAATCTGCACAGAGTCCTGTAAGAGATTATTATCCCCTTATTGCAAGAGGAAATTGAAGGTTAGACTTGTTTAATAACTTGCCTAAAGGCACAAGCTAGAAGTGACAGTGCCAGGATTCAGATTGACATCTGAAGCTGTGCTCTTTCCACCTGCATGAGCATATATAAGAATCTAGGTCCCAGGAGAGAGTCTTTGGCCTGCTGTAGACTAAACCATGTCTTCCAGGTCTGGTGCTTTGCCCAGTGAGGATGGGCAGGGCCTTTGTCCTGGCCATTGGAGCATCTTCCTTGTCACTTACTGAGATGTGAGATACTGCCTTCATTCCATCGCTTAGGCACCTGACCCAGCCATAATTGCAGGGAAGCAGTGAAATATTAGTCAAAACAGAACAGCTCTTGAGGAGCTGTTACAGAGTATTTATCTCCAAGGGTTGCTGTGGCCTGGGCTTCCAGGTAGAGGGCAGAAGACAGCTGCTAGCGGGGAGATTGAGGGCAGTGACTTTCTCAGGATTGCAGATAAGCTCCCAAGGGTTTTGTCAGATATGCCTCACTGACCTGCTCGTTTAAGGAGAGCCATTCCATTCTGTTCTCCTCCAGACAGACCCTTCTTATAAGATGAGACAGCCTCAGTGGATTTGTCCAAAATGTGCTTGATCAGGCAAGCCCAGGACTGACCACCATTGGTTGGCTATGGCCAAGTGAAGGGTTGGGAGGAAGGCTGGCTACGGTCTCTGGCCCAGCCCTCCTGTGGAGGCAGTGTCAGGGTTTGGGGTTTGGGTGGAACAGGGAGCTGGCCTCACATAGCCATCTTTCTCAGCTGATGGCTGATCCAACCTGGCAATTTTCTGTGGTGGGTGTAAGTCCCTACTGAACCAGGAATAGTGAGGTGGGGCCCTTTTGGCCTGCCTCCCTGAGCCCAAAGCCTGCCAGTCAGCCAGCCTTCTGCCTTCTCCTGAGATGGGCACAGAAGAGGATACTGGAGCAGGGAATCTAGAAGAGGGCACGGTAATGGTACTGTTGGAGGTGAGGCACTGCCTGGCATGGCACCAGTGGCAGGTGGTCTGCGGGTGCTAAATAGGCCTCGGGCAAGTGACTTGGTTGCTCTGAAGACCCTGGCATCTTTACAGATACTAGGACTGACTGTAGACCAACAAGGGCTGGATAGACCCCCATGTCTGCTTGGCCAGACCCTCAGGTAGGCTAGGGAATGTTTGTGGGACCCTCTTTGTCCAAGGGCTGGTATTCTCGATTCTGCTTGTGGCTCCTCACACTGATTTGTGGTCCTTGAGCAGAGTACAGTTCAGGGCCTCAGCCAGGCAACTTGGCTTCTCAAACTCGAGGGCCTTCACCCCTTGCTCCTGTGTATTGGCTCCCTGCCAGCAGCCTTTTGACTCTGGCCTCTGGCTCGACAGCACAGGCACTTCATAGGACCCTACAGACAGGCAGGAGGGAATTGAGCACAGGAGGCTCCCTTTCTACTTGGCCTTGGTCTCCTGTGATGGTGCTCACCAGCCCCTCCCTGCATTCTGCCTCAGCACCTGTCCTGGCTCTCCAGGTTCCCTGAGTGCTCAGGCCACCAGGCCAATGATGCTGTGCTGGGGAGGCAGCTGCTTGTTTGTTCTCTGGTGGAGAAGGGTGTTACCCATTGTCTGCTGTTTGACTATTGTGACCTCAGAGTTCTTCACTTCATAAACCCCTGGGAGGGGCTGCCCCCAAACAGAACAATGGGCCTCTTCTTCAGGAGCGCCTAGGCTGCCCGGGCAGCCCTGTGGCTGGCTGCGTGTTTAGCAGGGCTTTTATGTCTCATGGCCTAGATGCATCACTGTAAGCGATACCGCTCCCCTGAGCCAGACCCGTACCTGAGCTACCGATGGAAGAGGAGGAGGTCTTACAGTCGGGAGCATGAAGGGAGACTGCGATACCCCTCTCGAAGGGAGCCTCCGCCCCGGAGATCTCGGTCTAGAAGGTGAGAGGGAACTAGGTCGGAAGAAAGGATTCTTTCCCACTTCCGGGCTAGGGAGACAACCTGGAGGCTTGTGGCAGCCCAGGGCCTCTTCAGGTGACTGCCACCTCTGCCCGGCTGCACATTGATCCCTGCCCTGTCCTCTTCAGGCTCTTCCCCTGATCCACCTGCAATTCCCCTGCATTCCCTGGCCTCAGTTCGCCACCATCCATGCCACCCCTTCTTTCTCTGTCCTTGAGTCTTCCTTCTCCTGACACATTCCCCCGTTTTCTAGGCCAGCATCTCCCCTGCTAACCTCTGAGCCTTCCTCATTTTGGATTGGGAACATAACCTCAGCCCTTTCCAGATATTGGTCCTTGGTCTTATCTCAGTCCCCAGACCAAAATAACAGTCTCTGCAGGCCACAGAGAGCTCTGGGATGGGGGACCCTCAGAGGTTCTCCACCATGCTCACCTTTCCCAGTGCTCTGCCTCCTGTGGCTCTGGAAGGGTGCTGTCAGGAACTGAGGTTCTGGAGGTTGGATTTCACGCACACGTGCCCTCCCCCCCCGCCACCGCACTTCCCCTAGGACTCTGGACGCCTCTGCTCCCACAGGCTACCCTTGTGAGCCCTTTGCAGGGGCCCCACCACATGAGTCTTGATTAGTAGCAGGAGCCCGGTTGGTGGGAGGAAGCTCTGACCAGTGTCCCTATCCTGGTCTTGGCAGCCATGACCGCCTGCCCTACCAGAGGAGATACCGGGAGCACCGTGACAGTGACACATACCGGTGTGAAGAGCGGAGCCCATCCTTTGGAGAGGACTACTATGGACCTTCACGTTGCCATCATCGTCGGCGGTCACGGGAAAGGGAGCCATACCGGACCCGCAAGCATGCCCACCACTGCCACAAACGCCGCACCAGGTCTTGTAGCAGCGCCTCCTCGGTGAGTGGTGGCCAGAGTGTGCTGGCTGGGGCTTAAAGGCCTCGTCTCTTTCTAGCCTTCTCTCAGGCTGGCTGGTCTGGGTGAGTACTGCCAGCCCTGCGCACGTGCATTTGGTGTGCCTGCATGTGTGTGTGTATGTGTTGTCTGGTCCAGGTGCAGGGCTGGGCAGGGGCCCGGCTCCTCTATCTTCTGGCCCATGGGCAGTGGCAACTTAGGGGCTCTGGTTCCGGCGCTGGCTGGTCCCCAGCCTGTCTGTGTCTCCACACCACTCCAGGACAGGCCACATGCGCAAGTAGCCAGAGACACTTCTTCAGAATCCTTAATAGGGTTGCTGGTACGTGGTCTGGGGCTGTATGGCCTGGTCCTCCCCACCCAGAGATTGCCCCCCCACACACAGCTGAGTGCTCCGACTGGTATGGACTGCATTCACCTCTGCAGTCTCTTCTCCACGCCCCTCACCAAAGGCCCGGAGGCTGGAGTGCCCACGGGTAGGGGAGGGCCCGTCAATTAGCTTGGACTGGGACCTTCTCTCTGACCTCCAGTCAGGTCCTCTGCAGCCTAGCCTCTTCACGTGAGGGGCAGTCAAGGCAAGGGGGATGAGCTGCCTGTGTGGTGGGGCATGTGAAGAAATGGCAGAAAGGCCCGCAGCTCCAGGCCTTGTCCAGCTGCAGGCCACATGCCCAGAGCAGGGCCTGGAAACATCCTTAATGTGAAGGGTTGTACAGAAGGGTCTCTGCTGAGACCAGGAAACCACACTGTGCTCAGACCTCTGGGAAGGAAGGCCAGTTGTGTATCTCTGAGGGTATATGCTGTCTTCTCTTCCCCAGCTCTCTTCGCTCCCTCACTCGCTCCCGGCCGTGAGGCCCCTGAGGAGTAGTGGTGCAACAGTGGAGGGGGGCCAGGCGTCTTCTCTGCCGAGCTTTCCCGTGGTTCTTTGAGTGGCCACGGGTTGAGGTTGACTGGGCACCCGGCATGGCCCGGTGGCCTCTCTGCACACTGCCACAGGATGGTAGTGCAGGTCTGTGGCTCTGCTTCTTCTCTTTTTGGTACCCTCTGTCGTCATGAGGCTCAGGATGGGCCGGGCCTGGCCTGTGAGTAGCATAGATGCCAAGGCCAGGGCAGGAGCTGGCTTGGGGCCTGTGTGGGCCATCGTGGTGGTAGGCCTTGGAGAGTCGACTGGCCCAGAGGATCCAGGGCTCCTTCCCTGCTCGAGGCTGGTGGCACAAGGGCTGCTGACGGAAGGCCGTTTCTGCTGGTGATGTTAATTAAGTCTGGCCACGGATGCCGTCTAGGGACAGGTGGCAGCTGTCGGGCGTGTGCAGGACTGCGTGGGCGAACAGAGGCAGGCAAGGACAGGCTGGGCATTCTGCAGCTGAAGCCAGCCAGAGTGGCCTCTGACCATTCTGGATGATCGGACCCAGGCTGGGCCAGCCATCTTCTTGCGCCGTTCTCACTGCGTCTCCACCCTGGCCGAAGCCATCACGGGAGGGCCCGGGAGGGGGAGACTCAGTGGAGGAGGGAGTCAGGTCTGTGACTCTCTACACGGCAGCCCCTCAGCAGCAGAGGCTGGTTGTCTTTCTGAGCATTTGTGGCGCCCTTCTCTTAGATAATGTCCGAGTTTTCTTTACATACCTGTAGCTGTTTTTACTTTTCTGTTTTTGAAGTCAGTTTGTGTCTTGACGTGTCCCTTGCAATATCCCTATCGTTATATATGCTGTGTGCCTTATGAAATGCTGGGATCTGGAAAATCCAATCAACCAACCCACCGGCTCCTCACCGTCTCCACCTCTGCCTTTGACTGACACCTCAATCTGTCAATCGGAACCGCCTACCATGCGATTGGTCGGATGGCGTTTCGGGGGGCGGTGCATGCAGAGAAGCCAACAGAGCAGTAAGCGCAGCAGCCGGAGTGTGGAAGATGACAAGGAGGGCCACCTGGTGTGCCGGATCGGCGATTGGCTCCAAGAGCGATGTACAGCCACCTTTCGTAAAACTTTACCTCTCTACTTTCTATCCCCCTTGTTAGACGAGACCTCTCCTGCCTGGAGGGGCCTCTAGTGCGCGTGGCGCCTTAGCGGGGCCACCAGTAATTGCCTGAATGACACAGACACTAGCAACTTCCGTTTTTAAGAGTGTAGCAGTGAGAGAGAAACCTTTTTTGTTTTTGAGAATTTGAATGCTGTGAACTTGCAGGAGCTGCCGATCCTCTGTCCTCCGTATCCTCATGCCCTGTTTCTTTTCTCTCCTAGATGAGATCGTGGGGAACCTGGGTGAAGGCACCTTTGGCAAGGTGGTGGAGTGCTTGGACCATGCCAGGTGAGCCATCTTCCTGGGAAGAGTTGGCCTGAGGTTCTTGAAGGTGGTGGCAGAGCTTAACGTCTTTCTTTTTGAAGGGTAACACCAAAGCAGGGTTCTGACCTGTGCATATTGGGGTTGTGCTGATCCCCTGAAATAGGGAGAAATTCTTGGGATTCCATAGGCATGTGGCATCTCTGCCCAAGAACTGCTGGTCAGTGAATGGCGCTGTCCCAGTTTCCCCACTTCCCCAGGACTGTGGTTGCGGATATCAGAACAGGGCAAGGCCCTGGCTCCTCCGTGGTCTGGATCTGCTTCCTGTGATCTCTTAGGGTCTGGGCCTGGCAGGGGGTTGAGAGTACTGCTGAGCCCGACTCAAGCATGAGCCCTCACCCTCTGGAGGTCTGCCTGAGAGGCCGTGCAGGCCCCCACTGAGAGAAGACCCTGGGCTTTCTCACCAGGCAGGCTGCTGCTTTCTCCAGTGTAGCTGGGGTTGGGCCCCTTTGAGTGTGCCGAGGTAGAGCAAGGGTGCACCCGTGTGTGTAGGGGTGCTCCTGGGGGTACCTTGCTCCCTTCTAGACTGAGCAGTGAAAAACATTTCTGTCCCCTTGCCATTTCTCAAGACCAGAAGCCTTGCCTCCTCTACCTTAGGCTGGGAGACTACCTCCTGGGAGCCCACTGCCTTCCCGCCTTAATGGCCCTCTCTTTGGTTTGGCGCTTTGACCAGAAAGTGCTTGTGTCCTTGCTGTCTCATTTGAGCCACATGCTGCCCGTATGTGACTTGCGCTACTTTAGAGATGAAGAAACACGCTTGGGGTCTGAATGTATCGCCCAGCTGTTGAATGGAGGAGCCGGGTACCGCTGTGCTCGATTCAGAGGGTTGCTTGGAGAGGACAGTTAGGCCCAGCAGCCCAGCCAGCCATGTGGCCCCAGTTTAAGGTAGTGCTTATCACTGAGGAAGCCTCCCTGGGCGCCCAGTTCCCATTTAAACACCCTTCAGACCCCGTGTGGCCCAAGAGGTTAGGGCCAGGACCAGTGGGCATAGGGACATGTAGACTATACAGTGACGAGAGAGAGGTGTGGCAGATCTGAGAGCTGTGCCACATGGGGGCTCTCTGGGCTGTGTCACTCTGAGTACCTAGATGGAAAGTGAGCCTTTGAAGTCACTAATGGGTAGGCACAGGGCTTAGGGGACCTATAGGGAGTCCAGAGGGAGTTGGCCAGTGGGCTTGTTGTGAGGAGGCAGAATTCAGCTCAGCAAAAGGAAGGGCCGTCCAAGCCTGGCAGTAGTTGTGTGGAAGTGACGAGCTCCCTGTGTCGAGGGTCGGAATGCCCTTGAGGGATCCTGTTCTAGAAGGCTGGAGTGGTGGTCTTTCCTCTGAGGTCCTCTTCCCCGCCCTGAAAATCTGGGAAAATGGGATAGGGAGAGAAAAGCAGGGTGTTCTATAGAAGATGCCTCTGCCCTGGGGCCTGTAAACCTTTCCTCAGGCACCAAGGCCAGCTTCCCAGAGGCTTCGAGGCCACACCATTGTGGGCCAGTGCTTATCACTCTAGTTTCCCCCTGAGCATCTGAACTGTGGCTTTTCCTTCCTGACAGCAGTTGGGCCTAGCAGGCTAACCTCAGCAGATATTCTCTGCTGAGATTCTGCAAGTGGCCTACAGGGCTGGTGCTGGGGGTAAGGGTGGGAGGTGTGGAGCAGGAATTATTAAAATCCTCATGGACACTGAACAAAGGTTCCTGGCAGTCAGTGGTCTCTGATAAATGTTGTGGCTGGTAGGCAGGCAGGTGGGGCCAGGGTGGTGTGCTAAAGGGATTGGCCCTGGGGTTCCCAGGGAGAGGAGCCTGCTGCCGGGACCCTTACCCTCTTGCCAGGCCCTCACTCCATCCTGGAATCCCAGGAGGAGCAGTTTGCCCAGACTTGTAGATGTGCTCTGGAAGGTCAGGAGGTGCCGCAGAGGGTTCTGAGTGGGACCGCCTGGCCAGGATCAACGGACTGGCCTACAGGTTGGGTTACTGAGTGAGCTCTAGGGCTGGCGCTGGTCAGCAGGATAGGGCTCTACTCCTCTGCCTATGTCCCCGGGAGCTGGCAGTGGCTGAGATCATAAAAGCCTAAGACTGGCACGGATGCCAACAGCAACTTGTTGTTATGAGGGTAGAAGACTAGTGTTACAAGGGGTAGGCTGGGCATCAAGAATCTGCTGCCTTCAGGGCAGGCCCTGTTCCTGGAGTCCTGAGTAGTGTTTGCCAGGAGTTGCTGGGTTGGGGCAGCGGGTGGGGGGAGGGCTGCACAGCTTCTCATGAGAAATTCTGCTTCCTTCCCTGGTCCAGAGGGAAGTCTCAGGTTGCCCTGAAGATCATCCGCAACGTGGGCAAGTACCGGGAGGCCGCCCGGCTAGAAATCAATGTTCTCAAAAAAATCAAGGAGAAGGACAAAGAGAACAAGTTGTGAGTGTCGGCAAGGAATGGGAGGGAAGCTTCCTAGGGGGCAGTGTCCACTCCAGCCCCAACTGCCTGGGCCCAATGGGGCCGGGGCTGAGCAGTGCCCTTTCACCTGGTTGGCACTGTGCCTTCTGCCGACAGCCAGAGCCAGGGGAGTTTGGCAAGTGAGTCTTGCTGGAAGGAACCTTTGGATTTCAGTCTAGGCTCCACCACAACCAGTTCTGTGTTCTGAGGCGGGCCTCCCCGCCCTGAGTTTGTGAATTGGGGGCTTCATTGGGTTGTGGTGGGCATTAGACAAGATACAAACCCAAAGCTGTTTGGGGCTCTCGTGTAGTCAGAGATATCCAAAGGAGAGCCACCTTTGGCACACAGACACTGAGCATTCCCCCTCCAAGCACTGCGCTGAGCCCTGCAGGATCTCAGGAAGCTCAGCTGAGGGAGTGGAAAAAAGCAATGCTTGTTCTGTGGAGTGTACTGGTGTTACTCCACCTCGTTCTCTGAGATGCAGGGATTGTGCCCATAATTTTCTTTCTCTATGTGTATCTGCATCCAGCATGGGACCCAGCGGCCTGGGAGGGAGTGGGGACTGGCGTTACCTGAGGGGAGGGGGTGAGGCAGCCAGCCCCCCCAGCACAGACCCTGAGCCCCACCCATCCTTCTCCTCCAGCCTGTGCGTCTTGATGTCTGATTGGTTCAACTTCCATGGTCACATGTGCATCGCCTTTGAGCTCCTGGGCAAGAACACCTTTGAGTTCCTAAAGGAGAATAACTTCCAGCCTTACCCTCTACCACATGTCCGGCACATGGCCTACCAGCTCTGCCACGCCCTTAGGTGTAAGTTTCCGCCCTCAAATGGAGCATGGGTCGGCCACATATCTGCAGCAGAGTCACCTGGTGGTCCTGCTCTCTATCATTCGCTCTAGCACATCGTTAACTATTCTGCTGGGCCAGAGACACCAGGGCCCCTTTGGCTGAAAGGCCTTCAGGTAGGAATCTGTGAGGATGGAGAGGCTGCAGTCCCCTCCAGGGGCCTCCTGAGCTGGGTCTGCCCCCAGGCACTCGGGAAAAATGAAAGAGCTGCTCTAGAATTAGCCCCGTACCACCCCGGTTCCTACTCTCCCGCATAGGATGAAGAGGTCAAAGAGTGACCTGGCTGGTCCCAGCCACAGGTCCTGTCAACATAGACACCCTCTGTCTCACCGTCATTTGCCATCTGTTTGCCAGCCTTTGAGAGCATATCTGGTGGTGCCTGTGCTCAGCACTGCAGGATTGGCAGTGGTTGGAACAGGTCGGGAAGGCTCGTTGGAGAGGAGGTGGATAGACCTAGAGCTAGACGACAGGGTCTGCATCGATGACGGGACAGGGGAGAGTGTTCCAAGCTACGTGAGCACTCAGCGACGGCCCAGAGCCTGGCATGTGCTGCAACTCATTCTGGTGAAGAGAGGGCCCATGTTGGGAGAGATGGGCCACACCATTGTGAGGGTCTTGAGTGCCAGATGGGAAAAGTGATGAGTGGCAGGGTACCACCATCAGTGGGACAGGAGTTGGAGGAAAAAGGCAGACTTCTCCCCGCTCGGGGCTGGGGATGAGGAGAGGCAGGACTGGCTTCATTGTTGTGCTTCGTAGGGGGCCCTGTGCTTGGTTTAATACTCTGCTGCTACCATCTTGAGATTCTTAACTTGTGAATAAGACGACCTGCATTTTCATTTTGCCCTGGGCTTTGCAAATTATGTAGCTGGTGTTGGGGAGAGGGAACCACCCCAAGGCTGATGCCGCAGCTCTGGTGAGAGACAGGTTGAGGAGGCCTGGTCCCCTGCAGACAGGTGGAGGGAGGTTTTATAAATGGAAAAAGTTTCCCCTGCCCCCTCAAGAATCAGAACCTTCCAAGGCCCTAAGCACAGAGAACTCTAGAGAGGGAAGCCAGTACAGAGGCAGTTCAGTCTGCTCCCTTGGCCCACTGCTGAGGTTAGGGGCTGTGAGGGGCTCTGGCAGGCTGGCTTTGGAGGAGGGAGCTGGCCTAGCGCTGGCAGGTGCACCAGAGAGGAAGCCCAGGTTTTCAGTGTCTGCTTCCCTCCTCTCCTGCTTCCCCAGTTCTACATGAGAACCAACTGACCCACACAGACTTGAAGCCAGAGAACATCCTGTTTGTGAATTCTGAGTTTGAAACTCTCTACAATGAGCACAAGGTATTGGTGGGGGGAAAGATTGAGGCCCTGTTCGAGGGGTGTGTTACCCACCAGGACAGACTCGACCTGGCTCACCTTCCTTGCCCTTCAGAGCTGTGAGGAGAAGTCGGTGAAGAACACCAGCATCCGAGTGGCTGACTTTGGCAGTGCTACCTTTGACCACGAGCATCACACGACCATTGTGGCCACCCGTCACTATCGCCCGCCTGAGGTGATCCTGGGTGAGTGACTGTGTAGCTCCCAATACTGATAAAGCGGGCAGTTGTTGGGAGGGTATAAACAGGGAGTGAGGTGCCTGTCCACCACCTGAGGCCAGTGTCCTGAGGCACTATGGCTGTTGACTTGGCCTTATCAAGAAAGAGACTTCTACTGGCTTTGGGGCAGGAGCCTTGCCAGGCAGTGTGGTAGCTGCACTGTGACCTCTAGGCTGGGAGCACAGGGCTGAATCTCATAGCCTGTCCCATCTTGGCTTTCAGAGCTGGGCTGGGCACAGCCCTGCGACGTCTGGAGCATTGGCTGCATTCTCTTTGAGTACTACCGGGGCTTCACACTCTTCCAGGTAAGGCCTCTCCCACATCACCCCACTACCCTAAGCACTGCTACTCTGACAGGCTGCAGAGGCCTAGTGTGGGACTGCTGCCCACCAGTCAGCATGTTGTAAGGTTGTCTCCTGAGGGTTGTCGATGCTCAGGGGAAGGAAGAGGTCAGGGTAGCTGGAACACTCAGGGACTCTTGTGCTCAGCCATCAAGGATGGAGGATTGGGGTGGGAGGCGTGAGCATTCCAGGCAAGGGGCACCGCATGAGTGAGGGCATGGAGATTGGCTGGGGCAGGGCACCTTCTGGGGAGAGAGTGAGGAACGTAGCCAAAAAGAGGTGTGTAGTTATGCAGTGCACCTGAAGGGTCAAGGAGTCTGACCGTGACCCTGAGAGAACAGGCTGGCCTCATCCCTGGTCCCAGGCTCCCACCAGGTCAGAAAGGCTGGGACTGCTACTCCATTGGTGGGTTTGTATCTCCTGGGGCAGGAAGGGAACTTGCCCATCTATTTTGTCTTTTATTCCCTGAGGGACTCTAAGGGGGCAGAGGCTGGCACTGACCCCCACTTGCTGTGTCCCTGACCTTCCACAGACCCACGAAAACCGAGAGCATTTGGTGATGATGGAGAAGATCTTAGGGCCCATCCCATCACACATGATCCACCGTACCAGGTAAGCAGTCCTGGTTGCTCCCGCAGGCCTGGCCTAGGGGCCTTTCCCATCTTGGAGTGACCTGGCAAACCTGTTGCCGAGACCTTCCTGCTGGGTCAGGCCAGGATCCCCCCTGCCTTGCTTTGCTGCCATTCCTCAGGCTGCCACTGTCTTTCCCGTTTTAAGACTTGACCCTTCCTGTCCTTTGTTTTCAGGAAGCAGAAATATTTTTACAAAGGGGGCCTGGTTTGGGATGAGAACAGCTCTGACGGCCGGTATGTGAAGGAGAACTGCAAACCTCTTAAGGTCAGTTTCTGGCTTCCCCCAGCTCAACTTATGCCAAGGAGACCCCAGGCACTGGGCAGACACGCAGCAGAGAGACAGGCCAGGCAGCTACAGGCTGCCTCCTGGTTCCGGCCCTACGGGAGGCTGTGCCTAAGGCTGCTGGGTGCTGGCAGTGGGGCTTCCTGCAAACTGCCCCAGAGGGGCCCTTAGCTCTACCCCTTCCCCACAGGGTGGCTGTGAATGTAATTGGGGAACACACACCAGAAGAGCCAGATGGCAGAGACCGTGCTACTTCCTGCCCCACCTTCTCTCAATTTTGGGAAGAACTAGGCAGGACTGAGGTGAGGGGTAGGGAAGACCTAGGCATGGCCAGGAAGCCTCTGTCAACTGCATTTGGTGCTTGGACAAGTGAATTCCACAGAGGTGATTTCTACCCACCTGTCAGAACTTTGCACGTGGGGGCAGAGTCACCAAGCCAGCAAGACACCCAGTAGCCTGACAAGTTCAGAGCAAACATTATTACAGAGGCACAAAGAGAAAAGAGCTGCTCATTGTCCAGGAGGGGAGAAGTAGTCCTCCAGGGAGGCGTCCCTGCCTCCTCAGCCACGCGGCAGGGCTTCCCAGAGGCAAGGGGACCTGCCGTGGCTGCCCACAACCCTGCCATCACACTGAGACACCTTGTGTCCCTGAGCAGAGTTATATGCTCCAAGACTCTCCGGAGCACGTGCAGCTGTTTGACCTGATGAGACGGATGTTAGAATTTGACCCTGCCCAGCGCATCACATTGGCGGAGGCCCTGCTGCATCCCTTCTTTGCTGGTCTGACCCCTGAGGAGCGGTCTTTACACACCAGCCGCAACCCAAGCAGATGACAGGTGCAGGCCACCACACTGGGAGATGGAGAGCAGAACTGGGCTGCCCGGCCCCTTTTCTCCAAGCTCTACCACCGGCCCCAGGGCCGGCCAGAGCCACCCAATGAACAGTGCAATGTGAAGGAAGGCAGGAGCCTACAGGGGAGGAGACTTGATGCCCAGCTGCCAGAAAGCACAGATTTGACCCAAGCTATTTATATGTTGTAAAGTTATAATAAAGTGTTTCTTACTGTTTGTAACCCCTGGTACCAGTGTGTCCATCTCCAGGCTCCTTGCCTTCTCCCTTCCCCACCTTATTAATAAAGTCTTTCTTAGCAGTTCAGCTTGTGGAGAGCTAAGTGTGAACTGGGCCAGGCACAGAAGGGCTAGCCAGAAGCTCCGGTATCCCTCTGGGCCCAGAAGAGCAGTGGTAGGTCTGCTGAACAGTCCTAAGAGGGGACGGCAGGCCCCTGTAGCTCTCAGCCCCAAGGAATAGAAGGGAAATGGCCCACTGGTTTTACCTATCCTTCCAGCCCTGTCTTTGGCGGGGACTTTAGACTGTTACGTGCCCGATAACTTTAATGAAGCGTGAGAAGCAACGCAGGCTCCTAGGGCTGGGGATGCAGTAATTCACCGCAGCCTGCCGCGCAGTTCACCACAGAGCACAGGACTCCGTCACTCAGCTTTATTTTCGCGCTGGTGTTTGGTTCCCCAAGAGCTGCATGAGTGATCGTCTTGGCCACCTGATGGGGGCTCCCTAGGACTGGGCACTGTGGGCAGGATGCCTCTGAAAAGAGCTGAAGAGAGAAGAATCATGCTTATCTTTACCACCACTGGGGAAGGCCCAGGCTGAGGGCAGGAAGAGGCTCCAGTGCCACCTGGGGAGAAAACAGGGAGAGGCTTGGGCACCAACTCCCAGTGGCCCCTCAACACAAGGCCATCACCCCCAGGGTCACTGTGACTTACTGGAGCAAGCACAGTCTTCTGGGCCAGGGTTCTTCTAGCTCGTTTCTCACTGTACCCAATTAGGAGACCTCATTGCATCAACAGGCAGCCAGAACCTGTTTAATCGTTGCTTACTAAAATGCCTGTAATCCAGCACTGCTCCTCAGATTATGGCCCCGCCTCTAAAGAGAGGGCCCCATTTTGGGAGCTTCTTGGCCCTGAGAGTGAGCAGAGGCTCAGGAAGGATACACAGCACGGGATTCACAGTTGCTGGCCTTCCACTGCTGGAGACAGTTTAACATCTGAGGGAAGATGAGAGGAAAGGAGGGACCAGCCCTCTCTCCCCTGCCTCATCGGCTCCTATGCTCCTATAAGAAAAGTGGTAAGTAGCCTGAAACCCATGGTATCAGGGCCTACCCTGTGTCCATGATCCACCCCCTTAACCAGAGTGGGTGGGCACAGCAGAAGGAAGCCTGAAGCCCTGAAAAAGGCTTTAAAGCACAAGCCTTTTGCAAGGGCCCCTCTCAGGAACTTCAGGGCATGGCTCCTGTTCTACCAGCCTTCAGGGCCTCGGCCTGTGAACATCTGGGGGCTTAGTGCCTTAGGATCTGAGCAGCAGTGTGTTCCTAAGGCTGAGCCCCACCAGCTAGCTCATCCAGAACTAGGCTCATTTTGGCATCTTTGAGACAGGGTGCTGGCCCTGAGCCCACTCATCTAAAGAAAACAATCATAAAGGGTTCAAGGCCCAGACTGTAAAAGCTGGGGTAGAGCCCACATGGGAGGGACGTGCGCCCTGCTCTGGGATCACAGCTGCCAGGGACTATTTCAGGGGAAGGGCAGAGGGGGCAGAAGAGCGTAGGGGGTGTGTGTGCAGGCAAGGAGGGGTGGGGAGTGGTGGCTTAGGACGGAAGCACCAGGGAGCCGCTTCTGGCTCAGCACCAGGCTCCCCCAGGGGCCTCCCCAATACTGAACATTAAAGCTGCACCCTGAGGGGTCTGGCCCCAGACCAGGCAAAGGCTCAGCCCCCAGCTATAGAGTATGGGGTTGGGGGGCACTGCTGGCAAGATGGGCACTGTGGTTCTACAGTAACATAACCTTATACTACCTGTGCTGAAGACAACAGAAAAACAGTAAAAAAAAAAAAAAAAAAAAAAAACCCAAAA
>NW_006771376.1:1225203-1226080 GCF_000442215.2 Lipotes vexillifer
ACCCTAGTCTGGTTCAGGCACGGCATGCTGAGGCTTTGGTTCATTCTTCTTGCTGGTGGGAAATTAGAGTTCAATGTGCCCGTCCAAACACATAAAAAAAAAAAAAAAAAAAAAAATCCCAATACAGTAACACCATTCTGATGCCATTCCCCTTCCCTGCCTCCCAGAGTGATGAAGTGGGGAAAAAAACCCAGCATAAAACTTGGATCAGCTGAAGAGAAAGGGTCAAAAGCCCCCAAATCAACCTGTGGCGGGGCTGAAGGAAGGCCTCAAAGCCCTCAACAGAACGGAGACTGCAAGTCTGCCCTCTAGTGGACAACTGCAGTGCAGCCAGTTCTATGTGATCTGAGGAAGGGCTGCTTAGCTGGGGTTGTGAGGGAAGCAAGGGAGACAGAGCCACAAGCTCGGCACCAGAGCCAGCTCAGGCCCCAAACAGGGCTGCCCCACCCCGCGAGGCGCTCGCCCAGGCCCAGAGGCTGTAAACGTGACACACAGTCTGTGAGCTGCCTATGTCTGTAAACAAAGCCCCACCTGATCACGCAGGGGGCCGAGTGTAGCAATGCCTGGAGCCTCTGTGCACGGAGCCTGCCACTCGCCCCGCACACCCAGTGACAAAGCTTTCCCTGGCTAAGGGCAGGTGACAGGTCTGTTTTAAATATGAGCTGTTCTCTCAAAGAAAGAAACCAAAAAGAGAAAAAACAACAAGGTCCATGAAGCTTCACATCCTTAAGGCGTTCGTTGGCAGGAGCAGCAGGGGACCGCAGGGTCCAGCCTGCCCAGAGCCCTTCTAGGCAGAGTGCAGTGGGATGACAAACTTGCAGCCAAAGGGCGAGTGGTAGCTGATGCCCACCTCCTGGAATACCTGCTGGGGAATGCC
>NW_006771376.1:1226090-1227486 GCF_000442215.2 Lipotes vexillifer
GTCGCACAAATAGACGCGGCCTGCGTGCTCCCCCAGAGGCAGAGGTAGGCCCAGAGCCAGTGACCACTTGGCATCGATGCCCTGTTCGACTTCATGCACAGGAGGGTCTATGCTGAGTACTGGTGCCCGGTTCTGGTTGGCCCAGGCCACAGCTGCTTTGTACCAGGGCTGATCCCGCAGGAAGGCATTCTCGGGACAATCCAGGCAGTTGATCACCAGGTCCACAGGGCTGGTGGGCAGATCTGTAGGTGGAAAGAGGGCCATCTGAAAACCCCTATAAAGTAGCAGCCCAGGCTGGGACTAGAACCATGGTGGCCCCCAGGAGTGTCTAGTTCAGACACCACTCCAATGCCTCTCCAGAGAATAGCCTTCTCAAGGCTGGGTCAGTACTCAGGCCCCGGAAGTTCCAAGGCCTGGTTAGGCCGGGTGCTAGAGACCAAGGGCGTGTCAGCCTGATGGACCACTGTCCTCATGGAGCTCCCAGGCTGAAGCACTGTCCTGCTGGGTGTGCAGAGCTTCTCAGGACACAAGGCCCTTGCCTCCTCCGCATATCTGACTAACTCCCTGGTAAATTATAAGCTCTGGGAAGGTGGGCTCTACTGCCATGTCAGCACTCACAGGGAGACCGTGCCTAGGGCTCAGGAGAAATGGGCTGACTGCCATTTGCTGTCTGGCCCAAGAAGTGTGAGCAGGCAAGAGCATGCTCATTCTACACCAGGCTGGCCTGCTTCAGACTGCCTGGCCTTGCTGGCCCCTCTCACTATCAAGGAAATAAGTGCTCCTTGCAGCCCAACCTTAAGAACAGGGAAGGAATCTATCACTTCTCTTAGGTGTTTTAAAAGGCTTCTCTGCTCTAACCAGGCCTCTGGGACAGTGTAAGAACAGATATCTCAACAAGTATGTAAGTCTTGACCAGCCCAAGAGGTTAAACTGAGACTAGTGGAAATCAGACCAAACTCAAAGGTGAGCATCCTCAGACTTGCCTCCTGGGGCAGTTGGGATAGAAAGGCTTGTGGGCAGCTAGAGGAAGAACCAACTGCCTGGAAAAGGGCATCATGTTATAGAGCTCAAGGGGGAAACCCACATACGAGAACCCCTCCCCAGGTCTCAGCCTTAAGTAATGACATATCTCAATTAGAGACTGATGGCTTCCTTATTCAGAACAGGCCACTACGGATTGAGGTGGTGGTGTCCCTGTGGGCCCTGAGGCTCTCAAGAGTGGGAGCGGCATCTTATCTTCCGCATGCCCACAGAAGCCTGGCCTGAGAGTAACGCAACCTAGAATGGCTTGCTGACATAGCTGAACACACCATTCTTTCTTTACTTGCCTTTCAGGTACCAGGCCCTCCGGGTTTTCCTTCTCCTTCACTGACCACTCTTTCACTGTCTCCTTAGC
>NW_006771376.1:1227595-1233571 GCF_000442215.2 Lipotes vexillifer
CTGACCACTCTTTCCCTGTCTCCTTAGCTGGTCTCTCAAGTCCCTGACTTCTATACAAAGAACTCAGTCTAACAACTTCTCTACCTAATCTCTCTTCCTAGGAGACATCTTATCCAGGCTCATTATGGCTTTAAATACCACCCCCACACTTGTAACTCCAGACCAGGTCCCTTAACTTCAGAAGCTTCTCCATCAATCAACGTTTCCACCTGCATATCCAACAGGCATCTCTAACTGAGCTTCTGCTCTTCTTCCCCAAACCTCCCCACCAGCTCTTCCCATCTCAGTGATGGGACCTCCATCCTTCCAGTTACTCAGGCCAAAAACCTTGGAGTCATTCTTAACCCTTCTCTTTCTCTCGTCCCTTACACCCAATCTGTAAACTCTTATCTTCAATATTGCTTCAGAAACTAACCACCTTTCATCACTTCCACGCTGTCTTAGCCACCAACATTGCTCTCTCCAGTTATCACAATAGCCTTAATAACTCTCTTTGTAAGCCTACAGTCTTCTCTCAAACGACAGCCATAATGATCATTTGGAACCTGATTTGGATTATATCTTTCTTCTACTAATTCCTCCAATGACTCTCCATCTCACCCAGAGTAAAATTTCAAACCCTCACAGTGATCCACAGGCCCTTTATGACTGGACCCTGAAATGTCTAAGTCTGCTACCCTCCACCCAACCCTCCAACATTCTGTCTTCCTTCCCTGCTTTATTTGTCTCCGTAACACTTACTGCCATGTGACCCAAAAGAGATATTACTTGTCATCTGTCCTAACCAGAATGTAAGCTCCACGGAAGCATGGATTAAGAAAAAAAATCTGGACTTCCCTGGTGGCACGGTGGTTAAGAATCCATGCTCCTAATGCAGGGGGCCTGGGTTTGATCCCTGGTCTGGGAACTAGGTCTCACATGCATGCCACAACTAAGGAGCCAGCGAGCTGCAACTAAGGAGCCTGCCACAGCTAAGACCCAATGCAACCAAATAAATATTTTTTTAGGAAAAAAAAAAATATCCCCATATCCCCAGTGTCAAAAACAGTGCCCGTTCTGTAAATATCTGTGAAATGAATAAACAGGTCCCCACCTCTCCATTTGAGTAGTGGGAGAAGGAGGAGGGTGAAACGGATAGGAAGTAGGCAAGTCGACACCAAAGGTATTTATTTCCTTAGACACTAAGAGACTACTTACGGGCAAAGCATCCTTTACACTTGTGGTGCTTTTCCACCTGTCACCACTGGGCGGCACCGCCAGACCAATGAAAGCACTGAGGACGGAAAGGGCCTCACTCAGCCCAGCTCTGTGCAAGTGCTCACCTTTGAGGCTAGACACTTGTTGGCCCTGGGTCTTGCTGAAGAGAGACAGTTCGTTGGTAATGGATTCCAGCATCTTCACGAAGTTGGGCAGGAAGAGGATGACCTGGACATCATGGTTGGCTAGGTGCCTCCCACAGCTGATACCCTGAGCCCCCTTCACATGGGGCCCACACAGCAGGGCCACCGTAGGCCTCTGGTGAACATTTTTAGGATTCAACCTGGAACAGAAGGCACAGAAGCGTTATCAGCTGCAAACTTGCCAATCCCTTGCATCATATACCAGGCAAGTGCCTCTCGGCATCTACTGCTCTCAGGGTTCTCGCTAGTCCCAGGTTCCAGAGGGGAATGGACAAAATCCACTGAAGGCCAGGTTTACAGGGTGGCACTCCCACTGTCCCACATCCCGGTGTCATGTCATCTGCTGGGTCCTCTCATTAGGTAGTTCACCCAGATCTTGTTCCATATAACACTGTTGCCAGAACATTGCTTTCTGACCAAGAACACTTACTGTTCTCACCATATGACCTATTAGGTCCAAACTCTTCTTAGCAAAGAGGCTTTTCTACCTCTGCAGCCTTCTTTGCTCTTCTTCCCCAACATGCCTGCTCCACTGCAGGAACACTGGTCTCATCCTTCTCTGCTGCACGTGTAAGGTTCGTTCTTGCTTCTGCTCAAACTATTTCCCCTGCCCAGAAACCCCTTCACTTGTGAAACTCTGACCCACCCCTTTTACGATTACTCTGGCTCAACTCCTAAGACACTCACAGCAAGTACCAAAGACGGTAGTTCTAAATCATCCTCAATCAGTTGCCAGTCCAAGTTCTCTTTACTGAGCTGCCAGTAAGCTAATAAGGGCAATGGTGTAGATACTAATAGTACCTATTTCACATGACGCTGGGTGGATGAATGGATGTAAAGCACTTGTAACAGGAACCGACATACAAAGTACTCAATCGATGCTGGCACTGTTACACTACTGGTCACAGAGGAGGCAGCAGGCAGGCTAGGGGCTTCCCGGCCTCCTAGGCTGGTAGCTGCCTTGGACACCCACTTCCTGATGAAGTCACTCCCAGCTTCCTGCCGTTCAAAGCTGAGACCTCTCTGGTCTCAGAGAAGCCACAAGTAAGGAGGTTTAGAGGATTAGCCCTAGAGCTGTGCCCGACTCAGTCTGCCCCCAGGGCAGGAAGGGAAGGGAAGGGGAGACGAACAGCAAGAAAGAGGCTTAGGCCCCTGCTTAGGGGCGGAGCAGTGACAGTCACTCTTTTTCCCCAAAGAGAGGAAGACAGATGTTGTCAAGCCGAAGAGGAAACGCCCACTCTCCAAATAAATTTGGGGCCATCTGGTAATGTACTTTACATATACACCGAGTCCTTCATTTCCCTCACCATGTTTGCATCTTACGGAAATATGACGAGTACCTCTCCCTTCACGCAGATCCCGCGGAGTTCTGGCATCTGACTCACCCGTGTCTGTTCCCTAAATGGACTCTCCCTCTCACAGAGGCATCCCCATCAGAGGACTCAAAACGGACCACGGCACCCACATACTCAACGGCAGGGTCAGAGTATAGGCACTGGAGACCTGGCTCCACCGTGAACCAGCAATGTCACGTGGGCCAAGATTTTCTGCTGAGCCTTAGCTTTGCTCATCTTAAAACCGGGGTTACTATTTACCTTCGAGGTGAAGCTATGACGATCAAATTAAATGCTGTTGTGAAAGCACAGTGAAAAAATGCATGGTACTTGACATACGTGAAACTGATTACCGTGGTATCTTTCTCAAAGGAAAACCAGCAACTGCTGCAGACGACAGGAGATGGCCCTTCTGAGAGTTCAAACACTGAAAGAATAGACAGGCACAAGGACAGCCAACTCCAAGAAGCTGACTGGAGGAATGTGACTTGGGGAGGACATCCAAACTGCTATTTCTGGGAAGCCACTTAATGGCCTCAAATACTCCCAGGAAGAGGTTATTCCTCAAGTTGCCCCAATGGCTGCTCTGGGAGAAGGTTCAACCGTCATCAGACGCAAGGGCAGGAGATACTCCTTCAGAGAGCAGCTTGCACTACTACCTCCTCTGGGGTCTCCACTGGCCCCGTCCTGGCAGAGGAGAGGCCAGGGATCCAGGCTGGGAAGAGGCCTAAATCAAGGGACAAGGAGGAACGAACACAATGCTATAGGGTGAGGGGAGAGGAGAAGCCAGGAGGGGCAATCTCACAGCCAGCGTGGATCACTTTAGACACCACTCTCCCACAAGGCTACCAAAGTCCTCCTCTTTATTGACAAATACAGCAGATACCTGTCAACTCGAATTGTGCCTGCTCTCTCAGCATCGCCATTGCTGACCATCCCTTTATTCCTCAAACACCATTCCTTTGGTTCTTAAACACTACCCTCTTGGTTCTCTTACCTCTCTGGTTTTAAACTTTCTTAGCTAGTTTGGAAGGCTCCTGATCTCTTAACTCTGCTTTAATGCTAATGTTCCCCAGAATTCCACCCTAGGCCCTTTCCTCCCTTTACACCCTCTCCTTAGAGGAGCTTGCTTATTCTTATACCATGTATCAGATGATGACTTCCAGATCTTTATCTTCTGCTCAGACCTTTTTCTAAACTTCAGATCCTGATTGCCAATGTTTTACTGGATGTCTCACAGGCCTCCTAAACCCAACATACCCAAAACAAAATCCACCATCTCCCCCAAACCTGCTCCTCTTGCACGTCCCTTATCACAGTGAATGCTGTCACTACCCAACCAGATGTCCATGCTAGAACGATTTAAGTTCAGTGATCACCAACACTTCACTTTCTATCACCTTCCATATCCATTCAGTACCCTGCCCTGCTGATTTTACCTTTAAAAATTCCCTCATCCACCCACTTCTCTGATCCCTACTTCCCTGCTTGGGGCCACCATCACCTGGCCCCTAGCTCAGTTTTCTAACTGGTCTCATGGCCCCAGTCTTGCCTCTTCCATTAATCTACTTGGCCAAAGTCGCCTTTTTAAAACACAAGACTAGCCATGTTACAGCACTACTGAAATCCCTTTAGCAGCTCCCTACCTCTCAGCTGTACCAAAGCCCTACTTTCCAGCCACACAAAATGACATGGATCCACGGTCTCCTGATCCTTTCTGCCCTCGGCACACGCTTGTTACTTTTCCCCCTTGCTCTGTAGGACTCAGTTTGGATGTCACTGCTCTAGGAAGTGTGAGTGGCTTCTCCAGCCTGGAGTAGAAATGTGGCTTCCTAGAGAGGCTTCTGTTTCCTCTACCACAGCACTGGACTTTCTAGAGACCTTACTAGGCTACTGGAGGACAGGAGCAGTATTTTCTTATTCTTTGTATCCCTAGCCCTAGCACAAGGTCTGGTACATGGTATCAGTAAACATCCACAAAACTAAGTACTGCCCCTGATATAGCAGCCTAAAAGGGCAAGTGGAAAGGTACCAAAGTCTAGCTCTTATACCCAGTTGTCAGGGTTATTCTAGAAGCTCTCAGGTATGGAACTCAGGATTGATTTTCATCCCAGCCCTCTGAGTGAATGGCGAGTTCCAAAGGCTGGGTCTCTGAAGGTTCTTAGAAAGCAAGCCTCTGGTAGTCAGCAGGAGTCTGAGAGTCAGCTGTTACCACGAAGGAAGAATCAAAGAGTGCTTTGCTGGGAGAAGAATGAGGACTTCCAGGACAAGGGTGAGAGAGGCAAACAAAAACCTTGTAGCATCCAGGAAGTGACTTCACAGAGGTACTCACGATAGAGGAGCAGCCACGGTCTGATGAACTCTGTGTGTGATGCACTGTGGTGGTGCTGAGGCAGAGCAGCATCACCCCACACTCAGCCCCCGCCGATCTGGAGGCATTTACCTGTTGGGTCCTCCGAGTAGGGTCAGTGCCATCTGACTGGCACACACGCCTGTCATCTCCAGTCTCCGCTCCAGAGTCAAGCCATGCTTCTCAGCCACAGACAACAGCTTTTTATGCAGCTCATAGGAAATACTTGGGACAACCAGGCCAGAGTCTGCAGTTTGAAAGGAGGTGAGGAAAAAGGGAAAGTGATTACAGGAAACCAGCTCTACAAATGGGTGTAGTTGATCTGTGAAAGCCAAGACTTTAAGACTGACCCTCCCCAGCCCATCTGCCTGATCTGGGACTTAGGCATGCTATGCAGCTCTCCACAGAGCTCAAGCAGTGCATGGGGAACTGAGTAACAACCCGTTCAGGTTACCACAGAGCAGGGAGGAACTTAAACTCTCTTAGAAGTGTAGCTTTAGACCACAAAGGCCAAATCCATGAAGATGTATTTGGTACTATCAAGAAGAGGCTGCAATCTATCAACCACATTAGAAGAAAACATGCTTTTCTCAAAGTGGGGGAAATGCCATTCCTGGCAGTGAGGTTTTCCTCACAAGCAGACCCCTTATCCTTCCCCAGAGTGGAACAGACACTAGCTAACCCTCCTGACCCTCTTGGTTCCTGCTGTTCAATTTCAAGGCAGGATGACTTGCTCATCCCATCTGCTCCCCACATCTTCCTCCTACTGTCCTCGACTTAGCCCTTCCTTTTGGCTGAAGAAATTCAACTAGGAACTTGTTTTCTTAAATAATTTTGTCATTTTCTCCCCATTTGGGGTGACTGTAACCCAATACTCTTACCACAGGGAAAG
>NW_006771376.1:1233618-1237073 GCF_000442215.2 Lipotes vexillifer
GGAAAGAGTACACGGAAAGTAACCTATGGCTTGCTTTAAGCTACTCAGAAGAATCTTTTACTCACCATAAACAAACAGAACTCTATAAAGGTTAGGGAGAATCACAGTCATTGAAAGTACACCATGGAAAGTACTGATAACTGGTTTTACAAGGTCAAAGTCTGCAGCAGCTGGGTACACTTGAAGGAGTCCATAGTATTATACGTATCAGTAGCAAGGTGCCGTTTCAGGGCCCAGAAAACCAGGACAGGAAAGAAACAGCAAAGTCAAAAATTGTGATCTTTTGCCTTGACAACTAATGCCATCTTACAAAGGCTGAAGTCACTGGGCTGGCCCCAAGGGAGCAAACCCTCTGCCAAACAGCCCCATGTGGCCTCACTGGCAGACCAAGAAACACAGATTCCAATCAGCAAGTCATCGTGGCATTGCATGTAATTAGTTTTGTCTGGCTGGATCACATACCTTTTTAGATCCTGTGTCCTCAACTATACTGGACTGTAAACTCCTCAAAGTAGGGAAATAAGCCTCTTTCCTCCTCAGCCCCCACCTCAGTTATACTGTCCCAGCTATAGTTATTTACCAATAGAGGCAAGTTCTCATCAGGTACTCAAACGTATAAATGATGCAAACCTACTGCTATTTCTAGTGTGGCTTACTTAACTCTAAGGCAGAAGTTTTCAGAAAGTGCATCATCATCCTGTTGGTTCCAGAGCCCTGTACAGAAAAACTTTTCTTCCTCACTGATCCTTTCGGGAGAAATTTCTTGAGGTTCTTTCTATCAGATATCCAATCCTTCCTACATGAATTCTTAAAACCACACAGAATTAGGCTGTGGCTGTACATTTTAACAACAGAAATCCAAGCATAAAGACTGAACTTAAAGCACCCACGTCTGTATCCTCTCAAGGGAAGGCAAAATAATAATAACTTAACGTAATAATAAAATAAAAACCATCTCCATGTCAAAATTCACACTATCCTGTCGGTTAATTGACCCCTTCCACCTGTATGAGTCCTACTCCTGCCTGGGGCAGACAACGAACAGTGAGCTTTGCCTCTCCCCTCACCCTTTGTGAAATGTCAGTCACTGATATCCCGGATGCTGATGCTGGAGGCTGTACCCTGACCCTGACCTTGCAAGTCAACCGCTGATTAAAAGAGCCATTTCTTATGGCCTGCTCCAGACATGCACATGTTATCAGAACTAATTAGGAACCACTGATAGCAGTGTGAAAAAGCTGAATGAATTCTCAGGAGTCCTAAGCCACTAACAACCCTAAACCTGTCAGACAAGTCATGCACCTGCCTACTTCAAACACCCTCTTCACCTGCAGAGTCACGCAAGGGAGAGCTTTCCCTCAAGTCTGTGCATTTCTTCACCTACGTATTCCCTGCCTGGTGAATTTGAAACAGGTCAGGGCAGTGAGTCTTGGGCCTGCCACCCCACTAATCAAACTAACTTTCTGGGACTAGGTCTTGTGCTGTGCATATAGGCACCCCCCTCTCCAGTTCTGAGGGCTCTCTGGGGGCAGGCTGAGTGTTTTCTGCTACCTTTCTCCTCAGTCTTAGGGGTACAAAACTCATGGCACAGGCAGAGAGTTTACTCCACTCTGGCTGGCTGAATGCTGCAGCTGGAAACTGTGTGTCTATTACATCTCACTGATTTGTGCTGCAAGGAAGGGGTCCTGTTGATGAACTGGCATGTTTGGTAGCCTAGGGAAAGATATGGCCAGGAATCCTTTCTGCTTAGTCTGCCGGTTGCAGGGTCTAGGTCTTCACTGTATTCTACTCTGTATCTCTGAAAGGAACATGCTAGCACCACAAAATGTTCCTTTTCAGCATTTACACACAGAGTCCAACCAGTCAGACTGGCTTATCAGAAACAGGCAGAGGGAATAAAATAAACTCCAAAGGAAGGGAACCAAGAACATAGCGTGTAAACTGCAAACAATAACATCACCAAAGCCTGAACATGGGCCAAGCCCAATTATGTTTCGGTTGGAAGGTGGATCTTTATTGTTTGGGAACCAAGGCAGTAACATTAGTTGGTAGGGCTTCTCTTAATATTAATATGTACTTTAGAGCTGTCAGTGAAACAAGAGAGAGATATAATTATAGCCAGTTCGTGACAAGCAGAGCACTTCTTAGGATCTGATTAATCTTAGGATATCAAGGAAAACGGCTTAAGCACACCCAGTACAGGCCAAGAGAGAAGATGCCTCCTCCCCACACAGCTCATTCCACAGCTTGAAGCAGGGCCACGGAGCCTCGTGTGCTGCCCCTTCTTCATGACTTTGTCACTTCCGCACTGTTCCTTACAGTACATACTATTTGGGGCCTTTCCCTCCCTTACGGACACATATGCACGTCCTCACACCCTCCATCGCACTTCCCCCCCCGCCAAGACACCTTCTAGCACCACGTTTAAGCCTTCCCCTGCAGCCTCTGCATGTACATTCCCTCCCTGTCCTTCATACCTCCCAGCCTTTCTGTTGTGTAACAAGGCTCCCACAACAAAGTGTCATCTCAAATCCAAACTCAATCCTCACACTGGCATGGACTTTTAGTTGGAAAGGCTGTGTGTATCCTACGTCTTATCAATGAGGAGCACAGCCCATTACTGGGCATGGGGATTTCTCCAGGACTATGAATTCTGATTCCACTCTGTGGTGGTCACACAACTGGGTGGCGATATCAGACGAGTTCTTTTTTGGAGTATAAAACAACTGGTAAACTCATACCTTTAGACCCAATGTACAGACAGCCCCTGTAGACTTATATTAAGGCTGCCACAAAATGCAATTTGGTGTCAAGAGTACCTTTGAAAGAAGAATTTATTACGATAAACCTAAATACCCCTAGTACTCTTTACTGGGGTCCACAAGGCATCCCATGATCTGGCCCCTGTGTACTTCAGCCCCTGTACCTCGGGCCTCAACCTGCACCACGCTCTGGGCATCGGGGCTGCCTTCTGGTTCCTCAGTACTCCAGGTTCCTCCCAGCCTCAGGAAGCACGTCCCCTCACATGCTTTCCCTCTTCCGGCACTCTCTTCTCTCTTCCAATGCTCCCTGACACCACACATGGCAGGTTCCTCATTCTTCAGGTCTCAGTTTAAATATCCCTCAGTCTCAGCATGCTGCTTACCTGCTTCACTGTACTTAATACAATTTGTAAATAACTCTTTTTTCCTTTTGGACTATCTACTTTGCTAAACTGTAAGCTCCCTGAGGGCAGTAACTGTGTCTGTCTTGTTCACTGCTGTATCTCCTTCCTCTCCACTGTGCCTTCAGCACACAATGCCTAGTGGAGGGGCTACATAAATATGTGTTGAATTAAAGAATAAATGTGAAGGAAACCTGTATAACAGCCTCAGGGCATTCCTCTCTGCAGCTGGGTAAGAGTCCAGCTGTAACCAAAGGCAAGTGTGGGTAAGATGTTTCTGACTCTTTCCCCA
>NW_006771376.1:1237083-1289462 GCF_000442215.2 Lipotes vexillifer
CCACTTCTTCCTTCCCCCATTAACAACTAGAACAACCTCCTATCCACACTGGACCTCATTCCCTCAGGTTAAAGCTCTACTGGAACAAGCTTTGGACTCAAGAGGTAAAGGACTTCCTGACAAGATTACTAATTACAAAGGGGAAAAGTATCTTTACAAGGAAGAAATCTGTTGGACAACACCTTACCAAGTGATCAAACTAGCCTCAGTGATGGGACAAACTGACGCTGTGTACTGTATGATGTAATGCTCCAAGAGAGACAGAGTCCCACCAAAATCCTGGAAAAAAGGTTTAACGTGAATCACATCAAAAGGAACAATCAATAAATCAAAACCAATGGTTATTCTGCAAATCAACTGGCCTAGACTCTTCACAAATGTCAATATCACAAAAGACACCAAAAGTTGTGGGAACTTTCCTGGTTAAAGGAAATGAAAGAGATCTGACAACTATATGTAATATGCAATGGTTGATTAAAAGTACAACTATAGGGACATCCCTAGTGGCGCAGTGGTTAAGAATCCACCTGCCAATGCAGGGGACATGGGTTCGAGCCCTGGTCCGGGAAGATCCCACATGCTGCAGAGCAGCTAAGCCCGTGTGCCACAACTACCGAGCCTGCGCTCCAGAGCCCACGAGCCACAACTACTGAAGCCCATGCACCTAGAGCCTGTACTCTGCAACACGAGAAGCCACTGCAATGAGAAGCCTGCTCACCGTAACGAAGAGTAGCCCAGCTCACTGCAACTAGAGAAAGCCTGCGCACAGCAATGAAGACCCAACGCAGCCAAAAAATAAATGAGTTAAAAAAACAACAACAACAACTATAAAGGACATGATTGGGACAACTGGAAAGCTCTGCATAGGGAATTAGATAATACTTTTGTATTAATTTTAAATTTCCTGAGAGCAACAGCCTACTGAATACATATGGAAGTATTTAGGGGTGAAATGTAATGAGTGCAACTAAATCTCAAATTGTTCAGGTGTGTGTGTGTGTGCATTTATATAAAGTAAATGTGGCAAAATGTTAACTGGTGAATCTAAGTGAAGGACATATGGTTGTTCACTATAATATTCTAGCACCTTTTCTGAAAGTTTGACATTTTTTTCAATATTAGAAGTTGGAGAGAAAAAAGAGTAAAGTGCCTCCAAATGTGATTAACAAATGTTTGCAGAGTAATAATACATCAAGCCAGTGGTGGAGGTGGGGGGGGGGGGAAGGCGGGGACAGAGTAAATAAAAAGAATATGAAAACAAACCACATTCCCAGTGTTACAACCTAGCTGGAAACAAAAAATATATATGTGCAAATATCAGAGAAAAAAAACTGTGTTATCCTGAGCACAAGTGTAAAATAGGAATTTCAAACCAGGAGCTGCAGGTAGTGTCAAATCCTCAATCTGAACCATGCCTCGCAAGACAGAACTACAGTCACAATGATAGAAAAGGGAGCACACTTGAGGTGGCGGAGGAACCATGAACAAAGTTACAGAGGCTGGAAAGGGTGTGACATGAGCAGATGAAAACTACCCTGCTTGGAGCCCAGAGACTGACATGAAGGATAGTTTAGAGTAGTGGGTGGGGCCAGACTTCAGAAGGCATTAAAAGCCAAGTTGTTTTATACAGGATGAAGTTGACAGGGCTAGAAAATGAGGGCAGAAGGCCATGTAGAATTGATTTCAAGGGACAAAGGGAACCTGTGGGGTAGCATAAAAAAGTAAAAGGTCGGACTTCCCTGGTGCTGCAGCGGTTAAGAATCCTCCTGCCAATGCGGGGGCATGTGGGTTTGAGTCCGCGTGCCGCGGAGCAACTAAGCCCATGGGCCACAACTACTGAGCCTGCGCTCTAGAGCCCACAAACCACAAATACTGAAGCCTGTGTGCCTAGAGCCTGTGCTCTGTAACAGGGGAGGCCACTGCGGTGGGAGGCCCGTGCACCGCGACAAGGAGTGGCCTCCGCTCGCCTCAGCTAGAGGGAGACTGCACGCAGCAACGAAGACTAACGCAGCCAAACATAAAATTAATTAATTAATTTTTTTAAAAAAACAAAAGTAAAAGGTCATGACAATTTCAAGGACCACTGAGGAAGAAGAGAATCCAGAGTCAGAATGAATACTGAGGATAAAGGAAAACTCCTTGTCAGAAGGAATCACTGTGTTATTAAATTAGAAAAAAATGGCCTCCAGTGTTCTTTCTAGTCATGATTTTTTTTTTTTGGCTGCGTTGGGTCTCCATTGCTGCACGTGGACTTTCTCTAGTTGTGGCAAGCGGGGGCTACTCTTTGTTGCAGTGTGCAGGCTTCTCATTGCAGTGGCTTCTCTTGTTGTGGAGCACGGGCTCTAGGTATGCGGGCTTCAGTAGTTGTGGCACATGGGCTCAGTAGCTGTGGCTCGCGGGCTCTAGAGCACAGGCTCAGTAGTTGTGGCACACGGGCTTAGTTGCTCCGCAGCATGTGGGATCTTCCCGGACCAGAGCTCAAACCTGTGTCCCCCACATTGGCAGGTGGATTCTTAACCACTGAGCCACCAGGAAAGCCCTCTAGTCATGAATTTTTACGAGAAGTAAGAGGCAAAGATGGCCACAAAATTTCATGCTGGACACTTTAAAAATGGTGATTCCACTGAAAGAAACGGGAATGCTAAGGAGTCAAAGATATGGGAGGGGGTGAATGACTGACTTAGCTTTGATATGTTGAATTTAAGGAGGATGACGGATACATTGAAATCAAACCCCTTCCTTGCTCTGGCCAGACGCCTGTGGCTGTGAAATGGCAAAGGGCACATAATAGCAAAAAAGTCACATTTGCAGAGACCAACTCAAGTTTCTAAAATGACCAATTGGTACCTTCATCAAAACTCAGGTGTCAGGCCATAATGTGCTGGCTCCAGATCCCCCAGCCCTTAGTTTGAGTTTAAATTCTTAAATTAAAAAACTCTGGCAGCAAGTTGCCATGAGACCTTTTCCAGTAGGACTGTAGGAAGCACAAGTGTTCATTACTGGGGGAAGAGTCTAAGCCAAGACACCTGCTCTAAAACCTCATGAGTGCCAAGGACTACAACCAAGCCCTTCAGGCTGATGACAAGTGTCTACCTGATTATCCAAGCCCAGAAACTCTGAAGGATTCCATATTAAAAGAACTTACTACTCCCTCCACTCCTGGCACTGGAGGATCTGCTAGAACCTGAGGTTCCAAAAATCAACCAAGTCACTGTCAAGGAAGCCTGCCTGCAGAGACACAATTTCAGAAACTAGGCTCATCAGCTCTGCTCAATGAAAAGCTGTGGCAGCACTTGGTGCAGCAGCACAGGTATTGTTAATGTAGGTTTTCTGGTCCAGAACACCTTCTAGAATTTACCTCCTCATGTCTCCCCTGTGGCTCTCTTAGGATAAGAAATGTAAAAGAGGCGCCTCCCTGGGAATGGCATCCCTGTAGCACATTGTCTAATCTGTAAACACAGGAAGGGGAATGAGGGTTGATGGGAGATCAAGGAAGAACCCATGTGGGTTGGGTCAATGGTTTGAAAAAGCAATGAGATCATGACCAGTTCCACTGCAGCAGATACTTGAGTCTCCGTGTGAGAAGGATCCTCCTCATGAGCACGATAGCCACTGAAGGCAGTCTTCACTATCCTCAGGGTAAAATTCTTCAATGGCCACTTCTAAGGTCAAAGATTTCTTTCTTTCTGAATTCCTTTTGAACACATAAACAAACCCAAAACAGATTTCCTGATTACCTGTTCTTCAGGAGGTAAAAAACACTGCTCGTCTTGAAAGCATTAGGACACATCTTGAGGGACGCTGGGGACAAGAAGTAGAGGAAGGCAGACGGGCTCAGAGGCAGAAATGGAATGCCAGCTGTGGAAAACAAGTGACAGCCTGGAATGGTGAAAGCAGAGCTTGTCCTGAGAGCAAGATACATCGCTACTGAAGTTCAAAGAGAAGAATAAAGAGGCAAGCCAGAAGCAGCAGAAACAAACCAACTGCGGCTTCACCGGCTGCTCCTCTTCAGAATAGAACTAGAACTGCTTTTACTGAGAAAAATGAGTAAGGGTAAGTGGTGCTGAACTAAGGGAGCTCAAACCAGAGTGCCTCACTCAAACTCTGACTTGATCCTTTTGCAAGACAGTAAGCGGTAACTCTACTTTAGGTCACCTTCATACACTCGCTACTCCCCAAACTTCAGCAGACACATAGGGTGGAGGCTGAGGAACATCCTTCAGGCAAAGCCGATGGGACAACTGTGGAGATTCAGTGCCTGTACCAATAGCACCCTGTTGCCTCCCATCCAGCTTCTATATACTTGAAGACAAAAGAAGGCTACACAGTGGAAAACAAATGGCAGAAATTAAATCAGAATTCTACCTAAAATGAAGGGGTCTTGAATAAATGAACCTGAGAAGAATTTATTAGAACCCAGGGAATGAAGAATTCTAGAGACTTTTAAGTCATTCCTGGTGAAAGATTTAATGGAACACTTAACTCCAACAAAATGAGGATAATAACAAAAAGGGGATAACAATGCAACCTCATAGAGATGCCATGAAAATTAACTGTGATAAGCATGTGAAGTGCTTAGGATGGTGCCCAGGACATAGTAAATACCCAATGAACATGCACTATTATGACGGTGATCATAATGTTGTTTCTCCTCCAGGAGAAACAGGCACTTACCCTTCCTTTTCTGCCACCTCTAAATCTTGTACACACTTCCATTATTTGTTTGTTTACACATCTGGTTACCCTATGTAAGGCCCCTGAGGTGATGGACAATGACTTACTCAGAGCATCTAGAACAGTGCCTGGCACACAGTAAAAATTTTATAAATGTTGATGCTTTGAAGTAACTTTACTGAGACAGTCTTTGCACTTCACATTAAAGTCAAATATTGACTGAATAATAATTATAAGCCAGGCATTGCACTAGCTGCTTTCCACATGATCTCATTTAATTGCCAAATATTATCCCACTTTACAGACAGGAAACAGGCTCAGTAGTCCCCACGTGGCTACGTAACTCAATTCTCTGACCCTACAGGCTACATAACTACATAACTCAATTCTCTGACCCTACAGAAGCCTCCTCATTGAAGCCTTTAATACTGAATAATTAGTAAGTCCCTCAGTGTGGCAACTCTACTAATTGCTTTCTCTGGGCTCAGCCACAAAGCAATGCAAGAAGAAAATCACAAAATCTTGGCCCATTAAAACCTCATGCAATCTACCTACAACTGGACTCGCTGCCATTCTTCACACCCCACAGATTCAATGCCTTTGAATTCTGTTGTTCACTCAACCCTCTTCAACCTGTCTTCAATCATCAAATCCTATCAAATTCCCCTTTGTCACTTCTCTCACATCTCTGTCTTCCTTTCCATTCAGAGGTCCAAACCCCTGGCATATTAGTTATGTCACCAGTCTAACTTATCTTCCTGCTCTGGTCTCTCTCCTCAAATTCTACCCTGAATTCTATCATGAGACCAGTCTTCCTAAAGACTAACAAATCTTCCTAAAAGAGATTTTGGATCATGTCTTTTTCAGAATCCTTCAGTTGCTCCTGATGGCCATAAAACAAGGGACAGCATTAGCACACAGGCTCTCTGTGCTCTGGTCTAAAGCTATTTTTAATTCCTGCTATTCCACCACACAAAAATCTCTGCCCTGGCCAAACCAGCCAATAGCCAATCTCCCACACAGCCCTTTATCACACTACACAGCACCTGCCCAGCCTACCCATAAGTATCTTCCTCTTCCTCTCTGGTGAAATCCTGCCCATGTTTCAAGGCTTCTGTCCTGCTCCCTTTGTGAAGCCTTCCCTGATCAGCCCAGCCTTCAGGACTTCTCATGCCCCTCAAGACCCAATGCATTTAATGTCCACACTCTCACTGGACTCCAGGCATATATGGTATCTTTCCATTTCCTAGTACATCTTAATTACTTGGATGCAAGGACTGTCTTAGAGTGACTTACATGTAGTAAGCACAGTGTTCCGACTGGCCCACACTGTCTTAAAAATTACTTTTAGAATACTATGAATGTTGAGCCAAGATTCTTCTCTGAAGCCTCACCACTCTCCTAACCAGTGTTCTTTGGGGACCTCTCACCCCTGAACACACAGTGCTCACGTGCATCTAGCATTTTATAGGCAAACTTAACCAACATGTATGCAACCACAGGATACAATTATTTCGCAGCATGGGTCCAAACTGGAGGAATGTCTGACAATCTGTTGGAGATAGTAGCACTGTTAAAGGACCCAAAGGGGCCTTCCAGAGAGAAAAGATTTGGGTTAAACAAAGAGCTAAATTCAGTTGCTTCCTGAATGTGTTTTCCCAATCAATAGACCTTTTATAACACTGCCCCCCCTCCATGCACACAGTTGGCAAAGAGTATTGCCAAGAGGAATATGAGCAATTAGAGAATAACAGCTTAGAAACTGTTGACACCACTCAGCATGCAGTCAATGTGTAGGATACCAGCAGCAAGCTGCTGGAATCCTGAAACCCAAGCCATTACCAAATGGGTAGTAAACGTGTTGTACTTATGCTACTCTGGGAATTAGCAGAAAATAAGTATTTGGGGTTCTAGAACATGAATGTCACAAGGCTAGATTGGGGAGCTAGCCAAACCACTCTCTACAACTGCAGATCTAAGTTGGTCTATTCCTGAGGGAATACTAAAGAGAAAAGACTATGTAGTCTAATTGCCATTAAACTGCCCTTCTCTTCTTATATCCTTCTTTCTCTTTAACATATCTGTATTCAGAAAAGGAAAGGAAATGTGATAGATAAGGTTTATAGAGCCTTTACCTCTCTGGACCTCAATGTCCTCAACCTGTTAAATGAGAAAATTATACTAGGTGATCAAGTAACCTAACACTAACATTTTTTTTTGTCCTAGCTTGTTTCCCCACATATTCCAGATAGCTTGCCTCATTCCAATACTAATGTTTGGATAGTAAATCCAACTGGAAAGGTGTCCCCAGCCAGGCACTACGTGAACAGCATTGAGTAAAAACCTGCTTTGAGACTTGTGCCTTGGAGCTGGAGCAGAGACAAAATCACCTGTAGAAGCTGCTCAGCAAGATAACTGCTCGCTTGCTCTATTTCCAGCATAGATCCTGCTTGGCAAAAGGATTCATTTCCACTCCTTATCACTGCTAAGAACAAAGAGAAAAACCAGATGGCATGAGGCTATAGGGCCTCTTGTACCCTCACTGTCATGCTTCGGTGAAATGCAACTGGTTGCTACACACCACAAACCGCCATACCCGAGTTCTTGGCCAATGCCTAGCACATGTGGTTTGTAGTATGCCTGTTAATGGCAATTCTGGAAAAATATGAGAAGAGGGAACTTTCACTTCTGTCATTAAACAAAATGTGAACATTAAGCTGAGGAGATAGAGTATGTAGGAAGAAAAAATTCCCACCTCTCCTGTTGTCTACTTTGGCAAATGTTTTCTTAGGCTCTTTTAGATCTGAGAATCTTTCCTGATTCTTATTGCTATTCTCTCCCTGTTAGCCACTTCACTCCAAGGCAGGCTATAATCTCCCCAAGCTCAGGAATTTCAGGGAAATCACATACGGCATGACCCAACCACCTCAGCTTCCAGAGAGTGACCAGTAAAGGCAGCTTATTTTGCCACTGAGGGGAGTAAAAAGGAGAGCAGTCAAAAGTGGATGGATGGTGTATGTATAGCTGATTCACTCTGTTAAACTAACACACCACTGTAAAGCAATTATACTCCAATAAAGATGTTAAAAAAAAAAAAAAAAAAGTGGATGGACAGCAGGATCTGAGTATACGACCAGACCTGATGGACGATAGCTGTCTTTGAAAAGCTTAAAACCTGGCAATTTAAATTAAGCCTGATTCTGAGCTAGGTTGTTTGCCTTAATATAGGTGATAAAAATCAAAGGAGTTCAGCAACTCACACTGTCAGTGTCACTTAAGGAAACTACCTTAGTAAAGAGGCGTGCCTGCCAGAGTCTGATAGTGAAAGACAGAAATTAGTAGTCTTTCTTAACCTGACAATCTGTGTATTTCTTTTTTTTCACATGGAAGCTTTTACACTCAGCAAAACCAAATACAACAGAGCCCTACTGATGTTTACAAAAATGCCATGCCAGATCTCTGATTTTCCCCCATATGTAACTAAGCTGTCTCCATAAATCTCCCTGTAACTGCTACTAGCATTCAAGGTTTATATTCCCTATATTCAAGACTCCAAGACTTCAGATGATTATTATACTTATTAAAATGATTGATTCCTCCTTTAGCTCCTAAGATCATTTAACAACAATAGTTTCAATCTGTAATCTAAGAAGCCCAGTTAATAATAAGTTTGGGGGGAAGGGACAGAGACAAGGATGAGGTAGACCACCTGTCCTACAGCTGCCTCAAATGCCATGTTTGAAGAAAAGATCCAAATGCTAAAAGAAAAAACAAAGCCACAAAATTAAAAATCACTGGGTTAACAGATTAGGCTATCATACACAGTGACCTACCTAATTACCAAGGCACTACACTGTCCCATAGCATTATGACTAGCCAACCCTCAATGACCAGGGCTAGCAGCAGATGAGGACAGTGTAGTAAACAAATGTAATTTATTGAAACCCTAGTTTTAGCCAATGGTTTCAACTACTCAGCTCTATTGCTTACCCCAGCAAACAACCAGTGAAACAGAGTTGAACTTCCGGTAAAATCTACAGGCAGTAACAGTGAAGCCAAAGTGAAAATAGAGCTGACTATGTCAATCTAGATAGTCAGCCTCTATGCCTTTAGTTGTTAATCATAACATACTTTAACAGCAGACCAGATCCTGCCAGGTATAGGATATAAATGGACATGTAGAGAAATCAGCCCCCACCCTAATCTAGTGGTAGGTAGGATGGCCACAGTCTCTAAAAGACAATATAATGGGCCAACCACCATGCCCCTTGAGTTAATTCCTACTACAAGACTCTGACTCAGAATCTGGGTCATTCTGTTTCAAGTATTAAAAAAAAGGAAGAGCAGCCAGTGGGACGTGGGGTTAACTTACCTGTGCAGAACTCCTTGCTCACGTTGTGGGGCACTGTGATCCGACGATAGACGATGGGCTCTGACTCCAGGATGTTCTCATCATGGCGGTACCGAGTAGGCCTCTCATTTGGGATGCCCCGGGAACGGGTACCACTTCTCCTCTCATAAGTATCAATCTCCTCAAACACAGCTGCTTTGTCAAAAAGGGCAAGGTTCCCTTCAAAATCAAAATCTGTATCTGGGATCTCCTCGATATCATCCCCAAAGCACTCGTCATCTTTATTCTTCATCTGGCCGTTCTTTAAGCCACTTTTCTTTGGAGTTGCCTGATTTGGGTGCCTGCTACTAGACGACCCTGGAGAAAAAAACAGGGACTAAAGTCAGTGTGCCCACAGAAAGTGCTCAGTATAAGTGGAAAATACATTAGTCCTTTGTGGACAGTGTTACAGGAATCAACGTGAAAATGGTATAAGGCAAAGCTATTCCTAAACCCATTAAGTAGAAAAAATTACCACAAATCTCATGGAATAATAGATTTCGTATATTACCCAACTAACAGTGAATATGAAATAAGCAGTACTCCTGGAAATCTTAAGCTCTGCTCTTCATAAGGGAATTGGTAGTGACCGAGGCTTTTTTGACAAGTGAATATATCAAAAAAGTGGACGGGCAAGAATATAGCAGTCTCTTCCCACAGGTCTGGGTGGTTTGATTCTGAATGTTCAGCAGTTAATTAAGAGAGAAATACCCCCAGAGTAAAAGAAGGCCAAGTCCTCATAACCTGAAGCTCATAGGAAGATCTTACTCAAGTGGCTCTGAATTCCATGCTTACCAAGCAAGCAATCTTCTGATTTTTTTTAACTCAGTTTCAGGCTAGACCCCAGTAGGAGGGAATCCCTGGGTTTAGACAGATTCCAGACCTTGAGCCAGATATACATCTACCACTATAAGTTGATATATTTTGATTTACAGGCCTGTTTTTAGATCTTTTAGTTAATGTGATCTCTTTTCTCAAAATTTTACCACTTTTGGGTAAGCTATTTCTGAACCACCAAATGATGACAAGGACCATATTGACCTGATCCTGTAGAGGGCACACCAAGATGCATATTAACACCACAGCAGTCAGTCACTCTCTGTCTCTGAAACTCTATTTGGCCACCACATATCAGTCAACTACTCCTCTAGCAGCCAAGGCAGAAGACCCCACAGAATTCTCCAAACCATCCCTTCCCAGAGAATCCTGAACTGAGTTAATAGTTTGATCCCCATCTGATCACCCTGAAAGCATGGACCAGGTGAGTGGTATGGTAAATGGAACTGCCAACATAGTCTGGATAAACATAATGTACTTCCTTTTGTGAGAACAAGCGCCTCAATTATTGAAAATACTCAAGAAGAGGTTAGAATGATCATGAGCAAACCCCCTCACACATATCATCCCAACTATACTGCTCTAACTTTACTCACAGCAACTCCCTTCTATCCAATGGACCATGAGTCACGAGACCTAGGATCTATTTGCATGCTGTATAATCTTATACCTATCACCCAACTTCTCAATTTCCTTGTATGTAAAACGATCACTGTGGTACCCCCAGCAGGGTTTCTAGTACATAGCAGTCAGTCAGTAAATATTTGTTTAATGTTATCAATCAACATCAGCAAGATCAATTACAACAATTATTCTGAAAGATGTAAACTATGCAAAATATAACTCATGTCAAAGTCTTCCTAATGCCAAATATTGGTATGGAAAAGGGCTATGCTGGCAGTTAGGATGAGATTTAGGCCTCTGAAAAAAACCTAAGGCTGACCAAAATTATGAAGGGGAGGAAGAGTTGGCTGAGTCACCATAAACAGCCGAGATTACGAACCACTGAGAAGCTTGTCAAAGTCTGGGTTAAGTTCTAGTTCCGATAATTTGATAAAAACATTTAGTGAGAGCATGCTGTGTGCCATAGCCAGGTACGAGGAATATAGTACATAACCAAGACATGCTACCCAAAAAGGAAGGAGGAGAGATATATAAGCAAATAACTAAAATACAATATAATGAGAATTATAATAGAAGTTTATATAAAGTGCTACAGAAATATGGATGAGAAACAGAGCTGGATTAGGAATGCGAGAGCAAGAATGAAAATACAAGGTCAGGATAACACCATTAGCAATGTATGTAGGCGAGGGAAGAACTAGAGAAAAAAGTCCAGTTTGCAGGATTATCAATGTACTGCCTCAATATTAAATCAATAGGGACTTCCCTGGTGGCGCAGTGGTTAAGAATCCACCTGCCAAAGCAGGGGACACAGGTTCAAGCCCTGGTCTGGGAAGATCCCACATACTGCGAAGCAACTAAGCCCGTACGCCACAACTACTGAGCCTGCGCTCTAGAGCCCATGTACCACAACTAATGAAGCCCATGCACCTAGAGCCCATGCTCCACAACAAGAGAAGCCACCGCAATGAGAAGCCTGTGCATCACAATGAAGGGTAGCCCCCGCTTGCCACAACTAGAGAAAGCCAACGCACAGCAATGAAGACCCAACGCAGCCAAATAAATAAATTTATTTTAAAAAATAAAAAATATTAAATCAAGATTATTAGGAAATAGGTCTCTGGCCCAGGGGTCTCTCTCCAGTGGTTGCGTGCATACCCAGGAGTGCAAAGGAGGATCCACTGGGATGCAGGGAGAAGATATTGAATATTTTATTTACTTTCTTTTAACTATAAACAGGAAGAAATTAAGCCTTATGAACTTAATGTACAGATGGAAATTGGCACCCTTATGAGGTTTCATGCGACCCAATCACTGCCAGTATTTGAACTATCTGAGGAATGAATGATGTTCCATAACAAGAAGTGTGTCCATGCAAGTGGATTTACATCAAAATTTTTAAATTGTGGTAAAATATACATAACATACAATTTACCATTTAAACCATTTTTAAGTGTACCGTTCAATGACATTAAGTACATTCACATTGAGCAACTATATACATTTTTAACTACTAAAGCATACAAAAATGAGTAAGTGGCTTTAAAGGATTCCTATAAAAAAACTATGTATTGGGACTTCCCTGGCGGTCCAGTGGTTAAGACTCCATGCTTCTAATGTAGGGGGTGCGGGTTCAATCCCTGGTTGGAAAACTAAGATCCCACATGCTGTGCAGTGCAACCAAAAAAAAAAAAAAAAAAAAAAAAAGCAGCTATGTATTAAAGATAATACTAATAATGCAATTTTAAGTGAACAAGAGAATGGCAGACATAACACTTCCTCTGTTTCTCTTATAGGCTTCTTTAACCAGACTGTTTTAAAAATGTAATCTAATCAGATCTAAGAAGACAGCCTCCCAAATTAAAAAGTAATCAAGGTTATTCCAAACATGAATCCATATGGACTACCACTGATTAACTTCACCCTAAGTGTATACTCTACATCATAGCCCTGGGGCCAAATCCAGCCCAAACACTGCCTGTTTCTGTAAATAAAGTTTTACTGGAACACAGTTTTATTCATTTGTTTACATATTGTCTAAGGCTCCTTATGTGCTACAAAGACAAAGTTAAATGTTTGAAAAGAGACGTTATGGCCTGCAAGGCCTAAACTATTTAATATCTGATCCTTTGCTCAGTCTGCTCTACATCATGCCTCTCACAGGTATTCTCTCCAACCATGACTGCCATTAAAATAAAAAAAAATTTTTTTTAATTAACTGAATGTAACCAGAATTCTTTGAATCTCTGTTCTATTCAAGGTGTTAAGTGTGTCACTTGTCATTCAGACCTGTCAGCCAATAAATACTATGCCTGGTCCACCATAAGTAAACAAGAATCTCTGCTGAATTATGAAATCAAAACAGCAATACCAAAAAACAAAACAAAACAAAAAAACCCCAAACAACAAAAGCCTCTAAAGAGGTTATAAAAAAAAAGACAACTTGCGACTGTGAGAAAGAAAGGGAACCATCAAAAACTATGCCAAGTGTGTTGCGTGACTGAAAAGGACAGGAAGATGAAGTCAACAATGATACAAGAGGGAGTATGAGGCAAGGGCTTCACAGGAAAGCAGTTCAGTCATGTCCGTTATGAACTGACAATGAACTATCCTGGACCTAGCAAAATGACAGATGAAGACAAGCAGTTAATCAATGGTAGAGAAGACAGTAAAAGAAGCAAAACGGGAAATCATTTTTGGCTTGGCCACAGACTCTACAAACATAACTTACAAACCCACAGTTCTGACTTTAGAAAGTATCAAGTATTTTCTCATGCTCCCTCTGACTAAAGATCTTCCATTCATCCATTTGACAAAGATACACTAAGGATCAGCTATGTTCCAAATACTGTCAGGAAAGCAGACAGTGAAAAAAATGTCCAAGAGGAAATACTGACACCATAGGTCAGCAAGAAAAAGGTAAGAGAATATAAAGTAAATGAAAGGCAGGCTAAAATTCTCAGTTGTCTCTTATTCTTCCCTTTCCTCATACTTTAAAACAAATATTGGGAAGTCCTGGGTGAATAAGCTGTCTCAATACTTGGCTTATTCAGCCCAAAGGGCCTGGCTCTGTATTAAACTGGCCTTTGGCCACTAGGAGAGAAAAGCACTTCCTCTGGAAAAGATAAACAATGCTTCCCAGATTTCTTTACCTTTCAATTACAAGGGCCAAGTGTGTGTTAAGACTAGAGGCTGGCTGCCTTCCTGTGCCATTTTGCTGCCAGCCTTTGGCACAGAGGCCCTTTGGCCAGGACAACTTATAACAAACCCATTGTTGTGTAACACTCAGTGCCACTTATTTATTGGTTTTTGTCACACACATATTGTAAAGGGGAACTTTGTCCTGCACTTACAGCACGCTAAAGGGCACATGAAGGTCAAATTACAAATGTTTTAGTGCCGGACTCAATGGGCTTTGTGAGCAGGTTCCTGAGAGTATCTGGTACCTTCTTTTCAACTCCCAAATTCCAGGCCCTGGTAATCAGTCAACTTCTTGGGCTCCAGCAGCAGCACCAGGGTTTTCAAGTCTGGTGGATATATGAAGCACATCCAAGGAGGTTAAGAAGTCACATTAGAACTGCAGAAGGATCATGAAAACTTAGCAAAAAATAACTTTAAGGCCTCAGATGGTGGGATCACTGTTACACTAAACAGACCATATAACAGGCCTCAGGAGGTTTCCCTCTGCTCCCTGGGACTGATGCTCCATTCATCCACTTGACAAATATTCTAAGTGGTCAGTTCAACGACCTAGGTCACAGGAACTACTCTTTATGACCACCCTCCCACCCCCCTTCTTTTACAACCTAAAAGAAGAGATTAAAATCTGCTTGTGCTAAAGCTCTCATCAGTGTTGAATTAGGTAACTAGAACCAACAAATCTGTCAACAACTTATTACTAACTTTGAAAGAACAATTAAAAGCCAGAATCAATGAGAGATTATATTCCTATAGCTTTATCAATCTACTAGTCTCAACATCAATGTACATATACCAGAGAAAATTTGATTTACAGATCTCTAATAAGAAAAATACTTAATTTCCATTTCTCACTCATCCATGAAACAAACATTAATAATCTACATTACAACTGTGGTGGAAAGAAACCAATCTACTTCCTTGGAATCCTTAAAATGCTACATAAATGCTAAGCCAGTCAATCTCCGGCAGACCTTTCTACTTATCTTACAGGGTTCACGGATCAGATAAATAAATGTAACTCTGTTTTCTATCACAAACCAATTCTGAGCCACATTACATCATCAAATTCCCAGGCCACAGACATTTTCCATACAAATCTGGATTCAAAAGAAATTCTCGAAAAGAGAGTCTAACAGTTTACTGCCCATGACCTTATTTACACGTACTTAATAATACAGGAAAGGGGAATGGATCCGACAGCGAAAGCAGAAGCATCAACCAGAGTACAATGTTTTTTTAACTTTTTTTAAAAAACTTTTTAGTTTAACTTTATTTTTTTGGCTGCGTTGGGTCTTCGTTGCTGCGTGCGGGCTTTCTCTAGTTGCAGCGAGCAGGGGCTACTCTTTGTTACGGTGCACGGGCTTCTCACTGCAGTGGCTTCTCTTGTTGTGGAGCACGGGCTCCAGGCACGCGGGCCTCAGTAGTTGTGGCGCATGGGCTTAGTTGCTCCACAGTATGTGGGATCTTCCCGGACCAGGGCTCAAACCTGTGTCCCCTGCATTGGCAGGTGGATTCTTAACAACTGCACCACCAGGGAAGCCCAACCAGAGTATACTTTTGGGAGTGACCCCACTTTTTACTATATCAGACTTGTTAAAGATCAAATAAATTACTTGTTTTGAAGTTAACTGTACTCTTGCAAGAGAGTTGCTATAATCGTTAGTAATGGGGGAAGAAAAGAAAAAGAAACAAACTGACAGTCTCACCATAACACCCAGCAATCACACCCCCTAGGTATTTACCCAACTCACCTAAAAACTTATGTCCACATAAAACCTGCACACAAATATTTACAGCAGCTTTATTCATAATCACCAAAAGCTGGAAGCCACCAAGATGTCCTGATATATCCATACAATGGAATATTATTCAGCAATAAAAGGAAATGGGCTACCAAGCCACAAAAAGACATGGATGAATCTTAAACACATATCAAGTGAAAGAAGGTAGTCTGAAAAGGCTACATACTATGTGATTTTAATTATGTGATATTCTGGAAAAGGCAAAACTACAGAGGTGGAGGGTAAAAATATCAGTAGCTGCTGGGGGAGGGGGGCGGCGGGCGGTCCCTGAGGGAAAAGAAGGACTGAATAGGCGAAACACAGGGGATTCTGCAGAGTACTGTAATGAGAGATACAAGATACTATGTACTTGTTAAAACCCACAGAACTTTAGAGCACAAAGAGTGAGCCTTAATGCATGCAAATTTTTTAAAAAATCACTGAGGAGGTTGAAGGGTCCAAGGATGAAATGCTGAATGTAAGGAAACAATCTGTTACAAATACATGAAACAAGTCAATGAAGGGGATGGGAGTATGGATTAGGGTTAGTAATTCTGATACTGTATGTTGGAATTGAATAATTTAAGTCAATGGATGGCAGATGGTATGGGTTTCTCACAGTTGGAGGGAGAGGTTACAGATAAGGAGGAGGCTAGAATGATCCATGTGGTAATGGATTAGACTTGCACATATCAGTATGAACTTATATTTAGCTTTACAGTAGTGAAGGTTACATAAAGAAGTATTTACAGATATGTGTACATACACTGGTTGAGTATACACATATATATTTTCCTGCTCTGTCAGCTGAAGGGCGACACCCAGTAGCAATGAGCACATCTAGTGGCTAGACTGTGGTTTGTAATACCATTCTCCAGTAAAAGGAAACAGGCCTCCTTGGAGACATGGCCGATTCTAGGGCTGGGGCAGGAAATATAAAAGATAAACCTGGAGCACCTTGTAGTGCCAGAAAGTAAGGAAGTACTGGGGAAAAAAACACCCCACCCACAATGATGGGAGCATGTCAAAGGTACACAGTAGCCAACTGGAAGAGCTCTCAGCGTCCAAAGCTGAAACAATCTGAGTACCAAAATAAAGTGGTATTGAATTATAAGCCAAAGTATAAAATAAATACTTATAAGTCCATACTGATAAAAATAAATGATAAAAACAAATGAGAGAGAAGAGACAAATCTCTGGCGCAGAAGAATTCCAAGTAACTTATGTAGATACTCTGCATAAGTCTCCACTCCTTAGGTATGGGCTGTACATAGTGACTTCAGAGGAGAACTCTGACACACACTACCTCAGCCAGGCAATCAAGGTCAACATCAAGTCATAAACCATGGTGGCAGTACGTACTCTTGATATGATGTGATGAAAATGACACTTTCTCTCTGTGGTCTTCCTCCCAAAAGCATATAACCCCAGTCTAATCATGAGGAAAACATCAAATACCAATTGAGGAATATTCTACAAAATAGCTGACCAGTGCTCATCAAAACTGTCTAGGTTATCAAAAACAATGAAAGTCTGAGAAACCGTCAGAGCCAAGAGAAGACATGACTACTAAATGTAATGTGGTATGCTGGATGAGAGCCTGTAACAAGGACATGAGGTAAAAACTATGGCAATCTGAATAAAATATAGACTTTGGTTAATGTATCAACACTGGTTCATTAAATGTAACAAATGTATCATAGTAATGTTAAGATGTTAATAAAGGGGAAAATATGTGTGAAAAATGTAATTTACAAATTGCTAATGAAGATTATCTACAAGTACATGAGAGATTATAAACTGCTTGAACATTCGAACTTAACAAAGAGTCAATTTTTTGGTAAAGAAAAAATGTTTGTTTGTTTTTTTTAAAGGGCAGGTACATCAACTTCAAAGCTCAGTACATTGGTTCTACCTTTCTATTTATTTATTTATTTATTTATTTATTTATTTATATTTTTTTTGCAGTACGCGGGCCTCTCACTGTTGTGGCCTCTCCCGTTGCAGAGCACAGGCTCCGGACGCGCAGGCTCAGCAGCCATGGCTCACGGGCCCAGCTGCTCCGCGGCATGTGGGATCCTCCCGGACCGGGACACGAACCCGCGTCCCTTGCATCGGCAGGCGGACTCTCAACCACTGCGCCACCAGGGAAGCCCCTTTTCTACTTATTTAGAAAAATGTTTTGTTTTTTTTTCTTAAAGAGAAAATAAAGCAAAGTACAGAAGGTTGAAGTCTAAATGGAAAAAGTCATTTTGTATCCAATAATTCTAGTTTTTCAAAGGGTACAGAAGAACTAACAACTCAATTTCAGTCTCAGATCTTCAATCATTGTCAATTCAGATAGTTATTTAAGAAGCACTGAAGGAAAAGTGCCCTGAAATACCTTTTTTTTCCTCAAAATTCCAATAGTTTAGTCACAGAATCAGGCATTTTCAAAACTTAAAAATGTTGGCTTCTGAAGGGCCACACAGATTCTAGTGAATCTTCTGTAATTCACTATTATAACATTATTCTAGTAAATATTCAATATGTTAAAGAGCATACCCGATTCTAGTGAATTAACTACTGTTCTATAATGAGCAAATGACATTCAACAATTTGTCAGTACCAAACAAAACTGGGCATTAACACACACCAGTGTATGCCCTCCTTGGTGTACCGGCAGGGACAGTGAACACAGCAAATTTAAAACTGTCAATCTGTCAGAAACTGTAAGATCACAGAGATGCCTAGGCCCATCCCTTCCTCTCCTCTAACTGAGGATGGGAGTCAAATCACAAAAAGAGAAGTTATTCAAGAATCCCCAGAACACCTTTAGTGCAGGTTCAACCCAGACATCACTACTACCACCAGTCACCAGATTAAAAACAAAATCACTTTTGCCTATGTGAACTCTAGGCAGATCACTGACTTTTTTAGAAGGAAGGGAAGTGGTGGGTGAGGGCAGGGAGCTGGTGTGAGTCTCTAACAGCTCATTTCCTTTCCCTATAACATCTTGAGGAACTAGATCCAGAAGAAAAGAAACATGCTATATTTTTGCGAAGCTCTGCCAGCATCCTTTTTTATTAGGGTAATAAATGACTTATTTAAAGAACAGAAGTGGATAAGTGGACAGGAAACATCAGGTTAAGAAGAAATATTAACTTGATCCAACTTACAAGAGTTGTGCCGACGACGGAAACTTTTGGACTGACTCAAGGATTCCATGTGCCTGTCCACATAGCTCTTTGAGCACTGCTGCTGGGGAGAGACTGCAACATCTTGGCTCTTCACATCTGTCCTCTTAGGGATGTTCTGAGGGGCACTGCTGGAAGAGGCTGGCTTCTTGACCAACTTGCCTGTGCCATTCTGATTGATACCTACTTGGCATCCAACACCAGAGGGGCCTAATTCTGTCTGATGAAGGTCTCCAAAATGTTGGTTTTCTCCAGGACCTGGTATCTCCAGAATTTTTAATTCCGTTATGTCACCTGCCCTGAAATATACAAAAGAGTCCAAGTCTCAAAACTATAATAGTGATAACACAGATGAAACTGGGATCAACAGCAACAGCTACACCTTTGCAGGGCTGCATTTCAATGAGCCATCAGAGGCAAAACCTAGAAAAGGTAGTAGAGCACTTAAAGACAAGGCTCAGCCACTGACATTCAACTGACACAGCACTGGCCTTTAAAGAGACCTATTGTTAAAAAAAAAAAAAAAAAAAAAAAAAAAAAAAAAAAAAAAAAAAAAAAAAAAAAAAAAAGAGACCTATTGTTAAGGGGGAGTTGGGGAGGGGGAGGGATGGAGTGCGAGTTTGGGGTTAGGAGATACAAACTATTAGAATGTATGGACAAGGTCCTACTGTAAAGCACAGGGAACTATAATATTCAGTGTCCTGGGATAGACCATAATGGAGAAGAATATAAAAAAGAATGTATACATATGTATAACCGAGTCACTCTGCTGTACAGCAGAAATTAGCACAACATTGTAAATCAACTATACTTCAGTAAAAAAAGAGACCTATTGTTAATCACAAAACTATCATTAACATCTTAGATTTCTAGACTGCTTAATAGTTTTTTTTTCATTCATTCACTCACCTGCTCATTCGATAGGTATACACAGAGTACTTACTATATGGTAAGCCCTGTACTAGGAGTGGGGTATATAGATATGAAAAGCATTACATGTCCACAAGGCACTCACAGTCTGATCAGCAGAAAATTCAAGTAGGTAATCAAAAGTGTTAAATACTATGACAGAGGTGTGTACAGGGGACTAGAGCTCCCCAAAGCAAAATACATGTGAGTCTGGCAGAGATGGATGAAGCACTTAAGCTAAGTCTGGTGGGGGAAGGAAAATAAGAGTTGGCTAAGCAGAGTATTGTAGGAAGAGGGGCATCTTAGGCCAAGGCTCAGAGATTGAGAAAATGTGGGCCATTTGAGGACCTGCAAACGTCACAGTGTTACTAAAGAGTAGAATGCTTATGGAGGGCCAGTAGGAGCTAAGGCTGTGGAGGAAATTAGGGATCAGATCATAATCACACTGGATTTTCCTGGTGGCTGTAAGGAAGGTGGAGAAACTAGACGCAGGGTCACCAGTTAGGAGATGAGGCAAGAAATAAGAGGGGATGAACAGGGCAAGTGACAACGCAAAGAGAGAGGAGAGGACAGAACCAAATAACATTTGGAATCCACAGAATTTGGTAACTAACTGAACATGAGGATCAAGAGGAAGAATTTATTATGACTCCTAAGCTTCTAACTTGGGTGAAAGGTGTCGTTAGTCACTAATTAAGGGTACACCTTGGGAGGAAGAAATCTGCAGATAACATAATGAGCTCAGCTTTGAAAATCTTAAATTTAGGATATTCTGTGGGATATCCACCTGGAAATGACCAGTAGACAATTAAATTAAAGTGTATGGAACTCACATAATGGGTCTAAATTAAAGATTTGGGATCTCACTAACGTGTAAAAAAGTACCCATGAGACTGTCTAGAGAGAATATAGACTCAGAAAAGAACCAAAGATAGAACTTTGACTAACCCCATCTTAAAAAGTGAGAAGAAAAGGAATCTGGGGGTAGGGGGGGAAGGTGTATAAAGGAATGGAGGAATACATGGCAAGAAAACCCAAAGGGTGACAAAGAAACTAAAAGAAGAGGCCATTCCAACAGTCAGGGCACATTTGAATAAGATTAGAATTGAGACACTCCACTGAATGTGGCACTTGGCAAAAGCTACTTCAGCAAGATGGTAAAGTTGGAAAAAAGACAATGGTGGAGTAGGGAGGGCCTAGAGGGACCAGGCCACAAAGGGAATGAAAGCAGACTACAGTTGACCCTTGAACAACACAGTTTAAACTGTGCAGGTCCACTTATACGTGGATTTTTTTTTCCCACTAAACACATTCTATAGTACCACATGATCCATGGTTGGTTGAATCTGCAGAGACAGAACCATGGATACTGAGTGTCAAATGTAAAGTTATACCCAGACTGTCGATGGTGCAGGCGGTTGGCGCCCTAACCTCCTCATTTTTCAAGGGTCAACTGTATTTTGCTCTGAAAAGAATTATGAGTACAAAGAGAAGGGAAATGACAGGGCAATACCTAGTGGCAAATGCAAGGTGTGTGTGTAGGGGGGGCAGGGGGGAGTGTTTTTACTATGGGGGAGGCCTGGGAATGTTAGAAAGCAAAGAGAAAAGAGACAGTATAAAGGTTGCAAGCGAGGACACAAAAGAAAAGGAGTAGGGCCTCAAAGGAGATAGAAAAGGATAGCACATAAAGCATACGTGCAATAAGGTTAGCCCTGAACACAAAGGATATTTCTTCCATGAAGACTTCAGAGGAGATAAGCAATAAGAATGGATACACCTACAGAAAAGGCTACATGTGGGTGCTATTTAGGAAGTCAAGGAAGCTCTTGCCAGACAGTCTCTTTTTAAAAAATAAATAAATAAATAAGAAAGGGAGGTTTCTGTCAAACTTGTGAAAAGAGGGATGTGGAGACATGTAAGGCTGAGATCTGTTAGCAAACACTAAGAAAAATACAGTCCTGTAGCTAAGAACTTCAGCTACTGGCTACAGTGTGCCTCTGGAGATACATCATAATATAAATCTACAAAGAGAGATAGTTACATGGTGGGGCGGGGGGATCAATAAAGACCTTAGATGTAAGAAAGCACAAATAATACAAAACTGAGAAAGGAAATCTGAAACCAGAAAACAGAAATATTATTCTGAATTTGACGCATTTAAATATAATATTGCATGTTTGACAGAGATAAGAAAAATGTTTCACAAACCCTGAATCATTAGCTGAAAGCTAATTACAACACAAAGTCTCTGCTGAAACAGCAGAACTATAAGATCTAAGACTGCAAAATCTCACCCCTAATAAGACTCTACTCAAAAGTAGCCCTATGCAAGAGAATATTGGCAATGAGACCTAGGTCAAGCTCCACAGATCACCAGACTGGATTTGGAAGAATCAGGATACTCACCTGAAAGTAACTTCTGGCACAAGGCACTTCACTCCATTGTGGAAAGGCCGGGTGAGAGAAATGGTCTGGCTGACCTGATCCACTGCTGATACTCTTCCCTGATAGACACCCAAGCTATCTCCACAGTTGATGGACACAATACTGCCCAGCCAATCCGCAGCCATGTTTCAGATGTGAGACCACCGTGGAGAGAAGGAACAATGCAGTGTACCTTGAGAAAAAGATAAATCTTTAATAAAATTCACCAAACATTATACCAGGTCTGTACCAGGTGTTCTTAATAATATATATTCTAGCATATCCTTAATTGAGGTAATAAAGCATAAAAAATAAAGTTTTTAAATTATTTTTTATTTTTTATTTTTTGCGGTACGCGGGCCTCGCACTGTTGTGGCCTCTCCCGTTGCAGAGCACAGGCTCTGGACGCGCAGGCTCAGCGACCATGGCTCATGGGCCCAGCCGCTCTGCGGCATGTGGGATCTTCCCGGACCGGGGCACAAACCCATAACCCCTGCATCAGCAGGCGGACTCTCAACCACTGCGCCACCAGGGAAGCCCATATAACATTATATTTTAATATATCTGCCAGCAGAATGTTTTCAAAGAGAATACATAAGAAATAATATACAAAAAAATAATGCAGGTAATGTCACAGTAGCTCATAACAGACTAACCCTCTTGCTGATGACAATGAAAAACTGGACAAAATTTTTTTTTTAAAAGCTGACTGAAGGCATTAGAGAACACTACACCTAACTACAGAATAACATTCTTTTCAAGTTCACTAACACATGCTGGGCCTTAAACTAGTATCAATTCATTTCAAAGGACTGAAATCAGACAGAGTATGCTCTTTGTCCATAACAGAATTAAATTTGAAGTTGATAATAAGATATTTCAAATATTCCAAAATATCTGGAAATTAAGCAAGACATTTCTAAATAACCTATGGGTCAAAGAAGAAATCAAAAGGGCAGCTAGAAAACAGTTCAAATTTGGGACTTCCCCGGCAGTCCAGTGGTTAAGACCCCGTGCTTCCACTGCAGGGGGCGTGGGTTCGATCCCTGGTCGGGGAACTAAGATCCTGTACGCCATGCCACGTGGCCAAAAAACAGAAAACAGTTCAAACTCAATGAAAATGAAAATAGAACATATCAACATTTATGGGATGCACTTAAAATAGTGTTTGAAGGGAAATTTATATATTTATCTTTTCTAATATAAATGCTTATATTAGAAACGATGAAAGGTTTAAAACCAATGATTGGGCTTCCCTGGTGGCGCAGTGGTTAAGAATCCGCCTGCCAATGAAGGGCACACGGGTTTGAGCCCTGGTCTGGGAAGATCCCACATGCCCCAGAGCAACTGAGCCCATGCACCACAACTACTGAGCCTGCGCTCTAGAGCCCAGTAGCCACAACTACTGAGCCTGCGCTCTAGAGCCCAGTAGCCACAACTACTGAAGCCCACGCGCCTATAGCCCATACTCCCCAACAAGAGAAGCCACGGCAGTGAGAAGCCTGTGCACCACAATGAAGAGTAGCCTCTGCTCGCTGCAACTGAGAAAGCCCGCGTGCAGCAACAAAGACCCAACATGGGCAAAAAAAAAGAAAAGAAACAAAAGGGTTGCAACAGAAATGTCAGATAAAAAATTAAGGCAAAAACACAGAAAGAGATTTATTTAATTCATGTCCATATAGGGTACAACTCACTTATAATATATATTACTATAATTCTCCATAGAGGTAATTTCATTATATCAAAATATAATATAGACTATAAAACAAGTATATAAAATATTCAAGGGCTTCCCTGGTGGCGCAGTGGTTGAGAGTCTGCCTGCCGATGCAGGGGACACGGGTTCGTGCCCCGATCCTGGAAGATCCCACACGCCGTGGAGCGGCTAGGCCCGTGAGCCATGGCCGCTAAGCCTGCGCGTCCGGAGCCTGTGCTCTGTAACGGGAGAGGCCACAGCAGCGAGAGGCCCGTGTAACGCAAAAAAAAAAAAAAAAAATCAAGAATAGGGACTTCCCTGGTGGTGCAGTGGTTCAGAATCCACCTGCCAATGCAGGGGACACGGGATCAATCCCTGGTCTGGGAAGACCCCACATGACACGGGGGAAGATCCCACAGCTGGCGGAGCAACTAAGCCCGTGCACCACAACTACTGAGCCTGAGCTCTAGAGCCTGTGAGCCACAACTACTGAGCCCACGTGTCACAACTACTGAAGGCTGTGAGCCCTAGAGCCCAGACGCTGCAACTACTGAGCCCACGTGCCACAACTACTGAAGCCCGCATGCTACAACTACTGAGCTCACGCACCTAGAGCCCATGCTCCACAACAAGAGAAGCCACCACAACGAGAAGCTCACAGACTGCAACGAAGAGTAGCCCCCACTCGCCACAACTAGAGAAAGCCCTCGCACAGCAAAGACCCAATGCAGCCAAAAAATAAAAAAAAAAAAATTCAAGAATAATTTTTTAAGTCAACAGAAGAGAATTAAGACAATCTTCTTTGATGACTCAAGCAGCAGAACATAAATATTTTTAAAAATAAAATAACATAGATACTTAGTTTAATAACTATATCAGCCTTCGTATCCTCCAGTGAAAGAATACAATTATACCTTGCTTTTGTTGTTAAAACAAACAAACGGTGATGGAATAAATGGATATCCATCAGTAGAAAATGAACACTGATCTAAACCTCATAATTTATTTATACATTTACTCAAAATGGGTCATGGACTTAAATGTAAAATGTCAAACTATAAAACTTTTAGGAAAAGCATAAGAGAAGCCTTCAGGATCTAGGGTGAGGCAAAAAGTTCTTAGACTTGATCCATTAAAAGAGAAACTGATCAGATGGACTTCTTGAAAATTAAAAACTTTTGCTCTGCAAGAGGATCCTTGTTAGGAGGATAAAAAAGACAAGTTACAGACTGGCAGAAAATATTTGCAAACTGCATTATCTGACAAGGACAAATGACTAGTATCTAGAATATATAAAGAACTCTTGGGACTTCCCTGGTGGTCCAGTGGCTAAGACTCCGTGTTCCCAATGCAGGGGGCCTGGGTTCGATTCCTAGTCAGGGAACTAGATCCTGCATGCCACAACTAAGAGTTCGTATGCCGCAACTAAAGATCCCGCATGCTGCAACTAAAGATCCCACATGCTGCAACGAAGATCCCATGTGCCACAACTAACACCCAGCACAGCCAAATAAATAAATAAATAAATAATTTTAAAAAAAGAACTCTCAAAACTCAATGGTAAAAAAACCCAAACAATCTAATCCATAATGGGCAAAAGACACAAAAAGACATTTCAACAAAGAAGACATACAGATGGTAAATAAGTACATGAAAAGATATTCAACATCATTAACCATTAGGGAAATAGAAACTAAAACCACAATGAGATATCACTACATATCCACCAGAATGGCTAAAATGGAAAACAGTAACACCAAGTGCGAGCAAGGATGTGGAAAAACTCGTTTACTCATACACTCACACATTGCTGACAGGACTACTAAATGGTGCAGCCATTCTGGAAAACAATTTGGCAATTTATAAAAAATCTAAACATGCAACTCCTACGTGACCCAGCAACTGCACGACTGGTCATTTATCTCAGAGAAAGGAAGACTTAAGTTCCCATGAAAACCTGTACATGAATGTTCATATCAGGTTTACTCCTAATAGCCTCAAACTGGAACAGCCTAGATGACCTTCCACGTGTGAATAGTGGAAAAAACTGTGGTATATTCATGCCAGGGAGAAAAAGTGAAAAAAGCCAACCCCAAAAGATTACATTCTGTATGTTTCCATGTGTGTAATATTCTTGAAAGAACAAACTATAGAAATGGAGAAGAGATTAGTGGTTCCCAGGGGTGAGGGAAGTGTTGGGAGGCAGAAAGAAAACAGGGATGATTATAAATGAGCAACATGAGGGTTCCTTGTAGTAATGGAAACATTCAATACTTGACCATATCAGTGTCAATATCCTGGTAGTGATATTGTACTATAGCTTTGCAAGACATCACCAATGGGGGAAACCAGGTAGGGTATGTGGAATCTCTACTATTTCTTACAAGTGCATATGAATCTACAGTTATCGCAAATAAAAAGGTCAATTTTTTAAAAATATCAACGTCTTCTACCACATTAACAAAGTAAATGGGAAATCATGGATGGTCATGTCAATAAATGTAGAAAGATAATCTGACAAAATTCAACATCCATCCATGATATAAAAAAGGGGCAGTGGCATCTACAAAACAATTAAAGCTAACATCATACTAATGGTGAAACAATGAATTCTTTCCCCCACAAGACTGGGACAAGGCAAGAATGTCCACTCTCACCACTTCTGCTTCTTATTCAACACTACATTTAGGTCCTAGCCAGTGAAATAAAAAAAGAAAAAGAAATAAAAAGCATAAATATTGGAAAGGAAGATGTAAAGTTACCTTTATTTGTAAGCTGTATTATTGACTGTGCATGTAGAAAACACTAAGGAATGTACCTCCCCCCCAAATCCTACTAGTATAACTTTAGCAAGATCACAGGATACATGCTCAATATAAAATAAACAACAGTATTTTATATAATAGCAACAAACAACTGAAAATGAAAATTTAAAATACTATTAAAAAACAAAATACTTAGGAATAAATCTAATGAAAAATGGGCAGGACCTCTATGATAAAAACTGAAAGATGGCTGACAAAAATTAAAAGAAGATCTAAATAAATGAAGAGAGGTACCACATTCACAGACTGAAGAGCTTAAAGTTGTCAATTCTCCCCAAATTGATCTGTGGATCAAATACAAATATTAATAAAAATCCCAGCTGGCCTTTTTGGAGAAACTGAAAAACTGGTCCTAAAATCTATATGGAAATGCAAAATACTTAGAGTAGCCAAAATAATCATATAAAAGAAAAACAGAGGTAGTTGTTTTACACTATTCTTCTTTCAAGTTTTACTATAAAGCTATAGAAAATCAGTGTGGTATTGGTGCGAGGATAGACAACTAGATCAACAGAACAGAGTCCAGAAATAGACCTACACACACATGGTCAACTGATTTCTGATCAAGGTACCAAGATAAATCAATGGAAAAATCAAAAAGTACTTTTCAATAAACGGTGCTAGAACAACTGGATATATATGAGAAAAAAATAATGGTCTAGTCTTATCCCACAGAGATACAAAAAAATTAATTTGAAATAAACTATCTAAACATAAAAGCTAAAACTAAAGCTACTGGGAAAACAAAAAAATAGAATATTTTAGTGACCTTAGGGCAGAGAAAGATTTCTTAGCCAAAACACAAATAAGTACTAATCATAAAAGAAAACATCTGATGAATTAGATTTCATCAAAATTTTAAAGTCTTGCTCATCAAAAGTCATCATTAAAGAATACAAGTTGGAAGAGGTATAAAAAAGATGCAGGAGACCAGCTGGGAGGCAACTAGAGTAGCCCATTTAAGAGATGGTGGTAAGCTGGCATAGGCAGAAGCAATGAAGATGGAAAGATGACAGACTCAAAACCTATACAGGTGATGGTTTAAATTTGGTGATGATTTAATATAGTAGGTAACAGAAAGGGGGGGGAATCACCATTAAGAAAACAAAAGGTGAATGGAACACACATAATCCCACAGCCTTTATACACATACCATCATATTGTGTAACAGCAGCAGCAGCTAGCACTTATTGCACACTTACTACGTCTCAGGAACGAGCTAAAACTTTAGGGGCATTCTTTCCTTCAATCATCATGACAACCCTATGAGGCAGCTACTTTACTATCCCATTTTACAGATGGGGAATTTACAAGAGAGAGACTATAATGGATATTTTACATACTTGTAACCAGAGCATAAAGGCAGCTTCTTAGTACAATGGCATATTTTCCATGCTGTACATATTCCACTGCATTCACATATCAGTTTTTTTCTCAATGGGCATTTAGATAATTCCATTTTTCACAATTATAGTTAGTGCAGCAATGATCAATTTTGTTCAGTGCTTGTCTTAAATAATTTTCTCAGGATAGAGCCTCAGTCAAAAGGTAAAGCCACCTAGCTTTCATTACAATACTCCAGAGCAGAAAACTCTTTTTTTCAAACCAAATTGTTTTCCACTTTTTTCCAAACCAAATCATTCTCTGGATGGGTTAAGATAGTCATAAATTTAAAACAAAGGTACTGTAATAAAATATTTAGGAAGGTATTCCATATAATCTAGCCCCATCTCAAAATCATTCCAATGAAGGCTACCTCCCTGGCAGCCAAGCATTACAAGAAAACTCTCAAATTTATGATGGCAACAAGATGTTTCTGCCCTCTTCTATTACAATCACCCCAAAACAAGAAGAAAAAAAAAGAAAAGGTAAGTCACAGTCAAGGAGAAAATATTCACAATAGATATATCTGATAAAGGACTTGTATCCAGAATATATAAGAAATGCTTACAAATCAGGAATAAAAAGGAAACACCACATTTTTTTAAAAGTAGGCAAAAGAAGTTATATGAATAGCCAATAAGCATACGAAAAGCTGTTCAATTATCATTAATTATCAGAGAAATGTAAATTAAAATTCAATGAGGGACTTCCCTGGTCCAGTGGTTAAGATTCCGTGTTCCCAATGCAGGGGACCTGGGTTCGATCCCTGGTCAGAAAACTAGATCTCCCGCACACCGCAACTAAAGATCCCGTAAGCCACAACTAAAGATCCCGCACGTGGCAATGAAGATCCCGTGTGCCACAACTAAGACCTAGTGCAGCCAAATAAATAAATATTAAACACACACACACACAAACACACACACACACACGAGACAACCCAATCGCTCATGATGGACGAATGGATAAACAAAACACGCTATACACGTAAAATGGAATATCATTCAGTCTTAAAAAAGAAGTTAGTTCTGATATATGTTACAACACAGATAAACCTTGAAGACATTATACTAAGTGAAATAAGACACAAAAGGACAAATCTTGTATGATTCCACTTATATGAAGAATTTAGAATAGTCAAACTCACAGAGACAGAAAGTAGAACAGTGTTTGCCAGGGGTTGGGGGAGCAGGAAATGGGGTGTTACTATTTAATGGGAACAGAGTTTCAGTTAGGTATGATGAAAAAGTTCTAGAGATAGATGATGGTGATGGTTGCATAACAATGTGAGTGCACCTAATGTCACTGAACTGTACACTTAAAAATGGTTAAAATGATAAATTTTATGTATACTTCACCACAATAAAAAAAATATTAAATTGGGAAAAAACCAACAGAGGATACTATACCCACTAGTATGCATCAAAATTGAAAGCACCAAATGTGTATGACAATGTGAAGCAACTGGAACTCTCTTACACTGCTGATCGTGTAAAATGATACAAGCACTTTGGAAAAGAGTTTGGCAGTTTTTTACAATATTAAACACACACCTATGACCCAAAAACTTCATTCCTAGGATTTATGCAGGAGAAATAAAAACATATATTCACAAAAAGACTTGTACACACATGTACAAAGTACATTATCACAATATCTGAAAACTGGAAACAAGGAGAAGAGAGGAAACAAATTATGGTGTAATTATACAACAGAACACTACTGGACAATAAAAAGGAACAAATTACTTATGCTACAACGTAGATGATTTTCAAAAACTGAAAGAAGTCGTACAGATACATTTATATGAGTCTATTTATAAGAATTTCTACAAGAGGCACTACTTTATAGTGAGAAAAATCAGAAGTGTTTGCCTATAGGGTGGAAAACTGACTAGAACGAGGCACAGAGGCCTCTTTCTGTGCCTCCTGAAATGAAAATGTTCTATGCTTTTACTGATGCAGTAGTTACAAGGATATACACATCTATCAAAACTCACTGAATTGGGCATTTAACGTCTGTGCATTTTTATTGTATGTAAACCATATCTCAATAAAAAAGGAGGAAAAGTATATGTAGCCAACATAAGCACTATATAATGCCACAGAATACTTAGCCATTCCTCCAATAAGATTAACTTCCTAGCAAGGTTTTCCATAAACATAAAGATGAAAACTCACACATTGGACAGTTCCTACAAAGATGTCTGTCAGGCATCTCATAAATGCCCAAAATAGAATTTTTGATTTCTTTAGCCCCACACTCAACATCCCCCAATTTGTTCCTTCCAAAGCTTTTCCCATCTTAATAAATGGCACCAATATCCACTACACTGCTTAGGCAAAAAAAGAAAAAAAAAAGAGTCAGAAGTCATCCTTGATTCCTTTCTTGTCCTTCATCCCATACCTTCAATTCATCAACAAATCCTATTGTCACCACCTCAAAGATAGGTCTATTTCTCTCCATCTCCACTACCACCTTCCTAGTCCAAGTCACCATCACCTCGTAATTACAGGAAACCTCTAACTAGTATCTCTGCTTCCACTTCTGCCCCTCCAATTCTTTCTCTACAAAGCAGCCAGAGCAAATTTTAAAATCTAAATCACTTGTCATGATTCTGCTTAATAACTTCCTTTCCATGGACTGTAGGCCCTACATGATCTGCTTTCTGCTAACCTCTACAGACAGCTTCATCTCTCACCACTCCCTTCCCCCTGTTCTCCAGACACACTAACCTTCTTACTCTTCCTCAAACATATCAAGTTTGTTCCCTCCAAAACTTTGCACCAGGTATTCTCAGAACACTCTTGCCCCAGCTCTGTGAACAGCTAGTTCTAGCTTTTCTTTCTGGTATCTGCTAAAATGTCACCACCCCAAAGAGGCCTTCCCTGGCTATCCAATTTAATGCAACTACGCCCCATCACTCTCCAACACTTTCTGTTATGATTCCAAAATGACTCACCATATGAATTATCTTATTTGTTTATGTTGCAATGTGTTACCCCACTAGAATGTAAGCTCCACCAGGGCAAGGGACCTTGTCTGTTTTGTTCTGCCTAGAATGGAAGAGGAACTCAATAAATATTAATCCAATCAATGAATGAATTAGATATAATAAATCTGACAGAGGTTAATCACTCAAAATCTAGAGTATCTAAATACTCTAGATTTAAATGCCTTGGCTCTCCTTGGAAATGGTCCTAAAAATACAATATCCCTAAGCATATTCTATGCAAAATCCTATGTAAGATATGAAATCTAACACTGCCCTACACACAGAAGGAAGTCAGCAAACAGCAGATGAGTATATAAACATAACATACAACACTAAGTATAAAATGAAACACTGGCTTAGTGTTTCCCATGAAAAATAGAAAAGAAATAGAATAGCGTTTTAAACAGTTTTCAAATATTAATTTCAGAAATATACCTACATAAAACAGAGTCTAAAAAAGGAAAAATAGCTCTCTCTCTCTCTGTATATATATATTTAAAGGAGCAAAAAAGGCACTCCTGTAGTTAAAAAAAAAGTATGTCTCATTAGAAACACAAAAACCTAAAGACAAACTCAGGTAGTTCTCTAGTATTTAACTGAGCAAGTATCACAAAACTGTGCTGACAGAACAGAAAATAAAAGAAACAATGCATTAGCAGGCTCATCCATACATTTTTTTTTTACATTTTATTACAGAAAATTTCAAACATATCCAAACATAGACAGAACAGCATAATAATCCCCACATACCCATCACTGAGTTGCAACAGTTATCAATATATCTCAAAGAATTTAAGAGATCAGGTGAACTTCTAATGCAACACAATTTCAACACTGATGATGGTAAAAGGCACATAAAACACATGTTTTATGCTTCTTTTCCCCTTCCTGATTGGCCTTTGTCTACTTAATGTCACAAAAGTATGGAGTTCCTTTCCTATCATTTATACTCCATCATAATCCTACTCTGATGCTTATTTTATTTTTGCCTTTTTCTTTTTTTGGTTGCACCTCACAGCATGCCAGATCTTAGTTCCCCTACCAGGGATCAAACCCATGCCCGCTGCAGTGGAAGTGCGGATTCTTAACCACTGGACCGCCAGGGAAGTCCCTGATGCTTATTTTAGATAGATGCAGAATGAAGAGCTGTAATAAGAATTTTAGAAATACCAGAAATTAATCAGATGTGAAAAGACTTTTTACTTCTTCATTCAACATATATCTTTAAGACACTGATATTAAACATTCAAGTTTATATAATGTTAATAATAACTAAATAGAATTTTAGTAGTTTTAAAGAAAATTCCTTTATTAAATGAAAACAGTAAATCTAAAACAAGTGGAGGGGCTTCCCTGGTGGCGCAGTGGTTGGGAATCCGCCTGCCAACACAGGGGACACAGGTTTGAGCCCTGGTCTGGGAATATCCCACGTGCCACGGAGCTACTAGGCCCGTGCGCCACAACTACTGAGCTTGCGTGCCTAGAGCCCATACTCCACAACGGGAGAGGCCACCGCAATGAGAAGCTCGCACACCGCAGCAAACAGTGGCCCCTACTTGCCACAGCTAGAGAAGACCCGCATTCAGCAGTGAAGACCCCACACAACCAAAAATTAATTGAATAAACAAACAAATAAATAAAACAAGTGGAATGCCAACATCTGGGTTTCTAATCAGATGAACACACTAAGCGAGGAGGCTTCATCAATTACAGGGCTAACACCTTCATGTCAAAAGAAGAGCTACCACTGAAGATGATCTAGGAGCTACAAACAGACCAATCTTTTTCTTTTTTTGGACACACTGCGTGGCTTGCGGATTTTTAGTGACCGGACCAGTGATCGAACCCTCGCCCTCAGCAGTTAAAGTGCAAAGTCCTAACCACTGGACCACCAGGGAATTCCCAAGCAGACCAATCCTTGTTTTTTATCTTCTACTTTTCTATCATGGTATTACACAGATAGTAAGTCTACATATTTTAAGTTTACAGCTCAATGAATTTTTACATATTAATTTACCCAAATAACCACCACTCAATCAAGACACAATATTTTGAACACTCCAGAAGATTCCACTGTGTTCCCACAAAGGCAGCTATTATTCTGATATCTACCACAAAAGATTCATTTAGCCTGTTTTTGAACTTCATACAAATGGAATCATAAAGGTTCTCTTTTAAAGTGTCTGGATTCTTTTGCTCAATATTACATCTGTGAGATTCATCACTATGTAGTATTCTATTATATAACTATGCCTCAGTATATTTATCAATTCTACTGCTGATAGACAGTTGGATTATTTCCAGTTTGGGGGCTATTATGAATAAAAAATTAAACATTTTTGTATATGTCTTTGTGGTGTACAAATGTACCCATTTATGCTGGGCATACCACACACAGAAGTAGATATGGGATGATTTTGCTCAAATGCTATCAGGATTTCCAGACTACCGAATGCCACACTATGAGACTTTACTGAATCATTTCTCTTATAAGAAGCCTTTAGATAACATAAGTCAGGTAGACCTAAACAGTCTTCCACCCATTATGCAACTGAGGTAGTTGCCAAAATGATTCCAAGACAACTTGCCAATAACAGACCTACAAACTTCCATCTCATCTGCCACATCACACAGAACTCACAGCATTCAGATCCAAGAAGCAATCCCTTGGTCTGCTAAGGATAATTAAATCAATTGTTATGGATGAGTGGTTAGTTACGGATTTCTGAAAAACTAGGTATTTTTCCACACATCTATGTAGAAAGGTGTCTGTAGAATCAAAAGCTTGGGAATGGCAGAGATCTTAAAAGAAAACATCTAGTACAACCCTAGTACTAGGCACCTATCTTCCACAAAAGGCAACATAGTGAAAAGGGCATGGACTTTTGAAGTCAGACATTACAGGCCAGAATTACAAGCAAATTATCCTAATCTGAGTCTCAATCGTCTCAACTATAAAATGGGAATTACAGTTGACCCTGAACAACATGGGCTTGAATGGCACAAGTCCAATTAAATGCCAATTTTCTTTACTAAATACTACAGTACTACATGGTGGGCGGTTGGTTGAATCTGAGATGCAGAACCTCAGATACAGAAGAACCAGGTATATGGAGGGCCAGCTACAGATTATACTCGAATTTTCAACTTTGCAGAGGGTTGGTGGCCCAATAGTTCAAGAGTCAACTGTATGCCAATTATACCACCACCTCACAGAACCACTGTGAAGATTAAATGAGATAATCCATACAATTTCTACGATACAGCAAATTTTATTTCAAATGTCTGTGTTTTTTTGGGGGGCGCAGCTTGCAGCATCTTAGTTCCCTGACCAGGGATCAAACCTGTGCCCCCTGTAGTGGAAGCACAGAGTCTTAACCACTGGACCACCAAGGGAAGTCCCTCAGAGATCTCCTTTTCACAGAAAGAATACTGGCCAGATAGGGGATTCGAGTTATGGTCCTAGAAAATCATACTGTGAGGGCCCCTCCCATCACACCTGAACAAAACTACAAATTGGAATACACATATCCTTAGGGGTACACAAAGATATGAAAGCAAGGGAATCCATTTCCACCTTACTCTTTCATAAACCTGATCTGCCTAGATAACTGGATTATCAAATAAGGTTTTCAAGCATAAAATTTATTATTTTAAAACAGGGGTCAGAAAACTACGGCCCACGTACCAAATCTGGCCCACTACCAATAAAGTCGTACTGGAAGACAACCACGCACAGCTGTTTGCTTATTGTCTGTGGCTGTTTTTGCACTACAATGGGAGAACTGAGTAGTACTGACAGAGACCACATGGCCCACAAAGCCTACCACCAGGTCCTTTGCAGAAAAAGTTTGCTGACTCCTGTTTTAGGATAAAATTCTGTGGGATAAGTACAATGGATACAAGTTCAAAAAGGAAAAGGAAAACTATGAAATGGACATTCCCAGAAGGATACAATTACCAAAACTGACTCAAAAAGTAATAGAAAATCCGGATAGACCTATATAAGTAAAGACACTGATTTAGTAATTCCAAATCTTCCTACAAAGAAAAGCCCAGGCCCAGAGGACTTCACTGGTAAACTCTATAAAACACATAGAAAGAAATAATTAACAATTCTACATAAACTCTTTTAGAAAATAGAAGAGGAACATTGCCCAACTCACTTTATGAGGGTAATTTTACTCTAATACTAAGGCCAGCCAAAGATACCATAAGAAAAGGAAACTTCACACCAATATCCCTCATGAACATAGAGATGTTCACAAAAATTCTTAATACTAGCAAATTGAATTCAGCAACATATAAGAAGTATTATACACCACGACTCAATGGGATTCATTCCAGGAACACAAGATTGGCTTAACATCTGAAAATCAAGTAATGTAATACACCATTTATACATATCCATATCCTAGAGGGCTTTTTTAATATAAAAAAAGGTTATCTGAGGACTTCCCTGGGGGTCCAGTGGTTAAGACTCCATGCTCCCAATGCAGGGGGCCCGGGTTCGATCCCTGGTCAGGGAACTAGATCCCGCATGCCACAACCAAGAGCCCGCATGCCACAACTAAAGATCATGCATGCCGCAATGAAGATCCTACGTGCTGCAACTAAAACCCAGCACAGCCAAATAAATAAATATTAAAAAAAATAAATATATCTGTATATTTTAAAAACATCAACTTGCTATTACATTTAGAAACTTTGTACTTATTTTTAAAAAGTCAATATTTATAACCTGTCAGAAATTACATCCTAGGGACTTCCCTGGTGGCGCAGTGCTTAAGAATCTGCCTGCCAATGCAGCAGACATGGATTCGATCCCCGGTCCGGGAAGATCCCACATGCCGCAGAGCACTAAGCCTGTGCGCCACAACTACTGAGCCTGCACTCTAGAGCCCGCAAGCCACAACTACTGAGCCCATGTGTCATAACTACTGAAGCCCACGTGCCTAGAGCCCATGCTCCACAAGAGAAGCCACCACAATGAGAAGCCCACATACCACAACGAAGAGTAGCCCCCACTTGCCACAACTAGAGAAAGCCCGCACACAGCAACAAAGACCCAATGCAGCCATAAATAAACAAATTTTAAAAAGAAAGAAAAAGAATTTACATCCTAAACTATTTAAAATTAAATATTTAAACTACTTAAATTTCTGATGACCCTTCCATTTCATTAGACTGCACTGGGCAAATCTTGAGAATACCCAGATGATACTTTCTCTCTTCACTTCATAAAGGCAACAAATTGATAAGCACACTCTCTAGATAAGCCTTCAAATACACACTATGTAGAAAGAAAGTGACAGAGCCTCAACACTGATCACCAAAATCCCAGCTGTAAGTTGTGCCCACAAATCAAATCCCTACAGACATAGATGCTCAAAGTCATGACGTCATCTAATTTTACCACTATATGGCAAATCCCCCCCCACCTCACCCACCAAGTCATCGGAAAAGACTCAAACACCTTGCCAAAATTCGGACACATTATCACTGTGGATACTGCACTCCTCTGAGATACAGATATGAATGTCCTGTCCTGTTGTTCTGGTGAAGAACTCTAGTAACCCTGCTCCTCTGGTTGATAAGAAGAGAAAAATGACATATTTTCCACCTTGCATTACTTACAGAATCTCAGGAATCTCAAGAATCTTAATTAAACATTTTCTAGTCCAGTGTTTTTCAAACCACAGGTCTTTAGAAGTCAGACCCATTACAGGTCAGAGTCAATTTAGTGAGTTGCAATCAACTTTTTCTTTCTTTTAATGAAATAGAAAATGTCAGAGGGTATCATATATAGAAAGGGTAAACTTTTGTTTCCTGTGTGTGTACACACTCTGTGCATGCAGGGGTCACACAGGGTCAGCATGTAAAATATATTAACTGTGGGTCACAGGTCAAAAAGTTTGCGAGACACTCTGCTAGTCCCACAGCCCTGACCCCTCAAGAAAGCTCCACCAAAAAATTCTTAGCAATCAAAAAGTTATGTTATTGGCGGGGGGGATGAACTGGGAGATTGGGATTGACATACATACAGTAATATGTATAAAATAGATAACTAATAAGAACCTGGTGTATAAAAAAATAAAATAAAATTCAGAAATTCAAAAAGAAAAATTTTTTTGTTATGTTATTTGTAACCATCTCCGTTTCATACAGAGAAACCAAAATATAGGAATTCTGTGTTCAGTACCCTTTACCTGCCGTTCATAAAAAAAAAGCCTAGAGTCCATCTGAGGTTTCCAGTTGAAACAGTGATCTGCTCAGGGACAGTCACTTACGTTTTGATGGGATTGAGACAGATCGCAGACTGAAATCAGTCTAGCCTGTGGCTAGGAAAGAGAACAAAAACCATTCTGGGTCTCGAGTTCCTCACCTGTAACCACAGGAGAGGACTGTTAAGACTCCTAGCTCCGGAATTGGGAGGTCTACTGACAACCAACTGGCCAAGCAGGTGAAGACGACGCCTCCCACACACCAAAACACTTGAACTCGAACCATTCAACAAGTCAACTACTGATCAAGTCAACTAATATCGCACAAAGACTACTGATAGTAAGAAGCTAAGACTTACACGAACTGCAGTAGACAATCAAGGGGAAGTCCCCAGGATTCAGCAGAAGCTGCACCCTAGCAGGTATCATTATTTCTCAGCCACCCTTCCCTCTCAGAGTCCAGTTCACCTCTGTCCTCCAGGTATCAGTCATGGATGTGGCACTCGCGCTCTTCCCTGCCACCGTACCTCATTGTGCAAAAGGAAACTGAAGCAGGGAGCAATGAGTGGGCGGGATGCAGGAACCATCAACAAGGCTAAACTAAGAGACTAGGCGGCTAATGCCTCACACCTCCCACAATTCCTCGACTATTTAGAATCCCGCTCCCCTCGGCCTCCCACCTCAAACCATACCCCGGAGGCAAGCCTTAGTAATGAGGCCCCTGCGCACCCGAAGCGGCCCCCAGCTCGTGCCCGCCTCTAAAAAGGTCTGCAAGGCCTGGAACCACGAAGCCTAAAAGCAAACCCTCCTGGCAACCCCGGAAGCCCCCTCCCACGAGCGCCCACTAGTCACCCGCCTGCCCCTCGCTCCCACCTCCACGCCGCCGGGCCTGCGCCTCCTGCGCACACCACACCAACACGGCCCTGAAACACCGCAGGACCCAGAGACCACGGGGCTTCTCCACATCCACCCCGACAGCCGCGGCCGCCGCCGGAAGCGCCCACGACTCCACGCCGCCGCCATGAGGTCACTTCCGGCGCGACGCCTCGGAAACCGGAGGGCCGGCCGCTGAGGGGCGGGACGCCCGAGAAATTTGAGAGTTTGGCAAGAGCACTACTAGGGTCAACTCTGTGGCCTTCCAGAACCGCACCTGCTATCCGTTTTGCATTCCCCGCCTTCTTATATCGGGTGGAGTCTGGGTTCGAGCTGGAGTCCTGTCCCCCGTCCCCGGCTCAGATGCCTGGGGAGCTCCCCGCTCTCGCGTAGTCTTGATAAAAACCTCCGGCTTTCCCTCCAGTCCCTCTTGGGCTAATAGCCGAACCAGAGCGGAAGATTTCGGCGTGGAGGGCGCCTGGTCACGTGGCCCCCATCCTTGATCAGTTGCAGCTGTGGGGTGCAATTAGTAGGCCCCCGTGATGGATTAAAGGAAACAAAAAATTCCCTTCGTGGTTGATCTTCAGAGTTTATCAGCTTCAGCTCGTTTTTGGCCTAGTGTCAGACAGTCTGAGCTTGACTGCATTCCACCACCCCCGCCCCAAGTACTCCGTACACAGGAAAGTGCCACTCTCCTTCCCGTGGCATTTTAGAGTCTTGGTAGTCTTGATTTTGAAAAGAGCAGGCTATTTAGGGCCAAGACAGTGTAATGAGGAATTTTGGAGTTTGAGTTTGCAAGGTTATCTTGGGCTTCCCTGGTGGCGCAGTGGTTGAGAGTCCGCCTGCCGATGCAGGGGACGCGGGTTCGTGCCCCGGTCCGGGAAGATCCCACATGCCGCGGAGCGGCTGGGCCCGTGAGCCATGGCCTCTGAGCCTGCGCATCCGGAGCCTGTGCTCCGCAACGGGAGAGGCCACAACAGTGAGAGGCCCGCGTACCACAAAAAAAACAAAAAACAAACAAAAACCCAGGACCGGATGGCTTCACAGGCGAATTCTGTCAAACATTTAGAGAAGACCTAACACCTACCCTTCTCAAACTCTTCCAAAATATAGCAGAGGGAGGAACACTCCCAAATTCATTCTACGAGGCCACCATCACCCTGATACCAAAACCAGACAAAAATGTCACAAAGAAAACTACAGACCAATATCACTTATGAACATAGATGCAAAAATCCTCAACAAAATACTAACAAACAGAATCCAACAGCACATTAAAAGGATCAGATAACATGAACAAGTGGGGTTTATCCCAGGAATGCAAGGATTCTTCAATATACGCAAATCAATCAATGTGATAAACCATATTAACAAACTGAAGGAGAAAAACCATGTGATCATCTCAATAGATGCAGAAAAAGCTTTCAACACCCATTTATGATAAAAACCCTCCAGAAAGTAGGCATCGAGGGAACTTACCTCAACATAATAAAGGCCATATATGACAAACCCACAGCCAACCTCGTTCTCAGTGGTGAAAAACTGAAACCATTTCCTCTAAGATCAGGAAGAAGACAAGGTTGTCCACTCTCACCACTATTATTCAACATAGTTTTGGACGTTTTAGCCACAGCAATCAGAGAAGAAAAAGAAATAAAAGGAATCCAAATCAGAAAAGAATAAGTAAAGTTGTCACTGTTTGCAGATGACATGATACTATACATAGAGAATCCTAAAAATGCCACCAGAAAACTACTAGAGCTAATCAATGAATTTGGTAAAGTTACGGGATACAAAATTAATGCACAGAAATCTCTTGCATTCCTATACACTAATGATGAAAAACCTGAAAGAGAAATTAAGGAAACACTCCCATTTACCACTGCAACAAAAAGAGTTAAATACCTAGGAATAAACCTACAAGACTGGTACTGGCACAAAAACAGAAACATAGATCAATGGAACAGGATAGAAAGCCCAGAGATAAACCCACGCACCTATGGTCAACTGACCTATGACAAAGGAGGCAAGGATATACAATGGAGAAAAGACAGTCTCTTCAATAAGTGGTGTTGGGAAAACTGGACAGCTACATGTAAAAGAATGAAATTAGAACACTCCCTAACACCATACGCAAAAATAAACTCAAAATGGATTAGAGACCTAAATGTAAGACCAGACACTATAAAACTCTTAGAGGAAATCATAGGAAGAACACTCTTTGACATAAATCACAGCAAGATCTTTTTTGATCCACCTCCTAGAGTAATGGAAATAAAAACAAAAATAGACAAATGGGACTTAATGAAACTTCAAAGCTTTTGCACAGCAAAGGAAACCATAAACAAGATGAAGAGACAATCCTCAGAATGGGAGAAAATATTTGCAAACGAATCAACGGACAAAGGATTAATTTCCAAAATATATAAACAGCTCATGCAGCTCAATATTAAAGAAACAAACAACCCAATCCAAAAATGGGCAGAAGACCTAAATAGACATTTCTCCAAAGAAGACATACAGATGGCCAAGAAGCACATGAAAAGCTGCTCAACATCACTAATTATTAGAGAAATGCAAATCAAAACTACAATGAGGTATCACCTCACACCAGTTAGAATGGGCATTATCAGAAAATCTAGAAACAACAAATGCTGGAGAGGGTGTGGAGAAAAGGGAACCCTCTTTCACTGTTGGTGGGAATGTAAATTGATACAGCCACTATGGAGAACAGTATGGAGGTTCCTTAAAAAACTAAAAATAGAATTACCATATGATCCAGCAATCTCACTACTGGGCATATACCCAGAGAAAACCATAATTCAAAAAGACACATGCACCCCAATGTTCATTGCAGCATTATTTACAACAGCCAGGTCATGGAAGCAACCGAAATGCCCATCGACAGACGAATGGATAAAGAAGATGTGGTTCATGTATACAATGGAATATTACTCAGCCATAAGAAGGAAGGATATTGAGTCATTTGTTGAGGCGTGGATGGATCTAGAGACTGTCATACAGAGTGAGGTAAGTCAGAAAGAGAAAAACAAATATCCTATATGAACGCATGTATGTGGAACCTAGAAAAATGGTACAGATGAACCGGTTTGCAGGGCAGAAGTTGAGACACAGATATAGAGAACAAACGTATGGACACCAAGCGGGGAAAGCCACGTGAGGTGGGCATGGATGGTGGTGTGATGAATTGGGTGATTGGGATTGACGTGTATACACTGATGTGTATAAAATTGATGACTAATAAGAACCTGCTGTATAAAAAAATAAAATTTAAAAATTAAAAAAAAATGAAATTATATACTTCACATCCCATTGTATGGGTGAGGGCTTAGCAAATTAATGGTGGATTCAACACTGGGACTCAGGTCTCCATTACTTATATGTAGAGAGAACATATGTCCCAGTTTGCCTAAAACAGTCCCAGGTCACACCTGTTACTCATAGTAATTATTATCACCTGCTTTTATTCTCAAATGTGTTCTGGTTTAGACAATAAATTCTATAGTCACCCTACTTATATAGCATAAGTTTTGGGGCCAATCAACCATTACTATTTACTTATAAGATTATTTTTCTTTTATGTGATCTCAAAGGTTTACGTGTCTTAAACTCTTACATGTCATTCTATGAGAGGTAATGTACGTGAAAGCAGGTCCCAGACCATAAAATGCTAAACCAAGGTCAGAATTAAAAATAGTAATAACCTTGGATTAGGCAAGAGTTTCTTAAATATGACACGAAAAACACGAGCAACAAAAGAAAAAAAAATTGTACTTCGTCAAAATGAAAAATTTGGGGCCTTCAAAGGACATATCAAGAAAGTAAAAAGATGACCCATAGAATGGGAGAAAATATTTGCAAATCATATATCTGATAAGGATCTAGTATCCAGAATAAAGAACTCACACCTCAACAACAAGAAGATCAACAACTCAATTTAAAAATGGGCAAAGTACTTGATAGACACCATCAATTTTATCATGGAAGTTAATGCGGAAATGGATTTGTCTCATAGAACCTTGCCTTGCCATCAAACTTGTTGCAGTTTTCTCATCCCGTTAAACAAGAAATTTCCAAAGAAACGAACCCAGATTTGTCAAGGGATAGCTTTGCATTTTTGACTGAAATCATCTGAGAACTGCCTTCCCTTTGTATCTCATTTTTGTGAAATCAACTGGGGCATGAAACAGTAGTCTGTGCAGTAAGCAGGGCTCCTGAATCACTGCAGATGAGGTTGGACTTGAAGGGTCATCCCAAGGAGTCTGTGGTCCACCCAGCCACAGCAACAAACCTCTCTCCCTCAATGCAATGTCCTCTCTTCTCTTATACCTCTCCCACCACACCCTGTAATCTTTACCACGTCCTTGGTTTTCTCTTTCAAGCTTCTTTCCCAGTGTCTAAACTAGAGAGAATTCTCTTATTTTTTAAAATGGGGCAGGGATAGATATTGAGCAAAGAACAAAGGGCACCTAGAACTGTGCTGGGTAATAGGGGAGGGTGTGTTGCCTGTCCGAAAAGATGTCCAAGGAGAGAACAGACGACAACTGTCACTGGCGTGGCAGCAGCCTTGCCTCAGGTGTGAGGCCTCTCCCAGCTCCAGCCGCTCAGCCTTGGTGTCCTCCCTCTCCTTCCCCTCGGATACTCAGAGAGAAACCGTTTCAGCAACAATGGGGCTTTTCAGATGCTGCCGCTGAGTTGCTACTTCTTACTCCAGTCCTGGGACTTTAGTTTCAGGAATGTCAGCTTCACAACTCTCAGGTTCCCAGGCAAGCCTTGAGGGTTGCGCGCAGACACAGAAGCTCCTGATTTTCCTCAGCTGGACCTGCAAGCTAGCTATTAAAGTGTTCAGGAGAGGTGATCTCACTGTGCAGACACATAGGTGGACCAAACAGAGGCCGCGATGTTGGTGGGGAGAGGATTGGATGGGAAAGCCTCCTAGCTCACCATGGCTAATAGCCCAGAGCCTGGGCTCCCTTCCAGGTGCAGTGTGCTCCTGGGGACTTAGAAGCTAGGTGTCCTCCCCAAGCATATCTCAAGGGTCAGACTACTGTACAAAATGTTTAGGAGTTCAGGACTCTTGTGCACGTTCCCCACGGCCCAATTAAGTGAATACTGCAAGCTGGATCTCTCCTTGCTCCCTTGCTCTCCTCCTGCACTACCACTCACCTTAGAGCCACATCCTGACATATCTGATGTTCCCCCTGCAAGAGAAGTGCTGAGGGCTTCCCTGGTGGCGCAGTGGTTAAGAATGCAACTGCCAATGCGGGGGACGCAGGTTTGAGCCCTAGTCTGGGAAGATCCCACATGCCGCGGAGCAACTAAGCCCGTGACCCACAACTACTGAGGCTGCGTGCCACAACTACTGAAACCCACGCGCCTAGAGTCCGTGCTCCGCAACAAGAGAAGCCACTGCAATAAGAAGCCCGCGACCACAACAAAGAGTAGCTCCCTCTCACCACAACTAGAGAAAGCCCGTGCGCAACAACGAAGACCTAATGCAGCCAAAAATAAAAACAAATAAATAAATAAATTTATTTTTTGAAAAAAGAGAAGTGCTGGGAAAAGTGGGAAGTAAATGAATAATTTCACATACAGTGTAAAAACATTTAAACAAAGTGATAAACCCAAGAATGCTTTGGGCTGTTTTGCAAGTGTGCATTTTCTCCTCCTCCTTCTCCTCCTCCTCCTTCTTCTTCCTCTTCTTTTTTTAAATAGATTCAGAGTACACTCTATGGAGAACCCACTAACAGATGTTCAGGAAAAATCCCAACAGGTAAACATATCTTTATTTACTAATCATCAGATCCTTTGGAAAGATCAGACAGAGGTGTGAACAAGAGAAAAGTAAGCCCAGAGAGGCAAACGAGATGCTCCAAGTCACCCATAAAGTTATTAGGGAATGCCTGATTAATCAACAAGTATTTATGGTATGCCAACCATGTGCTCAGCCCCAGTGCTAGAAGATGGGATGGAGGCAACAAAGAAATAGGCCTGCCGTTACTGTTCAGCCAGGGAAACCAAATTAACACAGTGTATCAATTTTTTTATTGCTGTGTAACAAACTCTCCCAAAATTTAGTGACTTAAAATAACAAGCACTGGGCTTCCCTGGTGGCGCAGTGGTTGAGAGTCCGCCTGCCGATGCAGGGGACACGGGTTCGTGCCCCGGTCCGGGAGGATCCCACGTGCCGCGGAGCGGCTGGGCCCGTGAGCCATGGCCGCTGAGCCTGCGCGTCCGGAGCCTGTGCTCCGCAACGGGAGAGGCCACAACAGTGAGAGGCCCGCGTACCACAAAAAATAAAAATAAAATAAAAAAATAACAAGCACTTATTTAGCTCATTACTCTTTGGATTAGTTGGATTGTTCTGCTAGTTGGGCTAGGCCTGGCTGATCTTGGCTGGACTCACTCAAGGAAGGTTGACTAGGATCTGGCTGCTTTAAGGTGACCTTGACTTGGTTAGCTGCTTTCTGTTTCATATCCTCTTTTATCCTCCAGCAGGCTAACCCAGATTTGTTCTCATGGTGGTGGCAGGATTCCAAGAGAGGACAGAAGTGTGCAAGGTTTCTTGAGGCCTGGGTATCACTTCCATTGCATTCTGTTGACCAAAGCTGATCACAGACCAGCCTAGATTCAAGGGCTGGAGAAATAGACTATATCTCTTTACAGGAGGAGATGTATAAAGTCACTTCATAAGGGAAATAGATATAGGAAGGAAAGAAAAATCGAACCACTGTTAACTGAAAACTCATAAGAAGTAACAAGCAAAACAAAACAGTAAATGGCTAAGGGCTACTCTGTGCTGGGGAAAGTTTACCAGGTCCCAGGCCTAGACCTGGACATGGCTTCTAGTCAGAAATCAAAGTAGCAAACCACTCATGTGCAGCTTCACACTATTATGCTGATAGGGTCTTATTGCTATTGTCTGGGTGCTTTTATTGATTTATAACCCAGATGCCCAAAACAGCCAAATAAGCCATTGTTTCAGTCAAATTTGTTAAAATGCTAAGACCTACTTTTCAAGGGGGCACCCACTTGGAAAGGACACTCCAAGCTCTACATCCCAGTGAGCTCAAGAGCTCACTGCTGGAGGTGACATTGCCCCAGTCCAAGACCTCAAAGTTGGAGATGTCTTCACCTCCTGTGCCAGAGACAACTTCACCCCAGACACTAAAACCTCCACCCCAGCAAAGCTTATGGACTGCTTCTCCTAAAATTCATATTGGACACAGGACATTTCTGGTTTTCTTCCTTTGATATTAGAGATGCTATTATATTCCCAAGCTTTCTGTCTGCTTAGCCCATGATCCTGGTATGTTCCTTGCCAAAACATACACCCCTACAACTCTCAAGATGAAAGAGAAATCTGGTAGAAGTTAATACTATCTGTGCCATTCTAAAACTTAGTGGACATTATGAAGGCATCTGCCTTCAGTCAGTCAACCCCAGGGCCTCCCTGGGAAGAGTTCTACTCCCTCTGCAGTGTCTTCTCCTACTAGTCTCCTCCAGCTTTTGACGACAACCTTTCCACCACAGCCATCACAACTACTCCATCCCCCGGTTACACAATACCACTCATCTTTTTGTTTCCTTTCTAACTTATCAGTTCATATCCTCCAACAACATAACTGCCGGACCTACCACCTTGCACTGAGCATAGTTCTAACACACTCTATAATTCCACCAAGATATTGTTAGAAACTCCAAAAATTTCAGATCTATTTTCTTGGCTAATGCCATGCAAATGGGAAACTTAGTTATGGCCAGCCTACAAAGATTCCTTACACTTCTATTTGTGTTCCTCCTTTCTTATCCCCATAACAAAAGGCTTTCTATGCTGCTTAGGGCAACTCATGCCCTGCTCTCTAAAAGTCTCTATTATCATTACTGAAAAGTTCCCTTAAAATGATGCCGAATAGCCACAGAGTCGATTGTTCTGTGTTTTCTTAGATTCTGTATCTTTCTATTTGGCATCCATTGGTTAATTACATTAACTATATTTTCTTATTTTTTCGTATTCTTTATGCTCTGACATTTATGAGCCTTACAGACCCTGGGAAATACTGCCCCTTCTCAGGGCTAGTCAATTCTTACAGATAGCAAAGGGCTTGACCAAAGCACACTTTTTACATACAAACCAACAAATCCAGAGTCTATATCCCACAACCAACTCCTTATCTAACTCTCACACACCAAGCAAGTATTTCTCCAGCCTTAAAGCATCCCAGGACCAGGTACTAGGCAACTGGAGAACACTCTATGCCTCAGAGCCTGCCAGAATTATTCAAACTAGGCATTCCTCAGATGTTTACCTTGTCCTGACTTGTCTTTTCCCTGGAAACAAAAATAAAGCCTCTGGCCTAGGCTTTTCTCTTGTTTCTGTCTTCTGCACCTGACCAAAACCTGGCACTTCCCCTGTGGCCCTGCATGGCATGCAGTGACCCCCTCTCTGGGACCCATGGGGGAAAAAACTTATTTCTTTCAAGCCTTATTCTTGATTCCTCCTGTGGCCTCACCAACTTTACCATACTATATCCAGTATGTACATTCTTAGAATAGGTAAGAAGAAATACCTCATTTTATAATTAAGAAAATGTGAACTGAAGGAGCTTAAGTCACTTACTGAGGATCATATAGTAAATGAAGGAGCTGAGGTTTGAACTCAATTCTCATGGTTAGGTCTTGGAAAAACCTTAAATTATGGTTTAGAGGTGCTTTTCACACCCTCCTTATAGTTCTAATTGGTATTTTTACCTCAGGGTCTTAAAAGCTACTGTACAGCCACTATTTTGAAAACTGATTCATCAAATGACATTGTAGAGAAAGCAAATAGATCAATTATGGCATCAAGTCAATTTAAACACCTGATGATCACCGGGACGGAAAGAAGGAATATGCAGTGCTGTGAAGATCTGGGAACATGAATCAGAATATTGTGTTCCCTGGTGGTGCAGTGGTTAAGAATCCACCTGCCAATGCAGGAGACACAAGTTTGATCCCTCATCAGGGAAGATCCCACGTGCCATGGAGTAACTAAGCCTGTGCGCCACAACTACTGAGCCTGTGCTCTAGAGCCCACGAGCCACAACTACTGAGCCCACACACCACAACTACTGAAGCCCGTGTGCCTAGAGTCCATGCTCTGCAACAAGAGAAGCAACCACAATGAGAAGCCCGCACACCTCAACAAAGAGTAGCCCCTGCTCGCCACAACTAGAGAAAGCCTGTGTGCAGCAACGAAGACCCAACACAGCCATAAATAAATAAAGAAAGAAAAAACTTATTTAAAAAAGAATATTGTGTTCTTTTCTTATGTTAGATTTAAAAAGATCAAAAGGGAGATTTTAAGGGAATTCCCTGGCAGTCCAGTGGTTAGGACTCTGAGCTTCCATTGCCAGAGGCCCAGGTTTGATCACTGGTTGGGGAACTAAGATCCCACAAGCCACATGTGGCCAAAAAAAAGTGTGTGTGGGGGGGAGATTTTAAAAAGGACAAACAGGGTGCTTCTTCTGTTATGTGTATCAAGGGCATAATATTAGGAATCATGTTCATTGAAATCATATCCACATCAAGGACAGTGCTAAGGAATACTGTTCTTTTAAATAGTAAGACCCTGAGAAACTTGCTGTTTAAATCATATCGGGGAAAAAGAAGAATAAAGTTGGAGGAATTACACTTTCCAATTTCAACACTTACTACAAAACCACAATAATCAAAACAGTGTGGTGCTGCCATAAAGACAGACATATAGGTCAATGGAATATAACTGAGAGTCCAGAAATAAGTCCATATATCTATAGTCCATTGATTTTCAACAAGGAATGGGGAGTGACTGCTTAATACAAGCAATGTATCTAAAATATTTGTCGAACTATTATAACTAGTTTTATTTCCTCAATTTAATCAACCTGTATGATGTACTTCTTTTTACATTAAAGTTATTAATTGTGCACCAATCTGAAACAGAAATTAATTTCAATGAATGAGCCTAATCATAATTGCAGCTGGTGGCAACTTTAGTAGAATACACTAACAGAAGAGATCTCACCAGTATTCTTGGATACCCAAATGGGAAATCCAACAGTAAGTTAAGTTTCCTGAGCTAGCTAGTATTGAATCTAAAAAGTGAGCTGTTTCTATATAAAAAGTTAGGCCTAGAATCAGGATGGTCAGAAAAATTAAAAATAGTTAAAAGAATTAAAAAGTAGATCAGTAGACCTACTCATAGGCATCATCTCGATTGAAAAGTCTTGGGGTTGAGCTGTCCACTTCCATGAAGTCCCTGCCTCTGGACTACACTGCAGGGGGCGTGGGCTTGGTCCCTGGTTGGGGAACTAAGATCCCACATGCCTCACAGCAAGACTGAATGACTTTGGTTAATTTATTTTAATAATAACAAAACTAGTAATACAATACAATGAGGAAAGTGGAATCTCTGTTGAGAATAATACACATCAATCTATAAAGCTTTCATCAGTCATTTATAGCATCAAGTGTTTTTATGATTGTTCCCAATAGAAACAGGTATTTAAACTTAGAAACAAAAATTGTTCATTAATTTGTGTACAGTTATTGTTTCAGTTGTTGTAGGTCAACATGAAAATGCCTATTCTCAAACTAAAAAGTACATAGTCCGTGAACATATTTATATTAATATCAAAACTGAACTTCTGGGGCTTCCCTGGTGGCGCAGTGGTTGAGAAGTCCGCCTGCCGATGCAGGGGACATGGGTTCGAGCCCTGGTCTGGGAAGATCCCACATGCCACGGAGCAGCTAGGCCCGTGAGCCACAACTACTGAGCCTGCGCGTCTGGAGCCTGTGCTCCACAACGGGAGAGGCCGCGATAGTGAGAGGCCCGCGCACCGCGATGAAGAGTGGACCCCACTTGCCACAACTAGAGAAAGCCCCCGCACAGAAACGAAGACCCAACACAGCAAAAATAAATAAATAAAAAAAAAACTGAACTTCTGGTGTGTCAGATTTTAATTTCCTTTCATCATGGGTATGGAAAACAAAAGAATTTTCTCACTATGTTGAATATGGAAATTAGCAACAACCTAAAAAACCTATTATTCCTCCTTTCATGAAAAGAAACAAATCTCTGTGGTTCCCCAGTGACCATCTGGGAAACCTCAAAGTCAGTTTAGATAGGAAAGACTCTTGTTGTTTTTTTAATTGTGGTAAAATATATATAACATGAAGTCTACCATTTTAGCCTTTTTTAAGGGTTCAACTAAATGGCGTTAAGTGCATTCACAATGTTTTATAATCATCAACCACTATCCCAAAGACTTAATATTTCATTATCTTGAATTTTGGAAAGGCAATCTCAAAAATGTTGTTAGAACAGATTAGCCACAAGAGCAAGGAATAAGTTGTTATCTTGGTTACCTCATTAATCAGAATGATAATAATGATATTTAAAATAAACATAATAAAAGTTTACATGATAATCATTAAGAATTTTAGTCCTTCCTGAAATGAAGAATCCTTGTTGCTTTATTTTAAAAAGCCCTAGGAGCATAGTAAGAGGCAGCATAGAAACACACAAAAAAGGTAGATTTTTGAGAATTGAGAGTATGCACATAGGTGAGACAAAATAAAATTTTGTTGTCTGAGTAGAGTATGCAGAGGACAAAGATTATTATTTATTTCTTCATATCTAGAACAAACTGTATATTCCAGGCCATAATATTTCTTTAGCTATAAGTCCCCTTTTCTTATCATATTTAAATTTTTTTCATCCTAACATTATTATATGAATACACTTAAAGATTTAGTCATACCCTACAATGTTGGATGACAATATTATTTAACGTTTAAATTTTCAACTTAAAAATATAATTAATTTTATTAAATGTTGTTAGATAGTATATATCACGTTGGCTTTGCTATTTTATATTAAGCCCTATGTGAGATAAAGACTTTCCAAAACAAACAAAAGCTAGGGGAGTTCATCATCACTAGTCTTGCCTTACAAGAAATGTTAAAAGAATTCTTCAAGCTAAAACAAAAAGATGTTTTTAAACATCTTTGTTTAAAGATGTTTTAAACATCTTTGTTTAAAAACATCTTTGTTTTTAAAACAAAAAGATGTAGTAACATGAAAACATGGAAATATACAACACACTGGTAAAGGGAAGCATATAGTAAAATGCAGAATACTCTAATACTGTAGTATGGTGATGTGTTAAGAAAATTAACTCTAGTATAAAGGTTAAAGGGCAAACAGATTAAAATAGCTAAAGAATACACAATATAAAGAGATGTAAATTTTGACGTCAAAAACATAAACGGGGGGGGGGGGGGGGGGGGGAGTTTTTGTATGTGATCAAAGTTAAATTGTTATCAGCATAAAATAGACTGTTATAACTGCTTTGGGAGAGATCCCAGGTGTTCTCCTTACTTGCTGCAAGTGATAAATCCTTCTTTCTCCTGCAAATTAAAAAAAAAAAAAAAGACTGTTATGAGATGCTTTATGTAAGCTGCATGGTAACCACTAAGCGAAAACCTACGGTAGATTCAGAGAAGATAAAGAGAATGGAATCAAAGCATACCACTATGGAAAATCATCAGTTCACAAAGGAAGGCAGCAAAAGAGGAAGAAAGGAACAAGAAAAGCAAAATAGCCAGAAAACAATGAGCAAGATGGCATTAGCAAGTCCCCACCCTTCAACAATTATTCTAAATGCAAATGAATTGAATTCTCTAACCCAAAGACATAAAGTGGGTGGATGGTTAAAAACAAGACTTACTTCAGTTTTAAGGATACACATAGGCTCAAAGTGAAGGGATGGAAAAAGATATTCCATGTGTAGTTATCCTTATATCAGACAAATAGACTTTAAGCCAAAAACACTAACAAGAGACAAAGACAATCATTATATAATGATAAGTGGGTCAGTTCATCAAGGAGATACAATGATTATAAATATATATGCTCCCAACATCAGGGCACCTTAATATATTAAGCAAATACTAACAGATTTGAAGGGAGAAATAGACAGCAATACAATAACAATCAAGGTTTCCAATACTTTCCTTTCAACAATGGATAGACCATCCAGAGAGAAAATCAACAAAAAAATATTGGACTTGAACCATACTTTAAACCAAATAGACCTAACAAACGTATACAGAACCTTCCACCCAACAACAGCAGAATACACATTCTTCTCAAGTGCACATGGAACATTCTCCAGGATAGATCATATGATAAGTCACAAAACAAATCATGGCAAATTTAAGAATATTGAAATAATACCAAGTATCTTTTCCAACCACAATGGAATAAAACTGGAAATAATTAAAAACACGGAAGATGGAATATTCACAAATATGTGGCAATTAAACAACACACTCCTGAACAACCAACAGGTCAAAGAAGAAATCAAAAGGGAAATTAAAAAAAAAATCTTGAAAGAAACAAAAATGGAACCACAACATATCAAAACCTATATGATGCTGCAAAAGCAGTTCTAAGAGGGACATTCACAGCAATAAACACCTATATCAAGAAAAAAGAAAGATCTCAAATAAACAACCTAACCTTATACCACAAGGAACTAGAAAAAAAGAACAAAATAAGCCCAAAGTTAGCAGAAGGAAATAAGAAAAATCAGAGCAGAAATAAATGAAACCAAGACCAGAAACACAATAGAAAAGATTAATGAAACTAAGAGCTGGGTTGTTTTTTTTTTTTAAGATAAAATGGACAAACTCTTAGCTAGACTAAGAAAAAAAAGAGAGAAGACTCAAATAAATAAAATCTGAAATGAGATAGGAGACAGGGAATTCCCTGGTGGTCCAGTAGTTAGGACTTGGCACTTTCACTGCTGGGGCCCAGGTTCTATCCCTGGTCAGGGAACTAAGATCCCACAAGCTGCATGGTGCAGCCAAAAAAAAAAAAAAAAAAAAAAGAGGAGACATTACAATTGATACCACAGAAATACAAAGGACCATAAGACACTACTGTGAAAAATAAGGTGCCAACAAGTTGGATAACCTAGAAAAAATGGATAAATTCCTAGAAACATACAAACCACCGTGACTGAATCATGAAGAAATAGAAATTCTGAACAGACCAATAATGACCAATAATGAGTAAAGAGATAGAATCAGTAAACAAAAACCTCCCAACAAATTAAAGCCCAGAACCAGAAGGATTCACAACTGAATTCTACCAAACATTTAAAGAAGAATTAATGCCAATCCTTCCCAAACTCTTCCAAAAAACTGAAGAGGAAAGAGCACTCCCAAACTCATTTTACATGGCCAACATTACCCTGATACCTAAACCAGATGAGGACACTATAAGAAAAGCAAATTACAAACCAATATCCCTGCTGA